>NC_088362.1:25199004-25202533 GCF_034508935.2 Berghia stephanieae
AAGGAAAGATGGAAGAGAGGAAGGGAAGAAAGGAAAGAAAGAAGGAAGAAAGGAAGGGAGAAAGGGAAGAAGAATGGGAAGAAGGGAGAAATTAAACAAGGAAGGGAAGAGGGAGGAAAGGAAGGGGAAATGGAAACAAGAAAGGGATGAAGGAAGAAAGGAAGGGAGAAATGAAAGAAAGGAGAAAGGAAACAAGAAAGGGAAGAAAGAAGAAAGGAAGGAATCAACCAACCAACCAATTAATCAATCAATCAATCAATCCATCCATCCATCCAATCAATCAATCAATCAATCAACCAATCAATCAATCAATCAATCAACCAATCAGTCAATCAATCAATCAATCAACCCATCCAGCCATCAATCAATCCAATCAATCAATCAATCAATCAATCAATCAATCAATCAATCAACCCATCCAGCCATCCATCAATCCAATCAATCAACCAACCAACCAATCAATCAATCAATCAATCAATCAACCAACAATCAATCCATCCATCCATCCATCCACCGATCACAAAGTGAATGCAGTGTGAGTTCACTTTTTAGCGATAAGAAGAATTGATGGTTTGAGCTATACAAAGCATTAGGGGCAGCGTGGCTCAGCGGTACGGTCTTTGCTTCGTACCCGAGTTCGATCACCCGCCGCTGCACTGTAAGGTTTTGAGCAAGTCACCTCGCACTAGCTCAATTTGCGGCGCTTCACTGCGGATAACGCCTGGGTTATTCCAGTCTTACCTTGGAATAGACCCGAGAGACAAATTTCCCCCTATGGGATGAATAAAGGGAATCATATTTTTTTTTTTTTTAATTTTAATTTTATTTTTTTTGTTATCCAAACATAAAATATCCTGTCATTTAATCCGTTCCGTCCCCTTGATTATTTATATCCAGTCACCTGGAAAACATCCCTTAATTCCAAAGCTACCTTTAGCACATGCCAAACAGCCATATCATATATATATATATATATATATATATATATATATATATATATATATATATATATATATATATATATATATAATAAAATATATATATATAATGAAGTTGACGTCACTCAGGTCTTTGTTTATTGTTTTTTGCCATCCACGTTTATGAGTAGTTCCAGACTATAAACGTTTAAGGTTACACATAGTTTTGTGTGTTGGTCCGTTATACTTTCGGATAGAATGTTGTGAGTTTCTTAGCCAAGCGCATACTATCTATAGATCAGTCCCACTGTTGATGAGGATTTATCACAGTATTTTGATACACTGTTGAAGGAATTGGATTCAGTAGTCTGATGTCACGCCGCCCGGCAACGGCGGCCATCTTGGTTCTAAACAAAGAAAATAATTACTTTTTATTCTTCATGCTGGTTAGAACGTTTCATATGTCTTGTGATCAGAATGTGTAAAAGTCAAAACATGATCAGATTTTAAATGTTTTTTTTCCCTCTGGATACGCTTTTATACTCGTCCGAGAAATATTTCATAAGGGCGTCCGCCATTGTTCCGATAGTTTAGAGCCAGTTATTAAGTTACCATGCGTAATTACGAGGGAAGTGAAGTTACGACTGTTGAAGTGTATTGCATTGCAACACCGATGTATTTATTTTCAATTGCCTGTGATAAAATTGTGAGCGATACTCAGGATCTGTGGGGCTGATTGCTTCATTGATAGACACCAAAAACAAAATCAAAAAGAAACAAACCAAAACACACATACCAACCCCCCCCCCCCCCCCCCCCCCAAAGAAAAAAACAAAAAAAAACAACCCAAAATAAACAAAACAAAACGAAACAAAAACAAAAACAAAAAACCCCAACAAAAACAAACAAACAAACAACCCCCCCCCCCCCAAAAAAAAAAAAACAAACAAACAAAAAACAGCTGTTTTTTTTTTAATATAAGTTTTTGAGTAAAATATAATCATTGAATTTTCATAGTTTTGGTAAAATATTCGATAACTGACGTAATTCTCCAAGATGACAACACAATGTTGATTGAATAACCCGGCACTAATCGTAGCCATCGTTTTCATAATAATTCATCCACGGTAATAACTATTTATATTGCACTTTATGAAAGCTCAATTTTAAAAAAATGTAAAACAAAGTACTAACATTCTCTCGGATTGAGTGAGTTAATATGAGAAAGTTTTCCCCAAATTCCAAAGGCCTGTTCCTCTCATTTCTTCCGTTCTTTTTTCCATTCCAGGAGCGTGGACACAATAAATTAAAGATACCACAAGCTATTACAGTGGGACCATGTACGTTTATACCAGGAAATGAGGTAAGTTGGACTTCCTGTTTTGTTGGACTAGTCTCTCTCTCTCTCTCTCTCTCTCTCTCTCTCTCTCTCTCTCTCTCTCTCTTCTCCGTCTATTTGGTCTGTGTTTCTTATTTCGGAAGCTGTGTCAAAAGATTCATTCTGTAATGTTCCACCCCCCCCCCCCACCTCCCTCAAAGCGAGACATCGATGTTAAGTCATTCTGAGATGCTGTGCAAATAATTTGTTTTTTTTTTCTGGGTTTAAATAATTCAGGATATACTAAAAAAATACCCCCCCAAAAACTGACGCCTACGGTTGAAAACCAACATGGTAGCGGAATAGCTTATTAAAAAAAAAAAAGATGATATATTCTTTGTCCACACTCTTTCGACACTGAAAAAAAAGTATTTCCGCTTTAAACGTTGGTGTCGTATGGTGTATTATATGTGTGGTGTAGGAGGGGTTGGGGGGGGGGGGGTGTATGTAAGTGTCTGTTTATTGACCTTTGTAATTAATCCATGTTGAAAGCAAACTGTTCACGTCATAGCATTATTATATAGGAGTTATCTGAATCTTTACTTCATAAATATCTACCTTTCATAAAGATCATTTAACCCGTTAACCCGCCGCACTATGGAAATTGCACGTGTTTTATAAACATTTTGCATTTGACCAGAAACTCGTCCTTCAAATATCGATCGATTTAAAATGACCCTCATCTTGGTAAAAACCCTCAAAAGGAGAATATTTGTGCCAAGACGAGGTCATTTAAATTAAATCGATCGATATTTGAAGGCCGAGTTTTCTGCCCAAATGTTAACATTCGTAACTTTTCAGAAGCACTGAACGTTTTCACTTGTTAATCGCGAGAAAACAATAACGGAAAAACATTTGCCTCCAAATAGAAACGTTATATTCGACACTTGTGCCTGTGTCTATCTTTTTACGGACCTTGACCCTCGGGTTGACGATGAATTAATGAATCGACTATCAATTTGTGCAGGGCGTTCATACATACTTGGTTTTATGAGAAGTATCGATTTTCCACGATTACTCTCACTCACCATTCTGCACACTGATTATTATGCATCTTTTATGATGGGCTTAGTAAGAAATGTTTGCTTGATGGTGAGTCTGCGTTATGGTCTAATAAAGTATTTAAAAATTGAGCCTTTATATAGCGAAATATCCACTAAACGTGCTCAAAATCGTTTAGCAAGGGGTCCCTGACCAACAGCAACATGTAACATGTAGGACGGGACATGACGCC
>NC_088362.1:25202633-25217680 GCF_034508935.2 Berghia stephanieae
TCAATAATTACATTATCAGGGGAAATAACCATGAAATTAAATTAATGTAGCCCAGCTAGATATTCTCGACTTGCAAGGTAACCCCTTATTTAATCCGAATTTTTTATAACGACTTTTTGTTATAATGAAATTTTACAATATTAGAGTAAAGGTGTGACGTCATGTGGTGTAAAGCAAGAAGACAAAAAGGTAAGCAAGGCGATGAAAAAGGAGAAAAGAGATAGATATATAGATGGATAGATAAATAGATGGATGGATTGATGGATAGATAGATAGATGGATGGATAGAGGGATAGATAGATAGATAGATATATATAGATAGATAGATAGATAGATAGATAGACATGAGATAGATGATAGGTGGATGATGATGATGATGGATGGATGGATGGATGGATGGATGGATGGATGGATGGATGGATGAGATGGATGGATGGATGGATGATAGATGGGATGATAGATGATGGATGGATAGATGGATGGATGGATGGATGGATGGATGGATGGATGGATGGATAGATAGATAGATAGATGGATGGATGGATGGATGGATGGATGGATGGATGGATGGATGGATAGATAGATAGATAGATAGATAGATAGATAGATAGATAGATAGATAGATAGATAGATAGATAGATAGATAGATAGATAGATAGATAGATAGATAGATGGATAGATAGATACATAGATAGATATATGGATGGATGGATGGATGGATGGATGGATGGATGGATGGATGGATGGATGGAAGTATAGATAGAAAGGGATGGTAAGGTGAGGGAGAGAATGAAAGAGACAATGAGAATAACGATAAGAGGATGGTGGTGGATTTAATAATTACAAGTATGGGACTTGTAGTAGAAGTGGCTTGCACTAGAGTGGCTTGATATGTGGAGGAGAAAGAGTAGTAGTAGTAGTAGCAGTAGTAGTAGTAGTAGTAGTAGTAGTAGTAGTAGTAGTAGTAGTAGTAGTAGTAGTAGTAGTAGTAGTTGTTGTTGTTGTTGTTGTTGTTGTTGTAGTAGTAGTAACAGTAGTAGTAGTAGTAGTAGTAGTAGTAGTAGTAGTAGTAGTAGTAGTAGTAGTAGGAGGAGGAGGAGGAGGAGGAGGAGGAGGAGGAGGAGTAAAGAGGAGGACGATGTTATAATCAGGATGATCAGAATCTCGTTTACAAAATATTTCTTTTTTTAAATAAATAAAATTCTCTATATTTATCCCATAGGGAAAATTTATCTCTAGGGTTTATTTCAAGGAAAGACTGAAATAACCTAGGCGTCAGCAAATTGCTCAAGGCCTCACAGCGCAGCGGCGGGTGATCATTGAACTCAGAACCTTTGGATATGAATCAAAGACCGTACCGCTGAGCCACACTGCCCCTATAGTGGTAATATTATTCTATAATTTTTATATATATTTCTATAATTATTCTAAATACAATAGGTTGTTGTTGGTTTTTTTAAAATCCAAGACGACAAAAGAGGTATTTAATAAAGAACAATAGGACAGCAGCAGTTCATTGACAACAACAAACAAAAACCGTTTTAAAAATGTTGGCCATAGATATTTTTTTTTCCTGTCCATGTTTTATCAATAGTTAAAACATCTCAGACTTGACAAAAAGTCTTATACTCAAACTGCTCGGTTTGTCACAAATGTTCTTTAAAAATTAAATAGCGCAATATCCACTAAACGTGCTCAAGGCGTTTGCCAAAGAGTCCCTGACGAACAGCAACACGCAACATATACGAGAACCAGATATGGCGCCTGTAAGGCGATATTACAATTTTTTTCCGACAAAGACAACGCTGTTAACGGCGAGGTACTCAATTTACCCAGGTTTGAGAGCTTTTGACAAGATGAGGGTTATTTTAATCGATGTCTATTTGAAGGACGAGTTTAGTTTTATAGCCAAAATGTGTTAATGTATTTTGTTTGGTTTTGTTTTTCCCCAGTGTACGTCAGGCACATCTGTTACTGTTTCCAAGCCAGTCTTTTTGGCATGGAGGCCAAACCAATAAAATGGCTGATTGGAATCAAACGCGAATGCATCGAAATGTGTTTTCGTCATAATATCATTATTATCATATTATTATCAGACATGCCTCCGTAAAAACTTTAAAAATCGTCATTTTCAAGTGGGAGAGGGAGGAGGGGGAAGGGGGAGAGTAATTATAGCTTGTATATGATTGGTTAAGAAGCTCACAACATTGCCATCCGGAAGTATAGATAGTGTGCGCTTGGCGAAGAAATCATAACATTGCCATCCGGAAATATAACGGACCAACACACAAAACTATGTGAAATTTTGGTCGTTTATAGTCTGGATAATACAGTTCAGTGAGAATTACTCATAATCGTGGATGGGAAAAAAAAAAACAATGACAAAGACCTGAGTGATGTCAACTTCGTTCTATCTATAGATAATATGCGTTTGGCTAAGAAGCTCACAACAATGTCATCCGGAAATATAGTCTGGTTGATACAGTTTAGTGAGAATTACTCTTCAACGCGGATGGCAAAAAACAATAACAAAGACATGAGTGACGTCAACTTTGTTCTATCTATAAGTAAAACTTTATTCACAAAATAGAAACCATGAGACGAACAGGGAAGTTTTCAATTTCGTCCAGATTATTTGAAACCGTTTTGATACGAGTGATCACATTATCATATTTTAAAGATGAGAAACGAAACATTCGGCATTCGGCATCACCGTGAGAATGAACATAATTTCAATAATCAAATTAACATATATTTTTTTTTAATTATAATGCATTCAGGTGATACAGGTAGATAGATAGAATCTTTCTTTCCTCGCAATCTATAGAAGGAACGAAATTGACGTCACTCAGGTATTTATTTGGTTTCGTTTTTGGACAGCCATCTTATGATTAGTTTTCAGTAAATTGTATCAATTAGACTATATTATAAATGTTCACATATCTTTATGCGTCACGTCCGGCTGGCGCATTGCATCAATGCATTCATATCTCCGATAGGTCATTACTGGTGCTATGCGTATGGGTAAAATACTCACACCATCTACCAGCCACATTACACGTACCAAAACACAAAAGTTAAATTTATCTACTTATTAATTTATATTTATTCGTCTATTTTATTTTTGTTTGCTTTGTTTTGATTTGTTAATGGAAAATAATTATATGCTAATGTATGATTTGAATTGGCAATTGCCTACAAATAAGCCATTGAACACAACGTGTACATATATGCAAGTCTGACATCCGAACCCGCTTAAGGGCCAAGCTTAAAACATTGTTATAATGGACAATATTTTGAGTGATTTTTTTTTTTTGTTGGAAATATCCATTACAACAATGAGCTCGTAAGATATTGGGTTATCAGACCTGCAAATAAGTGCACGTCGCTTGAATGGAATTGAATTGATATAAACTTGACTGCTATTTGACAATCTAAGTCCACACCTCTCGAAGTATTATCGGTCACCCGGCCCTTTTTATGTCGTGTGGTCGGCACACCTTATCTGCTTAACGCACACACAACAATAAATTATCCAATGCCCCCAATTATCGTACGATAAGGTCATGCCATAGCCACCTTGGATACATGCCAAACAGCCGAATCAGTCGGCCTCACAGTTTGTGTGCATGATCGACAATTTTTAATTTTTTTTTTTAATCAGTTATTAGGAGAATGGGGGTCCCAATAGTTCAGTTGGTTAGAGCACTCGCTTCACAGGCAAAGGGACCAAGATCGATCCAGGGTACAGTCGAGATTTTTTTTTCTGACCTGTCCACCCAGCAGTTATTTTGGGTAGCTGGGTCTGTTAGATCTGGTGAAAAGTACTTTCCGATAGACTAGCGTCTTATCCAAAGGATAGTAAGCAATTGCTATTATCTGTTTCACGCTATAGAAACCAGTATAAACTCCGGCCCCGTGGGCCTAATGGCTCTGAAGGATGACTTTTTTTCATATTTGGAGAATTGCATTGGCGCACTTGACGACATCATGTATGGAATGAATGACGTTGATGTCACGATGCGCTTTTTAATACCCCTTTAGACCGCCAAATGGGTGATTAGTTCTCACTTAATCTAATAAATCAAATATAAACTATTAACGTTACACAAAATTTTGCGGTTTGTTAAAATTAATCTGGCGGATATAGCTAAGCTAGTGATTATTTTACGAAGGCGCATACCATCAAATATGAAACATATCGACAGCCAGTGTTAAAATTGTCAGTAATTGCTATCGCTAAGTGTGGGGCCGGTTGTTTCGAGTCACGGGCACTAAATGAAGCTGCCTATGGGGCTATGCACTGACTAGTGAACCAGGTATAATGTATGCACATTACGGCTCTGATTGAGAAATCAATAAGTGCCCCACTCTTCAACGTTACCGGATTAATCCGAAGCTCCAAAGCCTGGTGCCAAAATCTGTAACCTTATATTATTTGGTGCCAACCCCCTGTAAGCACCCGAGGCGCTGCCAAATCAAATCTCTTTACAGACGGGGGTCGTTTTCAAATTTAAATAGAGCTTTAAATAGAGCTTTTATATAGCGCAATATCCACTAAACGTGCTCAACGCGCTTTACAAGGGGCTCCTAACAAACAGCAACACGTAACAAAAAGAACAAGACGATATTACTTTTTTCCCGACAAAGACAACGTTGTTAACGGTCGGGTACTCATTTTACACCTGAGTAAGGTGAGAGAATTTGAGTAAAGAGTCTTTTCCAAGGACTCAACTATGAGCCGAGCGAGGCTCGAACCCAGGACCTTCCGATCTGAAAGCGAGTGTCATACCACTAGACCACATAGCCTCATTTTCCTCGTCTTGTACTTCTTCAGAGCCAGTAGGCTCCCAAAGGAGCCGGAATTTATCCCGGTTTCTGTAGTGTGAAATGGACCTTTGCAATTTGTTATCTTTTTGGATGGGACGCTAGTCAATCGCAAAGTACTTTCCGCCAGAGCGTATATACCCAGCCACCCAATCACAACTGGGTGGATGAAAGGCGTGTCGGAAAAATACAAAAAATATCTTGATTTCACCGGGGATCGATCTCAATCGTTTTGCGTGTGAAGCGATTGCTCTATCCACTCAGCTATCTTGATGCCCCGATCAAGTAACGAGACTTGCAGGTGGCTATGAAACAGTTCTTAGGGCGGAGGAAGACTTCCGAAGCTGGGTTGAAATGAATTTGGAGGTGTAGCCATACGTTACTACTCCTTACATGGCCTGGCACCATCCTATTTAAATGAACTTGTATCTCATTAATACACATTGCAGATCGCTAAGATCAAACAGTATGCTTCTACTGACAGAGGTACCTTCTAAGTCTTTATTTCACAACGTAATCCTTCCTTGTGACTGCGCCTAGGTTGTAGAATTCCCTATTTTATAATACCAGAAACAGTGAAAATTTAGAAACCTTTAAAAAGAAATTGAAAACCGAATTATTTAGAAAAGCGTTTTTAGCCAAATAATATGCTTTATGTTTTAATTTAGGGTAGTAATGTGTATGGAAAAATTTTGCGTGTGTGGACGCGAGAGATTCCGTATATGGATGTACGGGTGTATGTGTGTAAACGTGTTAGTGTGAATGCTATTTTATATGGTCTGAGTGATTGTAAAGCGCCATAGAGCACTTGTCAGTGGATTAATGGGCGCTTTATAAGTATATTATATTATTATATTATTATTATTATTACTACTATCCCCCAATTTTTCCTCTTACCCGAAAGATAATGAAGTGAGTTGTGAAGTACCAGAAAACCATAGAGAATACAAACGCACTCTCTGACAGTCAGGCGGAAGGTGTATCAAATTCGGGACCAGTCCGAAACGACACCTTCCGCCTGACTGCTAGAGAGTGCGTATTTTACCTAAACGCATAGCACAAACAGAAGCAATTTATCCTCCTCTCCAAATCAATTTCAAGATTGTCGCAGTTGCGTGGGTGGCATTTGAAAGAAATCCTATATTATTATCGCCGTAAATGGGTTAAATTTCTATCCACTACCGGTGGGGGAAACGACTTGTTGACCCGCCCTAAATATACCTCAGTACACACCGTGTGATGTCATGATGTGTGGATTAATCCTGTTTACCATGTCATGATTGCATCACCTTATTGTTTACAGCCTGACTTTCGTCGTGTACCATTGGAGTTGTTTAAAACGATAATATAAATGAATGAATAAATAACTAAATAAATAAATAAATCGAATACATAAATCAATAAATAATATATCAAAGCAACACTGAAATATCTAAAGCGTTTGGCGCAGTGCATTATTATTACTATTATCATCATCATCATCATCATCATCATCATCATACTCATCATCATCATCATCATCATCATCATCATCATCATCATCATCATCATCATCATCATCATTTATCATCGTATTATTATTATCATTATTATTATTATTATTATTATTATTATTATTATTATTATTATATTATTATTATTATTATTATTATTATTATATTATTATTATTATTATTATTATTATTATTATTATTATTATTATTATTATTATTATATTATTATATTATTATTATTATTATTATTATTATTATTATTATTTATTATATATTATTATCATCATTATATTAATATTAATCATTATTATTATCCCGTCATTATTATAACCTTTAACATTATATTAATCACATATTATCATCACCTCATATACTCAACATCATTTACTATTATCATAATTATACTTTACTACATGAATATATATGACGAAGAGTGTACAGGCTGATCAGACAACCAACCCAAACTGTGAATCAAGCCAAGAAAATACACACTCACTGATGGCTGACGGGAGTCGTCAAACCCACATCTGATGTCACCAAGCTTGACACAAATGCTGATTTTATTTATCTCTGGCAGTCAATAATGATAAGAGGTAAGACAAACTGGTTAAACTTCCATACCAGCGATTTTCAGAATTTTCCCAAAAATTTCACACCCACCCAACATAAAAAGATTTTTTTTTTTTTTTGTTTTTTTTTTTTTTTTTTTTTTTTTTTTTGGGGGGTTGTGGGGGGGGGGGGGGGGGGGGGGGTTCTAAACTCAAACAGAAAAGCAACAGATATATTCTATGCATAATATTGATCAGCAAAATGAACTCAACAACACAATGTCACGTTTTTATAGCTATAATAATAAAACATTTTTTTTCTTTAAATTGTGTGATTTACAAAAGAAATCTGAATGATAAAAGTGCTGGTTGGATCGTAACGAATGGGACGATTTTCCTAAGGTTGGTAAGGAGAGGTTTAATCCCGCACACCCACTGCAGAAACGGGAGCCGATAGCCTAAGAGGTAAGGTGGTTCGACCTGTAACAGAGTCAAGCGATCTTGATTGAGGGCAATGACCGGATGGCGGTAGACAATAATTTGATAGATGACCGTAAAAATCTGGTCCTTGGGTTACGCCTGAGGGAAATGCACTTTAAATACATTACCCCATTCGACTCAGGTGTGATTGGGTAACGAATGTGTATGAGGGTTTGTGGAAGAAGCATTTACAACAGGAACCGTAACGGTAGTAATAGAAGTAATGGTGTTGGCATTAGTAGTAGTAGTAGTAGTAGTAGTAGTAGTAGTAGTAGTAGTAGTAGTAGTAGTAGTAGTAGTAGTAGTAGTAGTAGTAGTAGTAGTAGTAGTAGTAGTAGTAGTAGTAATTAGTTAGTAGTAGTAGTAGTAGTAGTAGTAGTAGTAGTAGTAGTAGTAGTAGTAGTAGTAGTAGTAGTAGTAGTAGTAGTAGTAGTAGTATAGAAAGAGAAGAAGAAGAAGAAGAAGAAGAAGAAGAAGAAGAAGAAGAAGAAGAAGAAGAAGAAGAAGAAGAAGAAGAAGAAGAAGAAGAAGAAGAAGAAGAAGAAGAAGAAAAAGAAGAAGAAGAAGAAGAGGAAGAAAGCTCAAGTTCCATCTCATTCTCATGATGTTCCATCAATAAAATCTCCTTCTCATTAGTTGATGATGTCAAAACTGCCCCTAAGTCTCGTCATCCTGTAGTTTGACACCAGATGTCCTACATCGACTGCTGGTGAAAATGCCTCGGCCAATCCCAAAGACAACAGCACATTGCGATACACTTAAATTTCTACACACCTACATTTCGGTTTGCCATCGCGTATTAAAACTGAAGATTAACTCGTGATTACTACTTCTCCATAACAGCATTAGTAACGGGGATTAAACCAGTTTTGATAGATTAGCACGTATGATTAATTATAACACATAATAAGGTTATAACACACTTGAAATCCCACAACGATAAGTGTATGGTATTGATGATGAAATCCAGCTATAATAATATAATATAATATAATACAATATAAGACCATGAACAGCGATGCCCCCCGGCTGTTACATTATGACTTCAATCGGCTTCATGTAAGATTAAATTGTTTTTGTTATTAATGGTTATACGGCACTTGCAACACATTTAGGTTATATCAGCGCCAGTAAAAAGGAAGAAAATGGGATAGTAAAAAGTTCTAGTATTACAATTAAAGCACCCAAGAAAAAGTAAGACATAGGAGAACTAACTGGGAACAAATAGGGATCAGATGTTGATTCCAAGAGCGTACCACCAATGTACTTAGTTTGAGATCACCTATACGTCTCATCCGGATACAAGCACAAAATCCAACAAAGAGGAATACACTCAAATATTTACATTATACATTCAAAATAACAAATATAATAATACATAACAGAGAGATGATTTACCAGGAGAAAAATATCATCTCCCAAACCAATAACTATGCATTTGACTGTTTCCCTCCCAGCTAGGACTCAGGCCAGGGCCAGGACAAAACCAAATAATCTCATTCCAAGACAAAGACAGAAAGCATGTTGGAAAACAGATAAAACAGATTAGATTAAAATTTAATTTAATTTAAAAATTAAAATTAAAAATTAAAATTCACTTTATTCATCCCATAGTGAAATGTTTTTTTCTCTAGGGTCTATTCCAAGGGAACACTGGAATAACCCAGGCGTCAGCCGCAGTGCAATGCCGCAAATTGAGCTAGGGCGAGGTGACTTGCTCAAGGCCGCACAGCGCAGCAGCGGCGGGTGATCGAACTCGGTACCTTTCGGGTACGAAGCAAAGACCGTACCGCTGAGCCACGCTGCCCCCAGCGTTCCTATTGTATGCGTTTTGTTTTTGTTTTTTGTTGTTTTTTTGTTGTTTTTTTTTTTTTTTGTTTTGTTTTGTTTTTTAAAGTTGGTTTGGTATTGTTTGTCTTTTATGGGGGGGGGGGGGGGGGTTGTTTTGTTTTACATTTTGTTTGTTTTTTTGGTATTATTATTTTATTTTTGCTTCTTTTTTTTTTTTTGTTTTTTTTTTCTTTTTTTTTTTTTGGGGGGGGGGGGGGGGGGGGTAAAGGGGGGTCTTTTGTTTTGCGTTGTTTTGTTTTTGTTTTGTTTTTTTTTTTTTTTTTGCTGTTATTCTTTTTGTTTTTGTTTTTGTTTTTTTGTTTTTTGTTTTGGTTTTGTTTTGTATTTTTCTTTTTGGGGGGAAGGGTGGGGGATCTTTTGTTTTGTTTTGTTTTTTCTAAATGCATGGCCAATCGTCCTAAAAGTGTATTATGTCGGCGTGTGGAAAAAAACCCCCAAATTTTTATCTTTTTTTTAAAATGGAAAATTGAATTTTAAGTCAAAATCGGTAAATATGAGTGAAATAAAATATCTACTATAATTAAAAGAATGATTGCCATTTAATTTCATGAATGGCAAAATAGTTAGTTAAATATTTTGTGATTGGAATTTTTGAATACAAACTCAATTTTCATTTCACAACAAAAAAAAAAAAAAACAACAAAAATAAATAAAAAACAAACGAACGAACAACAACAAAAAAGAAAGAAAGAAAGAAAGAAAGAAAGAAAGAAAGAAAGAAAGAAAGAAAGAAAGAAAGAAAGAAAGAAAAAGATAAAAAGACCAAACAATGGAAAGTAGGTCACCCAAACATATTACTTTTTGAAATGGTTGGTCACTAATCACGTTCACAAATTAACCCTGGACAGTAACTGACGGGCGGGATTTCATTTCATTCAAGCCTGACATAATCATTTATCACTGTACTATCGGGAACAACACTGGGCTGGCTGGCTGGCTGGATGAATGGATGGATGGATGGCTGGCCAGACACGTGTCCAGTGCCCCTCGGTCTGTGTCCTGCATGTCCTCAATGACATTTTAACTGTTTCTGGACTATTTTGTTTGGTATTGTTAAGGTTTTTTTCTTTTATTTATACTTTTCTTGTGTTTAAAAAAAGAGTGTTATTTTCTTGTGTGTGTGTGTGTGTGTGTGTGTGTGTGTGTGTGTGTGCTGTTTGCCTTTTGTTGGTTTTTTTTTTTTTTTTTTTTTTTTTTTTTGGGGGGGGGGGGGGGTGAGGTTCGGGGTTTTTTGGGGGGTTTTTTTTAAAGTTTCGATTGTCATAACATACCAAATAATTGTAGTCCGTAGATTAGTGTGACATAGGCCGATGTTTTCCATTAAAAAAAAACAAAAACTATAGATATAAATAAATATAAGGAGTTACTCAATTACACGACATCCAATTGATGCTTTGCGCTTTGCCAAAATGCTCACAACATTCGCCAGCCAGAAATGACGTACCAAAACAATTTAATCGGTCAATAAGGCAAACGTTTCCTGGACGAAAATATACCTTAATAAATAAAAGAAAGTTGTTTTGTCAATGTATGGTCAGAGAGGTCAATGTGCTCTGATTTTCACGCCACGGTGTGAGAGGGGGTTGAATTGATCCAATCCCTGGGTTCTAATAACGATCTATTATTTCAATTCATACACGTCGCCTCATCTCAGCTGATCTTAAAGGCAACGGTTGAGTGGTGCTCATTTTAATGTGATACTTAGTCGCCGATGTTTTAACCTCCTCCTCCTCCTCCTCCTCCTCTTCTTTCTTCTTCTTTCTTCTTCTTTCTTCTTTCTTTCTTCTTCTTCTTCTTTTCTTCTTCTTCTTCTTCTCTTCTTCTTCTTCTTTTTCTTCTCTTCTTCTTCTTTCTTCTTTTCCTTCTTCTTCTTCTTCTTCTTCTTCTTTCTTCTTCTTCTTCTTCTTCTTCTTCTTCCTTCTTTCTCTTCTTCTTTTTTCTTCTTCTTCTTCTTCTTCTTCTTCTTTCTTCTCTCTTCTTCTTCTCTTCTTCTTTTCTTCTTCTTCTTCTTCTTCTTCTTCTTCTTCTTCTTCTCTTCTCTTCTTCTCTTCTTCTTCTTCTTCTTCTTCTTCTTCTTCTTCTTCTTCTTCTTCTTCTTCTTCTCTTCTTCTTCTTCTTCTTCTTTCTTCTTCTTCTTCTCTCTTCTTCTTCTTCTTCTTCTTCTTCTTCTTCTTTCTTCTTCTTCTTCCTTCTTCTTCTTCTTTCTTCTTCTTCTCTTCTTCTTCTTCTTCTTCCTTCTTCTTCTTCTCTTCTTCTTCTTCTTCTTCTTCTTCTTCTTCTTCTTCTTCTTTTCTTCTTCCTTCTTCCTTCTTCTTCTTCTTCTTCTTCTCTTCTTCTTTCTTCTTCTTCTTCTTTCTTTTCTTCTTCTTCTTTCTTCTTCTTCTTCTTCTTCTTCTTCTTCTTTTCTTCTTCTTCTTCTTCTTCTTCTTCTTCTTCTTCTTCTTCTTCTTCTTCTTCTTCTTCTTCTTCTTCTTCTTCTTCTTCTTCTTCTTCTTCTTCTTCTTCTTCTTCTTCTTCTTCTATTCTTCTTCTTCTTCTTTCTTCTTCTTCTTTCTTCTTCTTCTTCTTCTTCTTCTTTCTTCTTCTTCTTCTTCTTCTTCTTCTTCTTTCTTCTTCTTCTTCTTCTTCTTCTTCTTCTTCTTCTTCTTCTTTTCTTCTTCTTCTTCTCTTCTTCTTTCTTCTTCTTCTTCTTCTTCTTTCTTCTTCTTCTTCTTCTCTTCTTCTTCTTCTTCTTCTTTTTCTCTTCTTCTTCTTCTTCTTCTTCTTCTTCTTCTTCTTTTCTTCTTCTTTCTTCTTCTTCTTCTTCTTCTTCTTCTTCTTCTTCTTTCTTCTTCTTCTTCTTCTTCTTCTTCTTCTTCTTCTCTTCTTCTTCTTCTTCTTCTTCTTCTTCTTCTTCTTCTTCTTCTTCTTCTTCTTCTTCTTCTTCTTCTTCTTCTTCTTCTCTTCTTCTTCTTCTTTTCTTCTTCTTCTTCTTTTCTTCTTCTTCTTCTTCTTCTTCTTCTTCTTCTTCTTCTTCTTTTCTTCTTCTTCTTCTTCTCTTCTTCTCTTCTTCTTCTTCTTCTTCTTCTTCTCTTCTTCTCTTCTTCTTCTTCTTCTTCTTCTTCTTCTTCTTCTTCTTCTTCTCTTCTTCTTCTTCTTCTTCTTCTTCTTCTTCTTCTTCTTCTTCTTCTTCTTCTTCTTCTTCTTCTTTTCTTCTTCTTCTTCTTCTTCTTCTTCTATCTTTCTTCTTCTTCTTCTTTCTTCTCTTCTACTACTTACTACTACTTACTACTACTACTACTAACTACTACTCCTTCTCCTTCTCCTTCTCCTTCTCCTTCTCCTTCTCCTTCTCCTCCTCCTCTCCTCCTCCTCCTCTTCTTCTTCTCCTCCTCCTCCTCCTCCTCCTCCTCCTCCTCCTCCCTCCTCCTCCTCCTCCTCCTCCTCCTCCTCCTCTCCTCCTCCTCCTCCTCCTCCTCCTCTCCTCCTCCTCCTCCTCCTCCTCCTCCTCCTCCTCCTCCTCCTCCTCCTCCTCCTCCTCCTCCTCCTCCTCCTCCTCCTCCTCCTCCTCCTCCTCCTCCCTCCTCCTCCTCCTCTCCTCCTCCTCCTCCTCCTCCTTCTTCTTCTTCTTCTTCTTCTTCTTCTTCTTCTTCTTCTTCTTCTTCTTCTTCTTCTTCTTCTTCTTCTTCTTCTTCTTCTTCTTCGTAACAAGAAATGAAGTGTCACATCGTTACGTAACTGTCGGGTCTTGGGTTCACTTCCCCTTCGCCGCAACATTCATAGTCTGACTGATAGACTTTAGTGAGAACTACTCATTAAAATGGCTGGCTAAAAACAATTACAAAGAGCTGTGTGACGTCAAGTCCGTCCCTTCTATATTAAGGTCAGCCCCCCCCCCCCCCCCACCTCCCCCCTTAACATGAGGGATAAATCTTCTTTTAAGAACCCGTGTCTTTGTGAGTGACCTCTTTTTTGTTTCTCCCTCAACTCCTCTTCCACTGGACATTTGGGATTCTGGGCTAAACTAACCCGTTGTGTTTTGACAAAATGCGTAATTAATATTATATATGTGTATTTTAAAAGCCCTGTAAAACTATTTCTAGCCAAAGTGTACACATTATAAGTGTGTAAAAAGATTTCTGGTGGAAATTTTTACAAAGGTGTTTGGTCATTGAAAGGTTGAAAACTCGATGCCCCCTCGATGCTGATCGAATTCTTATTAGCCTTGATTAGAATTTGGGTGAGAAAGGGCGAGGGGTGTGTGTTATGGGCTAGTGTGGGGGTGGGTGTGGGGGCGTTGTGGGTCAGGTCAAATGGATGACGTAGATGGGGGGGAGGGGGGGGGGAAGGGGAGTGAAAAAATGAGCGAAAGAAGGAAGAGGGTGGGGGGAAAATATGAAGAATGTGGGTGTAGAAGGAGAGTAGGGTTTTGGATTGGGTCAAATTGAGGACGTAGTGGGTTGGGGTAGGGGGGGGGGGGGGGGGGGGGGGGGAGAGTGAGTCTTCGAAGAGGGGATAAAGGACGGACGGAGATGAGAAGGGGGAAGAGATGGGGAGATAGAGATAGACAAAGAGAAAGACAGATAGATAGATAGATAGATAGATAGATAGATAGATAGATAGATAGATAGATAGATAGATAGATAGATAGATAGATAGATAGATAGATAGACAGATAGATAGATAGATAGATAGATAGACAGATAGATAGACAGATAGATAGATAGATAGATAGATAGATAGATAGATAGATAGATAGATAGATAGATAGATAGATAGATAGATAGATAAGTGTTGGTGGGTTCTTGTAGGTACGAGAGTGCCCGATAATGTTGGTTAGAACATATGAACTAACTAAGGACACTCACGGTTTTCTGTCGACTGTATCGATTGTATCAACAGAAAAAACGTGAGAGTGTCCTTACTTATAATAAATTGGTAATATCAAGATGAGGCAGACAACAGGATTTGGATTGAAAGTTAAAATAATCAGAAGTAAACATATTTAAAACCACTAGAACATGGATAATATTTCTTGTCGAGGAAAAGTCAGTTGACAAACCAAACCTATCACCATGTCTTAAGATTTTGCGACATTACTCTTTGAAAACAGTATCATATGGTGCTTGTTTTGGACAGATTATTTCCCCTTTTTTTCGTAAGGCGTGACAAGACTCTTAGCGGACGGTAGGGGACGGAACGACTCTAGGCAATTTCTGTTTAATTTGCATTTTTAAATAAAATCCTATGACTTCAATTAGACTAGTTTAAAACTAATTTCAAACTAAAGACAGAGCATGATCTGCTCGTTTTTAAAACGCTGGCACAAGAAAAGGTCACAAGGAAAAATATGACAAAGGAGTCCAACATGCAGAGAACATGCTGACAACTGACAACCGCCAGGTCACGACAAGCGTCCTTGAGACCGCGTAGCCACGATCATTCAATCAGAACTTCAATTGTACGTATGTATCTTGTTTATGTCAACACAATATCAGTATGTAAATTATAGTCACATAATATTTTTGGCTTGGCTTGTCACAAAAGGAACATGTTAATTTTGTGTTTGGCGCAATATGTGTGAAAAAAAAGTATTGAATGAGTGACAGCCACAATGTAACGGTACCGATAACCATCACTAAGGTATTCAACAGATAAATATAAAGAGATTTCATTTTTTTTTTAAAGCTGAGTTTTCATATAGCGCGGGATGGGGGAGGGGGGGGGGGGGGGGATAGCTGAGTTGGTAAAGCAATCGCTTCACACGCAAAGGGCCCAAGATCGATCTCTGGGGCAGTCGAGATTAATTTTCGGGCCCCATTGTACACCCAGTAGTAAAAGGGTCTGTTCGATCTGGTAGAAAGTACTT
>NC_088362.1:25217779-25232779 GCF_034508935.2 Berghia stephanieae
ATCTCTAAGTGGGCACTCCATCCTTGTCCGATATCCCCTTCCAAACGTTTATTTACTCTTCTTGTCTTGGGAACGACACGATTCGGTTTTCCTGCTCAGGCACCCTGCCTTGGAGTCTTTGGCGTTACGCGATAAATTAAAGAGAAAAAAAAAAAGAAAAAAATTAACGGCCTTTCGCAACGGCACACCATAAGATCCCGTCGCCTGGGGATTCCACGAAGGGATATAGCTAGTCAATCCATCAAACAAGATGTCTGATGTCAACAGGAATCACTCATGTTGTCCAAGTCAGCAAATTGGGGGTTAATAATCTTGCTCAAGGAAAAAAAAAAACCCGAAAGTCCCTGAAATGTGGCTAGAACCCGGGACCTTCCGGATCACAGTGCAATACTTTAACCACTCGGCTACTTCCTCCCACTCCCCCCCCCCCCCCCCTCGTAAAAGAGTCTACTAAAGATTTGGATTCGTAGACGGAGGTAATGTATCGGTAGTTTAGCCCGATCCCACCTGAGATTTCTGATCTAATTTATAACTGCCATTCATCCCAGTAACGACATGGATCTTCCAATATTAACGAAAAGGTGACAGTGGAAAGGCTTCGGAATGGAGCAATACAAACAATATACATTTCGGGTATAAAACAACTTAACAAGTGTGTAAGAAAGGTGCCAGAAACAAGACAAGAAAGAAAAATACCCCCCCCCCCCCCTCCCCCCCAAAAAAAAAAAAAAAAAAGAAGGTAAGAAAAAAAAAATAATTAAAAAAAAAAAAAAAGTAGTCTACCTCGACTGGGGATCGAATATTTATCAGACCTTCTGATTACCGGTTAGACGTGCTACCATTACACGTGTAATGGTGTGAGTTAAAAAAACAAACAAACTAAACCCATAGCATCAACGTGTTCTTTACGAAAAATAAATGTCAGGCTTTTGTTTTAATCTAGGAAAAGGCAATCTGTTTTGGGATTTGAACCCTAAGATCAGACCTTCCGATCCAGTGTTGATTGACTTATCTCACACCACATCGAATCGGCATTAATGATAATCGCTGGTGATACAAATTGATGATGACCTCAACTATGCGGTTAATGGCTGCTTTCGTCTCTATGGCCAAGAGCGACTCTCCTTATCATATCAACCTCCATGGCATGGAATACAACAAGATATGAAGTGAATAGAAAAGTGCCAGAAGACAATAGAGAATAAAAATTTTTCGCGGCGGTGGTGGGGTTTGAACCTGCGACCTTATTGGTACGACAACTCCGCCTGGCAGGTGAGAGCGTGGCTCTACCGTGTGAGCTATCCACGAACACAAAAATATTCGTTTCAAACTCAAAGTCATTACTAGATCCCTCTCTCACCCACTTCTTGAGACCGCCGATTCGTTCGTACACCACCATCGCGAATAATTTTGACCAGCAGTTAAGCTTAATAGCCAATATTCTCAACACAAACATATAACATAGAAACGATTGAGACATTGAGTATGCTCCGGTGTATGGGTGAATTTTTAATTCAGAAAAGTGAGTGGAGCAGGCACTTATGTTGGTAACAACAAGATATGAAGTGAATAGAAAAGTGCCAGAAGACAATAGAGAATAAAAAATTTTTTTTCGCGGCGGTGGTGGGGTTTGAACCTGCGACCTTATTGGTACGACAACTCCGCCTGGCAGGTGAGAGCGTGGCTCTACCGTGTGAGCTATCCACGAACACAAAAATATTCGTTTCAAACTCAAAGTCATTACTAGATCCCTCTCTCACCCACTTCTTGAGACCGCCGATTCGTTCGTACACCACCATCGCGAATAATTTTGACCAGCAGTTAAGCTTAATAGCCAATATTCTCAACACAAACATATAACATAGAAACGATTGAGACATTGAGTATGCTCCGGTGTATGGGGTGAATTTTTAATTCAGAAAAGTGAGTGGAGCAGGCACTTATGTTGGTAACAACAAGATATGAAGTGAATAGAAAAGTGCCAGAAGACAATAGAGAATAAAAATTTTTCGCGGCGGTGGTGGGGTTTGAACCTGCGACCTTATTGGTACGACAACTCCGCCTGGCAGGTGAGAGCGTGGCTGGCACTTTTCTATTCACTTCATATCTTGTTGTTACCAACATAAGTGCCTGCTCCACTCACTTTTCTGAATTAAAAATTCACCCCATACACCGGAGCATACTCAATGTCTCAATCGTTTCTATGTTATATGTTTGTGTTGAGAATATTGGCTATTAAGCTTAACTGCTGGTCAAAATTATTCGCGATGGTGGTGTACGAACGAATCGGCGGTCTCAAGAAGTGGGTGAGAGAGGGATCTAGTAATGACTTTGAGTTTGAAACGAATATTTTTGTGTTCGTGGATAGCTCACACGGTAGAGCCACGCTCTCACCTGCCAGGCGGAGTTGTCGTACCAATAAGGTCGCAGGTTCAAACCCCACCACCGCCGCGAAAAATTTTTATTCTCTATTGTCTTCTGGCACTTTTCTATTCACTTCATATCTTGTTGTTACCAACATAAGTGCCTGCTCCACTCACTTTTCTGAATTAAAAATTCACCCCATACACCGGAGCATACTCAATGTCTCAATCGTTTCTATGTTATATGTTTGTGTTGAGAATATTGGCTATTAAGCTTAACTGCTGGTCAAAATTATTCGCGATGGTGGTGTACGAACGAATCGGCGGTCTCAAGAAGTGGGTGAGAGAGGGATCTAGTAATGACTTTGAGTTTGAAACGAATATTTTTGTGTTCGTGGATAGCTCACACGGTAGAGCCACGCTCTCACCTGCCAGGCGGAGTTGTCGTACCAATAAGGTCGCAGGTTCAAACCCCACACCGCCGCGAAAAATTTTTATTCTCTATTGTCTTCTGGCACTTTTCTATTCACTTCATATCTTGTTGTTACCAACATAAGTGCCTGCTCCACTCACTTTTCTGAATTAAAAATTCACCCCATACACCGGAGCATACTCAATGTCTCAATCGTTTCTATGTTATATGTTTGTGTTGAGAATATTGGCTATTAAGCTTAACTGCTGGTCAAAATTATTCGCGATGGTGGTGTACGAACGAATCGGCGGTCTCAAGAAGTGGGTGAGAGAGGGATCTAGTAATGACTTTGAGTTTGAAACGAATATTTTTGTGTTCGTGGATAGCTCACACGGTAGAGCCACGCTCTCACCTGCCAGGCGGAGTTGTCGTACCAATAAGGTCGCAGGTTCAAACCCCACCACCGCCGCGAAAATTTTTTATTCTCTATTGTCTTCTGGCACTTTTCTATTCACTTCATATCTTGTTGTTACCAACATAAGTGCCTGCTCCACTGGCATGGAATAGGAATGGTATGGGGTTTGCACCGGTTATATGCAAAGGAATCATTTGACGAATGCCTGTTATCCAAACGAGACGATTAGCGGATCTCAATTTTTCAAGTTAGATAATTTATATATCTATTTTTTCACTCACGAGACGACTCGTTTCTGTGTTTTTTACACTTCTTCAGTCGGCGTAATCCATTGTAATGTCCGTATAAAAGTTCTTACTCCAAACTAAAGTTGTTTCGTTGTGTAGTGGTGATTAGTGTTGATGTGTATTGTGATGTGCTCTCATGTTTATATTATGAGTGTAATTATCATTCCATCAAAGAATCATAAAATTGGCATCACAGGATGTATCCTAGAAATAGAATTTGTTATAGTTTGGAGAATGCAACTTTATGATTACGAATGCTTTCGATTTACACAATATATCTAGATAGTATGCGATTGCTAAGAAGCTCACAACATTGCCATCTGGAAGTAAAACGGACCAATACAAATAACTCTGTGTAACTATGAACGTTAAGCGTCTGGATAATACAGTTAAGTGAGAATTACTCATAAATGTGGATGGCAATAAATAATAACAAAGACCCAAGTGACGTCAACTTCATTCTATTTATAGGAAAAAGACTAAAGATAGGAGTGAAAGAAGAAAATAATAAAGTAATCCATGAAGGTAGGACGATCATCTAAAACAACGATATGAAGGCATTTTCACAAATCTTTTTCTGTGTGCGGCTATGTGGTCTAGCGGTATGACACTCGCTTTCGGATCGGAAGGTCCTGAGTTCGAACCTCGCTCGGCACATAGTCGAGTCCTTGAAAAGGGCTCTTTCCTCACATTCTCTCACCGTACGCAGGTGTAAAATGAGTTAACAGCTGTCGTTAACAGCGTTGTCTCTGTCCGAAAAAATTGTAATATCGCCTAACAGGCGTCATGTCACTACGTTTTAAGAGACCCCTTGTAAAGCGTTTGAGTACTGTTTAGTGGATATTGCGCTATAGAAAAGCGCAAGTTTTTTTATATTTTGTGTTTTTCTCTCAAATTAACTGAGTTGTAGACTGACAAGCAAGAAGAAAGATAAAAGAAGAAGAAAAAAAAAAAAAAGAAAGAAAAGATAAGAATAAAAGTTGGTAGCATCAAGAAAAAAACATAAAACAACAAACTTTGAGCACATTTAAATTTAGAGAATATTGCCCTATATAATACTCAATTTTTAAAAAATTTATTTATTTTTTAAAAAAAGTTGTTATTAATCATTTCTGTCTAATAACCGATGTGCTGATTTAATAAAATCTCGTTATGCCTTTGCCCTTGGCCTTAGGATTTATTATTCTTATTCCTATTCATATTATCATTATCATTCTATTTCTACGGATCGTGATAGTGTGTGAGTCTAGAGGCTGGACACGTGCACACGTGAGTTGAGTTAACCGTAGACGGGAAGCGCAGACGGGAAGGGTGAAGGGAGGGGGGATAAGGGTTTGGGGAGGGGGGGGGGGGGGATTGGAAGGGGGGAGCAAGTGCTCCCATTTCTTATCAGACGATGACGGGTCATTAACTTTAGTTGGGGCAAAGAGTTGGCATCGTTTCTTGAGTGTTGACTGAGGGAATTGAAAGATTCTATGGTTAAACCTTTTACTCTGCCGATTGTAGCGTTCGTCAAACATAAATAAACATATAAATTAATGAATAGATAAACAAGTAATTATCATCTTATTAGAAAAGTAGACAATTATTGATGCTATACGTTTATATAAAATACTCAAGCATCCGCCAGCCGGATATAACGTACCAACACATAAAAACTATGTGTAACCTTAAACGTTTATATAACGTTTATAGATAGTATGCAGATGACGTCACTCAGGCCTTTGTTATTGTTTTTGCCATCCGCGTTTGTGAGTTGTTCTCACTAAACTGTATTAACCAGACTATAAAAGTTCATGGTTACACATAGTTTGTGTGTTGGTCCGTTATACTTCCGGATGGCAATGTTGTGAACTCCTTGGCCAAGCGCATTCTATCTATAGTCTGACTGATTTAGCGATTTAGTGAGAACTAATCGTTAAAATGGCTGTCTACAAACAACAACAAAACACTGAGTGGCGTCAATTTCATTCCTTTTATTATTTAAATCTCAAACGAAAACTGAAGTTGTGCTCTTCTTACACGGCAAGATAAACTTCAAGAGGAGCTGACTTCATAGAAAGTTTGAGAGTATCAGCATTTTGTGGAAATCTAATTTTCTAGATATAGATAATGAATAGAGATAATAGTTGGATTAGTAACATATTATGTTTTGGCAGCCCAAATTGGCTACAGCTGATCATCAGAATTTCCATACCTGCTGAGGTAGGAAGAAAAAAAGGATTAAAATAAGAGTGGGGGAAAAAAGGGGTCAGTCTTAATCAAACTACCGCGTACCGTCAAAAAGCATTAATAAATTTTGGATCAGAAAACAAAACAAAAAAAGAAAAAAAAAACAACAAAAGGCAAACCAAAAAACAAACAACAAACAAACAGGCAAACAAAACAATACTAAATATAAACAAAACATAAGAAAACATCAACAACAATAAAAACCCCAAAAAACAAACCAAATAAACAGTCCCCCCCCCCCTAAAAAAAGCACCCCCCCCCCCCCAAAAAAAAAATAAAAAAATAATCCCGTGGTGCTTCAAAGACGTCTCGCATTTGATTCCCTATATTTTTTCGGACAGAGACAACGCTGTGAACGGTCAGGTAACTACTTATTTTACATATCTGATGCTGAGTACGCTGAGAGAATGTGAGTAAATAGCTTATTCCAAGGACTCATCTGTACGTCGAGCGAGGCTGGAACCCAGTTCCTTCCGATCCGAAAACAGAGTGAGTGTCATACCACAATACCACGTAGCCTCTGTGGTTTAATGGTAGCACGTCTGACCGGTAATCTGAAGGTATGAGGTTCGATCCCCAGTCGAGGTAGACTGATTTTTGGGGAAGTTTTTTTTTTTTTTTTCTCTTATATTTTTCTTTCTTGCTTTGTCTGGCACCTTTCATACACACTTGTTCAGTTCTTTATCTTACACATTCGATAGTTTTGAGGGTTAAAAAATTATTTTTTTTTCACCCTTTCATGTTGGCACATTCTGTCAGATCACCTCACATTATTATCAGGTTTTGTCGGTAGACAATTTGGCCATGGTATGGAGAATTGCTGACAGAATTCGTCTGGAATTTGGACTTGTTGCTGGTGGCGGCCGTGGAGGTCATTGGCTGACCTTTCCATGAAGTTGTGGCCAGTCACCTCCAATCGGTATTATGGGTATGTTGGGGTGAACGCGATGCTTTCAATATTGTATTTGATTGTTTTGGTAATGATATTTGAGTCGACCTTTACATAATATTACCTAGAGGGGGTCCAGATAGCTCAGTTGGTAGAGCACTCGCTTCACACGCAAAAAGGACCGAGATCGATCCCGGATGCATGCATTCAAGATTTTTTTTCCTGACCCCCCCCCCCCCCTTCCACCCAGCAGTGAATGGGTAGCTGAGTCTGTTAGATTTGGCGTGAAGTACTTTGCGGTAGACTAGTGTCCTATCCGAAGGATAGCAAGCAATTGCTATTGTCCGTTTCACGCTTTAGAAACCGGGATAAGCTCCGGCTCCATGGGCCTAATGGCTCTGAAGGATTACTTAGAGAAAGAGAGAAGAGAGGAGAGGAGAGAGAGAGAGAGAGAGAGAGAGAGAGAGAGAGAGAGAAGAGAGAGAGAGAGGAGGAGAGAGAGAGAGAGGGGGGGGGGGGGGGGGGGGGGGGGAAGAGAAAGAGAGGGTTTTGTTTTTCTAAAACTTAAAAAAAAAAAAATCTTACGGTTCCTAATAATTATTATTGTTTAAACTCAATCTCATTCAGTTCCTTCCAAGTTAATATCAGATTGACATCGTGGGTCACATCTCGATGGTACGGAGAAGTGAAGGTGGTGGTTAGAGGTTGGGTGGGGTTGGGGGGGGGGGGAGATGAATTCTGGAGAGATAGTGAGTAGGTACCAATTTGAATAGAAAGGGTAAAGGTCATCATGGTATGGTAAAATTAAAGGGTATCAGCTGTCGAGGTTAATGGCCTGAAGGTCTGAAATAGAGAAAATTAAATAACAAAGAATTGGTCTATATATAGATAGAACGAAGATGACGCCACATTGGTCTTTGTTATTGTTTTTTGCCATCCGCGTTTATGAGTAATTCTCATTAAACTGTATCAACCGAAAAGTTCATGGTTACACACAGTTTTGTGTGTTGGTCCGTTATACTTCCGGATGGCAATGTTGTGAGCTTCTTAGACAAGCGCATACTATCTATAGTTAACTCTGCCGTACTCTTGAAAAACAAATATTTAAGAATTTGGCCAGAAAACTCGTCCTTCAAATATCGATCGATTTAAATGACCCTCATCTTGGCAAACACTCTCAAACCTAGGAGTTCGTGAAATCTTCCACCGAAGTCCAGGTTTAGGATTTTGTTGTTGTTGCTAAGATGAGGGTAATTTAAATCGATCGATATTTGAAGGACGTGTTTTCTTGCCAATTTGTTAAATACGTTTCGAGATCCCAGGTTTGAGAGTCATGCAAGATTAGGGCCATTTAAATATATCGACATCTGAAGGACGAGTTTTCTGGCAAAATCTTTTAATACGTAGAATCCTTTTAACTCACTCTTTTTGCTACTTTCCAAAGTTGGAAAAATGTATTAAAAATGAGCATGTACAAAGATAGTTTTATTCAACTACCATTAACTTGTAAAACACTAAAAACATTAACTTTGATACTTCGCCTATAATTTGTTTCAGAAAAATGTAATAAATAGGCATCGGGTAAAAGTAACCCGGGTAAACTACGGATATAGTCGGTTGTAACGAAATGCTTCCGTGTAGGCGTCAGTTTACGACAGGATGTACGTCGTCGTAGTATTAGTTGTTGTTGTTATTGTAATCCCTCCGGAACAACCCTTCTTTTGTTGATACAGGTCGTATCAGATCATGCACCTATGGCCCGGAAGTTTGAATTAAACTACGTAGTGTGGGTGTTATTGTGAGAAAGGCATCAATCTTGTTTTCTCCGTAAACTTATAAGCAAAGTAGGATCCCTGTATTCTACGGGAGTGACTTTGTTATGGTATGGCTTGATTGATATCTCGTAACTATGGGGCTGACGAATTTATTTATCCTTGATATGAGGATGTCCGGTATCAGGATGGGTTGTTGTTGTCCATGATTATGGAATCTGGGGGAGTTTTAAGGAATTTCAGATGTTTACGGATATGACTAACATCCGTTTGTGTGGGTAGAATTTTGCTTCGTTTGCTTGATTTTTGCCTATAAATGCCAGAGTTTTGAGCAGTTTCTTCAGACCACTCAGCGGAGTCTTTTAGGCTCATTGTCTCAAAAGAGACCAGACAGCGGAGTCTTTTAGGCTCATAGTCTCTAAGCGATAACCACAGCGGAGTCTTTTAGGCTCATTTGTTTAACTCTTGTGTAGAGTTGGATTAAAGTCTTGTGTAGACTTTGTAGTGCTCAAAGTTCGAGCTGAAACACGTTTTGTGTTAACTCTTGTGTAGAGTGTGATTTAAGTCTTGTGTAGACTTTGTGGTGCTCAAAGTTTGAGCTGAATCAAGTTGTGTTATAACTCTTGTGTAGAGTTTGATTAAAGTCTTGTGTAGACTTAATTTGTGATTTCAATAATCTGTTCGGCTCTGGTGAGATTTTGAATAATATGTTGTGATTACAATTATGATTGTGTTTTGATATCAATATCATAATATCACTTTAAATTTTGATTCTCAATTAATTAATCAGATAATGAAATTAATTGTATAATATATTCTTGTTGTAAAGAAAATAAGCTTTTCTTGCTATAAAGCATTATTATTTCATATCTACAAAGTAAAGCAATATTAATCAACATTATAAATTGATTTGTTAAAGTAAAATAATATTTACTCATTTAAAGTAAACATATTGAGTGAGTTCGAATATAGATAGAGTTATATTCGTATGATTATCATATTATAACAAAATCATTTTCTTTCTTTAAAGTGAATGAGCCGTTGGAGGCTGGGCTTTAACAAGCCAACTTTAGGCTATACGCTCATAGCTTGACACTAATAGAAACTGAACATTTGCCTGTTTTATAAGTTACCTGTGAAGAACCATTTGCTTATTTTAATATCAGAACATTGAGAAACAATTGATCTGTTTATGAATACTGTGAAATCAGAACAATTTCAAGAAGAGACAAATTAACAATATTAGAACAACCTTACAGTTTTTGTTGAATATCAAGGACACTCTTTTGGCTTTCTTCTACACGTCTGGATTGTGTTTAGTTAGTTAGTTAATTATTAGTTGCCTGTATGACTGTGATGGTTGCAACCTATTTGTGAGATTGTCTGATGTGGTAGCGGTTTGGTAAAGTATTGATAATTAATTGATTTAATTATATATTTTCATATCGCTTTCATATCATATTCATCATCACACCATCTCCATCAATTTGTCATCCATCCATTTGATTTCATACTTATTACATCTATCATTTCATCTTTATATCTCATAATATCTTTGTTATATTGTAATAAAATATATCTTCATTTAGCTTCAAAACCTTTATCAACGTATTGTGTTTGGTTATTGATCGGTGTCGTAGCTTGAATATAGCACACATAAACAAGGTTGCAAACTGCGCTACATAAGCATACGGTTTACGTGCGCACTTTGTGACATAATTTGGTGTCAGAAGTGGGATTCTTATTGTTGTGCATTCAAGAGACATCGCGACCAAACAATTGTTGAGACAGGTTAGGGAGTTGTTTCAAACTTGAGATAGATACTATCTTTGAGCTTAAAGCAAATTGGTATCCATTTAATGGTTATAAGACTGTCATTATACGCAAGGTGTAATGCAAGTTATTCTGGTAATTTTCACTTGTTCGGTTATACGTTGTCAGTCATCTGTCATAGTGATACGGATCACTGACTTAGCGCGAAAGCGGTACTCGCGCTGTAAAGCCTCCATTGTCCCCCCTCTCCCTTTTGTAAGGAACGAAGGTGGTTGTTGGGGTAATTTGATTCCGTGTAGGAATCTGGGAGAATATTGTGTTGGTCCCGTGTGAGGATCTGTATTAAATCATTTGTTCTGACTTTCTATGCACATATAGTAAGTCAAGGTATTGATTCTGTGTAAGAATCTGGGTGAAGATATTTTGTTGATTCTGAGAGAATCTGGGTGAAGATATTTTATTGATTCTAAGAAAGAATCTGGGTGAAGATATTTTGTTGATTCTAAGAAAGAATCTGGGTGAGGATGTTTTGTTGATTCTAAGAGAGAATCTGGGTGAAGATATTTTGTTGATTCTAAGGAAGAATCTGGGTGAAGACATTTTGTTGATTCTGTGTAAGAATCTGGGTGAAGATATTTTGTTGATTCTAAGAAAGAATCTGGGTGAAGATATTTTGTTGATTCTGAGAGAGAATCTGGGTGAAGATATTTTGTTGATTCTGAGAGAGAATCTGGGTGAAGACATTTTGTTGATTCTAAGAAAGAATCTGGGTGAAGATATTTTGTTGATTCTGAGAGAGAATCTGGGTGAAGACATTTTGTTGATTCTAAGAAAGAATCTGGGTGAAGATATTTTGTTGATTCTAAGAGAGAATCTGGGTGAAGATATTTTTTGATTCTAAGAGAGAATCTGGGTCAAGATATTTTGTTGATTCTAAGGGAAAATCTGGGTGAAGACATTTTGTTGATTCTGTGTAAGAATCTGGGTGAAGATATTTTGTTGATTCTAAGAAAGAATCTGGGTGAAGATATTTTGTTGATTCTGAGAGAGAATCTGGGTGAAGATATTTTGTTGATTCTGAGAAGAATCTGGGTGAAGACATTTTGTTGATTCTAAGAAAGAATCTGGGTGAAGATATTTTGTTGATTCTGAGAGAGAATCTGGGTGAAGACATTTTGTTGATTCTAAGAAAGAATCTGGGTGAAGATATTTTGTTGATTCTAAGAGAGAATCTGGGTGAAGATATTTTGTTGATTCTAAGAGAGAATCTGGGTGAAGATATTTTGTTGATTCTAAGAAAGAATCTGGGTGAAGATATTTTGTTGATTCTGAGAAAGAATCTGGGTGAAGTTATTTTGTTGATTCTGAGAAAGAATCTGGGTGAAGATAGTTTTTATGATTCCGTGTGGGAATCTGGGTGAAGCTATTTTGTTGATTCCGTGTGAGGAATCTGGGTGAAGCTATTGTGTTGATTCCGTGTGGGGAATCTGGGTGAAGCGTTGGTTCCGTGTGAGGACCTGTATTAAATCAGTTGTTTTGACTCTAATATACGTCTATATTAAGTCAATGTTTTGATTCTGTGTAGGAATCTGGGTGAAGCGTTGGTTCTGTGTTAGGACCTGTAGTAAATTTGTTTTGATTCTATATTTGAGTCTATATATAGATCAATGTTGAATTCCGTGTAGGAATCGGTATTAATTGCCTGTTTTGAATCTGTTTTGGGATCTATATTGACCGCATATCGTTAATAAGGTTACTTGTAATACCACTTTATTCTACGTGAAAGTAACATTTACGGCAACAGTGTCGATAAACATATTGAAGTTTGTTTATTTGAATTTGAATTGGTTTGATTAATTGTCCTAGAGATGGATGTGGAAAGATTAATTAAACCTGGAGAAAAATTGGAGTTAAGGGGTGAAGATCTCCGTGCTTGGGTGACAGCCCAGTTACAAGAAGATGAAGAGAGAAAAGAGAAGGAGAGAGAACGTGCCAAAGAAGAGGAGGAGATAAGCAGAGCACGAGCTCAAAGGCAAGAAGCTCTGATGGAGAAAGAGCTTGAACTGCTTAGGTTAAAGTCGGAGTGTCAGGCTTCCTCCAACAACGACAGTATGACAAGTGACATTCGATCATTTACTCGTGCTCCCACTGTTAAGAGTCCTCGACTTCCATGTTTTGACGAAAACAAGGATCATGAACCACCGAAATGCATGACACACGGCAAGGTGGAGTTGAAGTGTGGATGTGTGATGCCGATGTTGTCTGTTGAAGGAAGGGACAACCATGAGCCCAAATAATTGTCGAGATCGATGTGATCTTGAGGCATTTCGATGATCTAACTAAATGTTGTACCAAATTTAGTCTTAGGGGGGAGATATGTAACGAAATGCTTCCGTGTAGGCGTCAGTTTACGACAGGATGTACGTCGTCGTAGTATTAGTTGTTGTTGTTATTGTAATCCCTCCGGAACAACCCTTCTTTTGTTGATACAGGTCGTATCAGATCATGCACCTATGGCCCGGAAGTTTGAATTAAACTACGTAGTGTGGGTGTTATTGTGAGAAAGGCATCAATCTTGTTTTCTCCGTAAACTTATAAGCAAAGTAGGATCCCTGTATTCTACGGGAGTGACTTTGTTATGGTATGGCTTGATTGATATCTCGTAACTATGGGGCTGACGAATTTATTTATCCTTGATATGAGGATGTCCGGTATCAGGATGGGTTGTTGTTGTCCATGATTATGGAATCTGGGGGAGTTTTAAGGAATTTCAGATGTTTACGGATATGACTAACATCCGTTGTGTGGGTAGAATTTTGCTTCGTTTGCTTGATTTTTGCCTATAAATGCCAGAGTTTTGAGCAGTTTCTTCAGACCACTCAGCGGAGTCTTTTAGGCTCATTGTCTCAAAAGAGACCAGACAGCGGAGTCTTTTAGGCTCATAGTCTCTAAGCGATAACCACAGCGGAGTCTTTTAGGCTCATTTGTTTAACTCTTGTGTAGAGTTGGATTAAAGTCTTGTGTAGACTTTGTAGTGCTCAAAGTTCGAGCTGAAACACGTTTTGTGTTAACTCTTGTGTAGAGTGTGATTTAAGTCTTGTGTAGACTTTGTGGTGCTCAAAGTTTGAGCTGAATCAAGTTGTGTTATAACTCTTGTGTAGAGTTTGATTAAAGTCTTGTGTAGACTTAATTTGTGATTTCAATAATCTGTTCGGCTCTGGTGAGATTTTGAATAATATGTTGTGATTACAATTATGATTGTGTTTTGATATCAATATCATAATATCACTTTAAATTTTGATTCTCAATTAATTAATCAGATAATGAAATTAATTGTATAATATATTCTTGTTGTAAAGAAAATAAGCTTTTCTTGCTATAAAGCATTATTATTTCATATCTACAAAGTAAAGCAATATTAATCAACATTAATAAATTGATTTGTTAAAGTAAAATAATATTTACTCATTTAAAGTAAAACATATTGAGTGAGTTCGAATATAGATAGAGTTATATTCGTATGATTATCATATTATAACAAAATCATTTTCTTTCTTTAAAGTGAATGAGCCGTTGGAGGCTGGGCTTTAACAAGCCAACTTTAGGCTATACGCTCATAGCTTGACACTAATAGAAACTGAACATTTGCCTGTTTTATAAGTTACCTGTGAAGAACCATTTGCTTATTTTAATATCAGAACATTGAGAAACAATTGATCTGTTTATGAATACTGTGAAATCAGAACAATTTCAAGAAGAGACAAATTAACAATATTAGAACAACCTTACAGTTTTTGTTGAATATCAAGGACACTCTTTTGGCTTTCTTCTACACGTCTGGATTGTGTTTAGTTAGTTAGTTAATTATTAGTTGCCTGTATGACTGTGATGGTTGCAACCTATTTGTGAGATTGTCTGATGTGGTAGCGGTTTGGTAAAGTATTGATAATTAATTGATTTAATTATATATTTTCATATCGCTTTCATATCATATTCATCATCACACCATCTCCATCAATTTGTCATCCATCCATTTGATTTCATACTTATTACATCTATCATTTCATCTTTATATCTCATAATATCTTTGTTATATTGTAATAAAATATATCTTCATTTAGCTTCAAAACCTTTATCAACGTATTGTGTTTGGTTATTGATCGGTGTCGTAGCTTGAATATAGCACACATAAACAAGGTTGCAAACTGCGCTACATAAGCATACGGTTTACGTGCGCACTTTGTGACATCGGTGTTGGGGTTGAGTGGGTTAAAATACGGCAGGCAACTGGTTAAAGAGTGGGTGGAGTTCAGAATTGACACAATGGGGTATCACAATGCCTAAATTAATGATAATATAGTAGCGCCATCTTATTATATCTCAAGGCTTCTTGGATTGTATCCATCTGTTGGGCGGCCACTCCGGTCTCAAAATGAACGCTTGAGTAATGATGTCCCCACATGTAAACTATCTCTCTAGCTGAAAACCCGTTCTCTGAGCCCCACCACCACCACCACCACCACCGCCCCCCCCCCCCCCCCCAAAAAAAAAAAAAAAAAAAAAAAAAAAAAAAAAAAAAAAAAAAGAACGGTATGGAACAAATTAGATAAATAAATCAAAGACTATGTAACTATGTGGTATTATAGTATGACACTCGCTTTCGGATTGGAAGGTCCTGGGTTCGAGCCTCGCTCGGCGCATAGTTGAGTCCTCGGAAAAGACTCGTTACTCACATTCTCTCTCACCGTACTGATTACTCAGGCGTAAAATGAGTACCTGGACGTTAACAGCGTTGTCTGTCCGAAAGAAAAAAAATGTAATATCGTCTAACGGGCGTCATGTCTCGTTCTACATGTT
>NC_088362.1:25237779-25240804 GCF_034508935.2 Berghia stephanieae
GCAGTGATTGGGTAGCTGGGTCTGCTATATATGGCGGAAAGTACTACTTTGCGATAGACTAACGTCCTATCCAAAGGGTAGCAAGCGATGTGTACATAATATATGTAAAGAAGTGCACGTCGGTAGCAAGCAATCGCTATTGTCCGTTTCACGCTATATATAGAAACCGGTATAAACTCCGGCTCCACGGGCCTAAAGGTTCTGAAGGACTACTTACTCTAAGAAAATCGTGTTTGAAAATTTTACACAGATAATGATAACTCGTTCTTTAAATATTGATCGATTAAAACGACCCTTATATTGGCAAAAACTCTCAAACTTTCAAGACTTCCGTACCACACCCCCCCCCCCCCCACACACACACACCCACACCCACACCCACACACACTCACGCATACGCATCTTAATCGTTTGTAGCGACGTGTAATATATTATGCAGGTCTAACAGCCACGTTCATTTGTTTATTATTGTTGTGCTGACTAAGGGTCTGTACCCGAAACGTCCATTATATGTATTATTGTTCCCATCTGAAGCCTCTATGAGTATCACAGCACTCTTCGGTTAGTATTTCTATCAAACATCATTGTAAGGGAATTTTCACTGTTACCTCCCCTAGCATGCTTTTATATTTCAAGAAGTTATGTATAGTCATAAACCCCGTTGTGTGTAGTAAAACACCCGTGTTATTATTGACTTACTCCGACTTATTAAATTGTCATGTGTCAAATCTTGGTCTTGATCGACACAAGAAGTCGCTATTTGAATTGAACCCCCCCCCCCCCCACCCCCCGCTCCCCCGGCTGGTCCATGGTGGGAGGAAAATCACTTTTATTAGGTCGTCCAACCCGCATATGTGGTTCGAGCCCCCATCGCCGCCGCGAAATTTTTATTCTCTGTTGTCTTCTGGCACTTTCCATCTACTCACTTCATTTCTTTTTATTATCAACATAAGTGCCTTCTCCCCTCACTTTTCTGAATTAAAATAGAATTTAAGGTCTCCAATGATTTGTCTTTTTCAAAACCGATTGATGCTGTGAGTTTAATTAGAAAACTCACAACATCCGCCAGCCGCATATAACGTACCAACACTCAAAACGGTGTGGTAACTTAAACGTTTATAGATAGTATGCGCTTGGCTAAGAAGCTCACAACATTGCCACCCGGGTGTACAACGGACCAACACACAGAACTATGTGTAACCATGAAGTTTTATAGTCTGGATAATACAGTTAAGTGAGAATTACTCACAAACGTGGATGGCAAAACCCAAACAAAACAATAACAAAGACGCGAGTGACGTCAACTTCGTTCTATCTATAGTCTGATACAATTTAGTGAGAACTTCTCATCAAAATGGCTGACTCTAGATAGTTCGAAGATGACGTCACTCAGGTCTTTGTTATTCTTTTTTGCCATCCGCAGTTGTGAGTGATTCTCACTAAACTGTATTAACTAGACTATAAAAGTTCATGATTACACGTAGTTCTGTGTGTTGGTCCGTTATACTTCCGGATGGCAATGTTGTGAACTTCTTTGCCAAGCGCATACTATCTATATGGGCTGACAAAAAAATAGTAACAAAGAGCTGAGTGACGTCAATATCTTTCCTTCTATATCACGTTTAAAAGACCCAAGATTTTCAAAATACTAATAGCATTTAAAAAATTGTGCTTTTATATGTCTAGGGCAATATCACTGAACGTTCTCAAAGCGCACAAGGGGTCCCTCATTAAAGTGTATTGACCAGACTATAAAAGTTCAAGTTTACACATCCTTTTGTGTGTTGATCCGCTATACATCCGGATGGCAATGTTGTGAGCTTCATAACCAAGCGCATACTATCTATATGTTCGATGAGAAATATATAGTTCGAAGATGACGTCACTCAGGTCTTTGTTATTGTTTTTTGCCATCCGCGTTTATGAGTAATGCTCACTAAACTGTATTAACCTGACTATAAACGTTCATGGATACACACAGTTTTGTGTTTTGGTCCGTTATAGATAGAATGCGCTTGGCCAAGGAGTTCACAACATTGCCATCCGGAAGTATAACGGACCAACACACAAACTCTGTGTAACCATGAACTTTTATAGTCTGGTTAATACAGTTTAGTGAGACCAACTCACAAACGCGGATGGCAAAAACAATAACAAAGGCCTGAGTGACGTCATCTGCATACTATCTATATGTTTGATGAGAAATCTAGGGTGTGGGACAAGTGCCAGATGAAAACAGAGAATCAAAATATCACGGTGTCATAGGGCCCAACTCTGGATCCAGTTGTTACGAAAACCTTTATCTGACACACACACACATTCGGGTAGAGAGAGAGAGAGAGAGAGAGAGAGAGAGAGAGAGAGAGAGAGAGAGAGAGAGAGAGAGAGAGAGAGAGAGAGAGAGGGAGGGCGAGATTAGCTATTGCGATTGTTTCCCCGCCTCTCTCTCTCCTTCTCTCTCTCTTCTCTCTTCTATCATCTCTTCTCTTTCGTCTCGCCCTGTCTTCTCTTTCTTTTTCTCTCGTCTCTCTTTCTCTTTTTCCTCTCTCTCTCTCTCTCTCTCTCTCTTTTTTACCCGGGCGGGGGTGTCGGTCGCTTATAAAAAGACCCAGGATTTTTCAAAATTTTCACAGTACAGCATTACCAACTAGTTTTAAAATGTACAACAAAAAATTTAAAGTGAGTTATAAAAAAGTGCCAGGACAAAGAAAAAAAAATTTCGAAACCCGTCGCCACCATGAAATTCGTTTTCTCTATTGTCTTCTGGCACTTTCCTACTCACTTCATTTCTTGTTATTATATTAAAAAAAAAAGGCTTCTCCATCACTTTTCTGAATTAATATATACTTTTTGAAGAATGAAGTTGACGTCACTCGGGTCTTTTGTTTTTGTTTTTTGCCCTCCCCGTTAAAGATTATTCTCACTAAACTGTATTAACCAGACTTAAACGTTTTTTATACATAGTTTTTGTGTTGGTCCCCTTTACTTTTCCCGGGTGGCAATGTTGGAAATTTTACCAAAGGGA
>NC_088362.1:25240904-25243404 GCF_034508935.2 Berghia stephanieae
GAGAGTGAGGAAAATATTGATGCAAGCCAATAGGGTTCAACAGTCGTGACGTCACTTCCCTCGTAATGACGCATAGTAACTGGTTCTAAACTACGGACAATGGCGGACGCTATTATCTCCACCACCACCCTTATGAAATACTTCTCCGACGAGCATAAAAAAGTGTATCCAGAGGAGAAAAGCATTATAAATCTGATCATGTTTTGACTTTTATACATTCTGATCACATGGCATGTGAAAAAGTTCTAGCTAGCATGAAGAATAAAAAGTACCGATTTTCTTTGTTTAGAACCAAGCTGCTGGTTGCTTGGAAGACGTGACATCAGACTATTGGATCCTATTTCTGTCTAAATATTAATAGATCAGTGTTTGGAACCAGCTCCATGTCAAGTTCTTATTTTGCAAAAATATCAAAGTGATACATCAATGTGCAGGCTCTGGTATACGATAAAGGTCTGAAAAAGTTTTTTTTTTTTGCTCTCTGAATTGTATGGTACTGATTCATACGCTTTTTTCAAATCTTTATCATAATTCTGGCACAAAGTTCAAGGCTTATCAAAAGTACTGGTGAAAAACGAAACTAAAAATTAGAACTCCTGGAAGTCATCCTCTAATCCGGCTATGTGGTCTCGTGGTATGACACTCGCTTTCGGATCGGAAGGTCCTGGATTCGAGCCTTGCTCGGCACATTGATGAGTCCTTGGAAAAGGCTCTTTACTCACAGTCGCTCGCCGTACTCGGGTACGACCAGAAAATAAGATACCATCACTCTGATCAAGAACACAAGGTATGTATCTTGTCCTCCGGAAGAGTGGCTATACACTTCCGATGAGATTGGAACCAGTTGTTTTTTTTTAAGGGTTTTTATGCTGTTGTTGTTTTTTGTATTTTTACATCACAATTTTATTCCCGAATGGGACAAGATCAAAATCAATGTGAAATATCTAATTATGATTAGAAAAAAATGTATTCCCGCTGTCGAAGGTTAAAGGTTAGTGAGAGAGGGGGAAGGATGGCGAATATTGGATACCGAAAACCATTTTTCTCCAATAGTTTAGACCCAATTGATTTTCTATTTATCCCAACCGCCCACGCAAATAAATATAATATCATAAATCACCGAATTCCCCTCTCCTTCCTCCCCACCCAAACTCTTCCCACATTCACTGCCCACCCTCCATCATATACAACCCTGACTACTCTTACCCCCCACCCCACCCCCCCCACCCCCTCGTCGCCCCACACCCAATGTCAGAGCCCCTGTCAATCAGCCATAATAACTGTCGTACTCTGGAAAAAACCCATATTTGAAAATTTGGCCAGAAAACTCCTCCTTCAAATATTGATCTATTTGAATGACCATCATCTTGGCAAAAAGAAAACCCTCAAACTGGGACTTCTGTGGAAGACTTCGCGAGTATTGTGCCAAGATGGGGGTCATTTAAATCGATCGATATTTGAAGGACGAGTTTTCTGGCCAAATTTTCAAATATGGGTTTTTTCCAGAGTACGGCAGAATATTCCCCACAAGTCCTGATTTTCGTGTTCCCCTTGGATTCCCCAAGCGATTTCCCCAAATGAATCTCATTCATCATCATCATCCTATTACATCCGATTTACTTTCCGAGATCCATAAATAAACACAGATCTTAGACTGTACTCGGTCAGGGATACAATTATATAGCACAGAAACCATTTGGATATAATATTATTGTCTAAATTGAAAATATGACCTATGACCTTAAAACGGGATTTGGTCGGGATAGACTAGCTAAACGCTGAAAATGGAACCTAACTATAGATATACTAGTGGAGAACTTGCATTATTTGGGGGGAAATAAAGACTACTATTCCACCCCTCGGCTTAAATAGTAACGCGTAATGATATCAAGTTTACAAAAATAATTTGTGACGTCAGATTATCAAGCGTAAATTTCACCAAAGATCAGATTCTATATAAAGAAGTATCATTTGAATGTTTTCACAGATATCTTTGAATATCTCGTATTCAAAGATGACGAAATCGGAATCGATTGAGGGGTAGAATAAATGATTTCTTACACTCTTGCGTTTTGGAATTCGAAACCTCGTGCTGTGGTTGGGGACACGTCCAGAATTCCAAAAAAGCAAGAGTGTAAGAATCGCATGTTATAAACAGACGCTCGACTATCTTAACCTTTATAATATGTACTACTTTATTCTGGAAACTAACAAGATCGAGACTTTTGAGCCATCCACGACTGAAATCAGTCCAGTAATAAAGTCTGCTGGTGCGCACAAATGAATCTGACAATAGGGCGGCCAGATGGCAATTCCCGGTATAAAAGGACCGTTATTTTGCCCTTGTAGAGTTCATAAATAATCATTTACGTCAATACTAGTGATAGAATTACCGACTTTTAATTTTCTTTTAAAAGATTTGCAACTACTCGTATATCAATTTGCCAAAAATAGTTTTATATTTTTTTAATGTTCCAGTAATGGGAGCGATCTATATTCA
>NC_088362.1:25251997-25259497 GCF_034508935.2 Berghia stephanieae
CCGAACCCCCCCCCCCCCCCCCCCCCCCCCAACATAAAAAAAAAAAAAAATAATTTAAAAAAAAAAACAAAAAAAACAAAAACAAACAACAATAAACCAAAAAGCAAGAAAAAAAAAAAATTTGTATTTATAAACGCCTGTAGCAATTTCTTAATATTAACCTTATACGGCGAGATAGAATATGTTTCAAATCCATTTTGTTCTGAAAAAATATATATGCATGAAACAATGCTAGATAAGGCAAAGAGAAAATTACAAGTAATCAGAAGGTCTTAGGTTCGAGCCCATTCGAGGGAGTCCTAATTTTTGATTTTCTGTTTTTTGTTGTTGGGTGATTCTTTTTAATGTTTTTTTTTTTTTTTTTGATTGGTCTTATTCTCTGTCTTGTCTTCCATTGTTTCATACAAACCTTTTTCAGATGTTCATCTTACACCAGTACTGCCGTACTCTGGAAAAAAACATATTTAAAATTTTGGCCTGAAAACTCGTCCTTCAAATTATAACGATCGATTTAAGTTACCCTCATCTTGGCAAAAAAAACAACAAACCCAAGACAAACTCTCAAACCTGGGACTTCGTAAATAAAGAGTTCTGCCGGTTCATCGGCGGGATAGGTCTGAGGCACTCGCCGGTGCCTGTAAATCTCCATGCCATGCCCCCCCCCCCCCACCCCGCACACACACCCATCCATCCATCCCACAACCTCCATCCACCCCGCTGGGGAGTCAGACTTGTTTACCCCCCCCCCCCCCCCCCCCCCCCCCCTCCCCTTCCTTCCAACCCCACTTCTGTTCTGTCAAGAGTTGGATTCAGAGATTAAAGAGAAAATTGGAAGAGGGAATGAGTAGCGAGGGGTGGGGGGGGGGGGGGGGGGGGGGGGGATTTGGGGATGGGGAGGGTTTGACGTTGAAATAAATTGAGATGCTTTAGGTAAATTGACTGGCTTGGCTGGTCAGCAGAGCAGAGCTCGGCCACAGATTATTGGAGTGATCTAGATAAACGTCAGCAGATGAGGTTCATGTGTACGTAAACAACGTAAACAACTCGACCTTGAACTTGAACCCAGATATTTATTTGTTTGTAGATTGAATAATCTGAGCTACTGTGAATAAATGGGAAAGTAGAATAGACATGAAATAAATTTGTAATTAAATTAATAGATAATGAAATAAATGGATTTTTATTTTAATTACTAATAAATAAATCCTTAAACTCTATAAATAGATATGGGTAGGAATGACGTATCTATGTACCTACGAATGGAACTAAGTTCACACGACCGCAAACTCTATACATGGGTATGAAAAAGAAAAGTAAACAACAACTTGAGCTTTTATATAGCGCAATATCCACTATACGTGATCAAAGCGCTTTACAAAGGGTCACTGACCAACAGCAACAATCACACGTAGAACGATACATGACACTTTTGAGGCGACATTACAATTTCTTTCTGACAGAGACAACGCTGTTAACGGCCAGGTACTCAACTCATTTTTCACCTGAGTACAGTGAGAGACTGGGTGGGGTTCCTGACCTCCATAGTGGGCAGGGGGGTACATACTGTGTCTTCTATCCCCTTATATCTGTTTTCCAACATGCTTCCTGTCTTTGTCTTGGAATGAGATTACTTGGTTTTGTCCTGCTCAGATGCCCTGGCTGAGGGGGAAACAGTCGAATGTATAGTTAGTTTTGGGAGATGATATTTTTTTTCATTGTAAATCATCTCTCTGTTATGCACTGTATTATGCTTTCTTTATATAATTATATGATTTGTAAACATTTGAGTGTGTTCCTCTTAGCGGGATGAGACTTTTAGTGATCTCAAACTAAGTACTTTGATAGAGTGCTTTTGGAATCTACAACTGTTTCTTATTTGAACCAATTCCCCTTTGTCTTCCCTTTTCTTGGATGCTTTATTGTAATTCTAGAACTTTTTACTATCCCATTTTCTTCCTTTTTGCTGGCGCTGATATGGCCTTAATGTGTTGCAAGCGCGTAAAACCTTAAAAACAAAACAACAGTGAGAGAATGTGAGTCAAGAGCCCTTTCCATAGACTCAACTATGCACCGAGCGAGGCTCGAACCCAGAGCCTTCCGATCCGAAAACGAGTTTCATACCACTAAAAGACCACATAGCCGCACATTTTAATTACTAATAAATCCTTAAACTCTATAAATATATAATAATAATAATGATCTTTATTGCCCAAATAGGCAATTGTTGTTAGGTTACAGCTCTTGTAATAGGCGAAAACAGTAAATAAAATAGTGGTAATAATGATGATAATAATACTGATAGTAATGATGATAATAATAATAAAATAATGATAATAATAATAATAATAATAATAATAATAATAATAATAATAATAATAATAATAATAATAATAATAATAATAATATAATAATAATCATCATCATCATCATAAAAATAATAATAGCAATAATAGTAATAATAGTAATAATAATAATAATAATAAATAATAATAATAATAATAATAATAATAATAATAATAATAATAATAATAATAATAATAATAATAATAATAATAAGAAGAAGAAGAAGAAATCGGTTTTAAGCCAGAATGGGTAGGAATATATGGGTAGGAATGACGTATCATGCACAAGCAGAGCTGAGATCTCATGACCGCAAAACAAAAACCGCTTAAAGGATATATATTTCAAGGCATGGATAAATTCTAAAAAAATTTGAACTAATTATCCAGTTTTATTTTTTTGTTATGAAAGATGAACATGGGCATAATCTGCTGTATTAAAATGGCATTTTAGAAATTGTAATGTAAATAAGTATATTAATAATTTATTTTGGAATATCAACATAAATAATAAATAAATAAAATAAATTAATAAGTATACAAATAGAGAAATAAAGGAATAGATGGTCTTACATCCAGGAATTTGATATTACTCAAACGTTCCGCAATTATTGATGGTTCCTCTGTGACCTCTTGTTGCTATGCCTGTCAAGCTATTGGCATGGATGCCTTTTTAACTATTATCTTACAGCATGAGCCTTCAGTTCTTCAATCAACATATTATAGTGCATACACTTTTGAAAATTACGTTAGTTCTCGTATAGTTTATTAAAACTAGTCGAATAACATTTCAGTTGTTTTATTTTTGACTCCATAATTTAAAACAAAGTATACATTGGCTCCCGAAATCAACCACTGACCGTGAGCCGAAGACCAATAACCACCTTAAGTGCTTGCCTATCACCCGGAGTAAACAGCCCACAGATTCCTGAGCATCACTCACAATTTTATCACAGGTGAATGAAAAAAAATTGCATCGTGTCGTCAGATTTTGTGATGCAATTCGTTTATCGGTGTGTCAAAATATTGTGAGAATTACTCACTAACTGGGACTGACCTATTTGTGTGTTTGACATACTAAGGGTATCTCAGGCCTTTTCATATATATAATAATAAATAGTCAAGGGGACGAAACGGGGTAAATAGTAGGAAATATTCTGATTGGTTAATTCTTTTTAACGGGTGAAGTCCCGGGTTTGAGAGTTGTTTTTTTTTTTGCCAAGATGAGAGTCATTTAAATCGATTGATATTTGAAGGACGAGTTTTCTGGCCAAATTTTCAAATATAGGTTTTTCCAGAGTATGGCAGTATTGCGTTCTGTTGCGAGTCGAGTAATTTTGTTGACGGTGGCCTTCGTTAAATATATTTATGTAGATTTTAGAGAATCGATGGGAAACTTAAAATAGATACCTACCTTTTTATTTTCTTCGAAGGTATAAGTAAAAAAATAAAATAAAATAAAATAAACCCACCCCCCCCCCCCACCCAAAAAAAAAATTGAAAGAAAAGAACGAAATGTTCGTATCGATACCAGAGTAATCGAGTTTGTCGCCCAGCCTTGGCTGGTGTTGAAAGCAATTACTGTCCTACATTGCCAAACCTTCATTCTTCCATTTTTGGCTAGAAGACATTTACTTTATAGAAGGAACGAAATTGACGTCACTCAGCTCTTTCTTTGTTATTGTTTTAAGACAGCCGTTTTGGTGATTAGTTCTCACTAAATTATAATATCAATCAAACCTATAAACGTTAAAGGTCGCACACAGTTTTGTGTGCTCATACATGGCCATCAACAGCGTTGTCTGTCGATAAAATAAATGTAATATCAGCTAACATGCGACATGTCTCGTTCTACACGTGTTGCTGTTGGTTAGGGATTCTTTGTAAAGCGCATTGAGAACGTTTAGTGGATATTGCGCTATACGAAAGCTCAAGTTTTTTGTTTGTTTGTTTTGTTTTCAAGGCTGTAAAGTAGAAAAAATAAGGATCGTATCGATACCAGGGTAATCGCATTAGTCATTCATCCTTGGCTGGTGTTTAAACCAATTACTTGCGTACAATGCCAAAATCCATTTTTCTATTTTGGCCAGAAAGTATTATTGATATAGGTGACCGATCGCCTCATAACTGTTTTACCTTGTGATGACTTGGATGTTGAAAATTGAATTTGTAGTGGGGATTTTCGAGAAACGCTAGGAAACAAAAATAGATAACTTAAAAAAAAATAATTCCACTGAAGACGAAAGTAGCAAAAAAAAAAAAAAAAAAAAAAAAAAAAAAAAAAAAAAAAAAAAAAAAAAGAATCGTATCGATACCAGAGTAATCGAATTATTCATCCATCATTGGCTTGTGTTGAATAAACCAATTTGTTTCGGACAATGCCAAAACTCATTTATATTTATTTTTGGCTAGAAAATATTTACTTCATAAGATATGACATATCGCCCCAAAATGATTGTTTGTTTTGATTTTTGATTTATTTATTTATTTATTTTTTTCTTGGGCAGTGGAAGGTGGGGGGGGGGGGGGGGGGGGGGGGGGTGTGACTTAGACTTAGATCCTGAAAACTGAATTTGTAGTCGGGATTTTGGAGGAACCATATAGAACAACAAAAAAAAAGATATCTGAAGGCTAAAGTAATGGTAAAATATAAAGGGGTTCTTATCGGTATCATGAGAGTAATCGAATTTGTCGTCCATCCTTGGCTTGTGTTGAAACCAACTCCTCTCGCTCAATGCCAAAATGTCACCCCCCCCCCTGCCACACACACTAGGGCCAAAATATATCTACTTTATAGGTGAGACTATTCCAAGGAAAAAAAACAGGGATAACCCAGGCGTCCGCCGCAATGCAGAGTCGCAACTGAGCTAGTGCGAGTTGACTTGCTGAAAGTCACACAGCGCGGCGGGTAGTCGAACTCGGTACTTTTTGGGTACGAAGCAAAGCAGATCATATCTTTAAGCCACGCTTCTCCCTGTTTGATCACTGATATATAGGAAGATCTGGAGAATAACGGATGAAGGAAAAAGTTCATTTTGGAACATTTGAGACAAAAAGCAGAGCTGCCTACTTGAAATATTAAAAATTCGTAGTTTCCAAGAAAAAAAAGAGAAGAAGAAAAATTCACTATAAATAGCTTTACAAATAATATTTTGTCATCACCCGATGTGGGCAAGAACCGGAAACGGCAGAGCATCTAGTTGAACGGTGTGTTGTGACGATCGCCGATGATACCGGGCGGGTTCGCGACGGTTCACGAATGCGGACCGGACTTTGCTGATTGGGTCGATCGTCATAACATAGTAGTGTGAGAACCATAAGAAGCTGCTGCCATCACCATGATCCACAAATGCTCCAAAGTCCTGACTTTAGGATCTAAGGAACTAATCGTTCATTTTCAACAAGATTTATTATTGAGTCAAAGAGGCGTGAGCCGTTCTGTAGCTGGAGCCAAAAATTCGTAATTCTACGAGTTTTTCCTAGTACTAGGCAGGTCTGAAAAAGGCATCAATATTGAGTTATTTTTAAAGGCTAAATTTTGATGAAAATATAAGTTTACGGTAGTTTTTTTTCTGGATTGAATTATGAAGAATGCTCCAAAAATAAAACCGACAGTCTAGCACCAAAATAAAGCAGAAATAACTTATAAAAAGGTCGTAAAAATATGGTCTTTTTTCCCGTTTCCGTCGTTGGAAAGGAAATTATCTCGTTTATTTCCCTTTAACAGCGACAAAGAAGGAAATATATTATTTCAAAGGACATCACGTTTAAAAGGTTTTAACTTTTTTTCCTCCATGGACCGATTTTGGTGGATTTTCCATGCGAGACTCGGAACGTGGTCCAGTTTCATCGAAATAAAATCTAAATTGGTACCAATAGGGGTCCCGATAGCTCAGTGGGTAGAGCACTCGCTTCACTAGCAAAGGGACCGAGATCGATCCCGGTGCAGTCGAGATTATTTCTGACCCCCTGTCCACCCAGCAGTGAATGGGTAGCTGTGTCTGTTAGATCTGGCGGAAAGTACTTTACGATAGACTAGCGTCCTATCCAAAGTAGGACAACAAGCAACTGCTATTGTCCGTTTCACGCTATAATAGACACCGGGATAAACTCCAGCTCCGTGGGCCTCATGGCTCTGAAGGACTACTTTGGTACCAATTTCTTCCGGATCAAATCCTTAATCAACTGGACTCCTTTAGATGCTCTATCGATTGAGCTACTGTACTTCCGGAAGTGGCTTAAGACGAACTAACTGGGGCTATTAGTTAGATGAGATAAGAACTCCGTGGCTTTCACAGTTAATGAAATAAGACCTTATGTTTTAAAATAATTAAGTTTCTACTTAAGAATTAAGACATTTACAGTTGATGAGCACTCCAATTTTCTTCAGAAAGATGAGTGGATTAGGCACTTATGTTGATACTAGCAAGAAGTGAAATGAGTAGGAGAGTGCCAGAAGTGTGTGTTTGTGTGCGAGTGTGTATGTGTGTTTTGATTTTAGTAACCTTTAGACCTTTTCGCTGAAGGAGGGGGGGGGGGGGGGGGGGGGGGGAAGGGGGCTGTTAAGACTATATAATTCATTAATTTTTGTTTCTTAGCATCCTGGAAAATCCCCAGTCTCAACTATTTTGACCGTCACTTCCATGTTTTCAAAGCTCTCATGGGAGAGTTGCACTTTTAAGAAAATTGATAACACGTGTGTTGGTCCGTTATACTTCCGGATGGCAGTGTTGTGAGCTTCTTAGCTATGCGCATACTATCTATAGAGGGCATTGATCCAGGATCATTACCGCACTCGTGCACCGCCGCAAACCCGCCAGGAAGCTTCGTCACAACGCATCGTTCTATAAGATACTCTGCGGTTTCAGGCTCTTGACCACGCAGCTGTTGACTAGGGACCTGCTGTGAAGCGCTTTGAGCACGTTTAGAGGATGTTGCACTAGATAAATTCTCATGTTTTGTTTGTGGGTCGAACACGCTCTATCGACCCAGCCATCGGAGTCCCATATGCACCAAAACATAATAATGTTACAGTTACGTGAAGAGGCCTCCTTGCCCGCGTGCTGTATGTTCTAAAAAAGGAAAATGTATTATTGTGCGATTTTCCTATAATGTTCCTCAAACTGAATAATTCCACATAAACATTGTCTAGTGTCACATA
>NC_088362.1:25264497-25266047 GCF_034508935.2 Berghia stephanieae
TTTTTCATATTTTAAATAAAGTATAAAAGTCAAAAGGGGGTCGTGATAGCTCAGTTGTAAAGCACTCGCTTCACACGCAAAGGGACCAAGATCGATCCAAGGTGAAGTATTTATTTCCTCCCCCCCCCCCTCCACACCCCCACCATCCCGAACCCCTGTCCACCCAGCAGTGATTGGGGGGTAGCTGGCTCTGTTAGATCTGGCGAAAGTACATTGCCAACAAACCTTTTATTCCACTGCCTAAAGAGCCGAAAGAGTCGACTTTTAGAAAATTCATTAGTGATGGCCGAGGTGAGAGGGTGTTTGTTTGGTAAGTGAATCCAATTCTGCATGGTATGCGGGAAGAACGGATTTCGGTATATTTCTGTTTGACAAAACGGCTGCTTCAGTTGCATCTGGCTTTGTGTGTGCCTCTGAGGTATCGGGCATCATCATAGCTTGTCGCTTCAACACCGAACCCACTCCACAGCATCTGTGGAGCAGACTCTTAGGCCATGGTCAGTGCAGCTGGGCCCGCCCTGGCATTCTCTAAGGATGTGCTCCATCGTCTGCTCTGGGCATCCACATGTGCATAAACTAGTCTCAGCCAGCCCCCACTTTTTCATGCTTCCATCTGTTCTCCCAATTTTTGCTCGTGCTCTGTTCAGTGTTACCCATTCATTTCTGGGGAGTTCAGTTCCATAGGGCAGTTCTTCTCTCGGATCTTCAACGGCTTCATTTGCATGATTGTCCTATTCCCTCCATGTAGAAAGTCTGTATACAGCTGCATGATCAGGGTTGATGCTTTCTTCCATCATGAAGCTCTTTCTCGACTTCAGTCTCATTGTCATTGGGTTGTGGTCATGGAGAGGGTGCCTTGGATCCATTTCCTGTTTATATTTCTGGGCTTTGGAAGCAGTCGTTCTTCGAACGTGGGGAGGTGCAAAGCCAACCAGCCGATGGAGGACTGGAACTGCAGTCGGTTTTAAGTTTCTCTAATGTTCCGGCAGGTGTTATGGAGCTCAGGGTCAATCTTTTTGGCTTGGCAAGATCTTGCCCAGACTGGTGAGGCGTATGAATAGCAGAGGGCTAGTGCAGTTGTCCTGACTGTTTCTGGATCTGCTCCCCATATAGTGTTTGCCAGTTTTCTTAGGAGATTGTTTCTTGTGGCCACCTTTGCTATTGTTTTCTTTGTGTGCTGAGAGAAGGACAGTGTGCGGTCTAAGGTGACACCGAGGTACACGGGGCATGTGTTGTTCTCCAAAATGTTCCCATTCCAGGAGATGTTCAAATTCCTGTTGGCTTGGTGGTTTTTTTTAATGCACACACTTAAGTTTTTTCCTGGGTTAATATCTATTGGAGTTCTTTAAACAATACTCAGAGAGTGTCTTCAGGACGTCTGTTAGTCTCTCCTCAATGGTCTTGAACTCCGAGGCCCGGGATGCAAGACACAGATAATCAGCATATAGAAACCTCCGGATGTTCTCGAATTCAAGTTCGTCATTAGTATAAATGTTGAAAAGGATAGGTGCAAATACCGATCCTTGAGGGAGTCCATTCTTTTGTGATCT
>NC_088362.1:25266147-25296147 GCF_034508935.2 Berghia stephanieae
TAAAAAAATAATTTAAGCGTTTGCGATAATTTAAGATCATAAGTAATATTTGTGGTGACTATGTGGCCTATTGTGGCATGACGCTCGCTTTCGGATCGGGAGGTCCTGGCTTCGAGCCTCACTCGCTCGGCGCATAGTTGAGTCCTTGAAAAAGGCTCTTCTTTACTCACATTCTCTCACCGTACTCAGGTGTAAAATGAGTACCTGGCCGTTAACAGCGTTGTCTCTGTCCGAAAAAAAATTTTGTAATATCGCCTGACAGGCGTCATATCCTGTCCTACATGTTAAATGTTGCTGTTGGTCTGGGACCCTTTGTAAAGCGCTTTTGAGTACGTTTAGTGGATATTGCGCTATATAAAAGCTCTTTTTTTTTAAAAAAAAGGAAGACAGAAATGCATTAGCAGTCCTGTGAAATCTTATTAATTAGTTTGTGCTTTGTAAAAAGATGAAAACGGTTTGAATTGAAATATTATTATAAGAGGAAAATAATATCAGACATAGAAACAGATAGACAAGCAGACAAACAAGCAAACAGATAGACAAGCAGACAGGCAAGCAAACAGCTAGACAAGCAGACAGGCAAGCAAGGAGATAGACAAGCAGACAGGCATGCAAACAGATAGACAAGCAGACAGGCAAGCAAACAGATAGACAAGCAGACAGGCAAGCAAGGAGATAGACAAGCAAACAGGCATGCAAACAGATAGACAAGCAGACAGGCATGCAAACAGATAGACAAGCAGACAGGTAAGCAAGGAGATAGACAAGCAGACAGGCATGCAAACAGATAGACAAGCAGACAGGCAAGCAAGGAGATAGACAAGCAGACAGTCATGCAAACAGATAGACAAGCAGACAGGTAAGCAAACAGCTAGACAAGCAGACAGGCAAGCAAGGAGATAGACAAGCAGACAGGCATGCAAAGAGATAGACAAGCAGACAGGCAAGCAAACAGATAGACAAGCAGACAGGCAAGCAAGGAGATAGACAAGCAAACAGGCATGCAAACAGATAGACAAGCAGACAGGTAAGCAAGGAGATAGACAAGCAGACAGGCATGCAAACAGATAGACAAGCAGACAGGCAAGCAAGGAGATAGACAAGCAGACAGTCATGCAAACAGATAGACAAGCAGACAGGCAAGCAAGGAGATAGACAAGCAGACAGGTAAGCAAGGAGATAGACAAGCAGACAGGCAGGCAAGCAGACAATTAATACACAGCCAGCCAGACAGACAGGAGGTTGATAGATGGATAAATATTTTATAAATAGGTAGATAGACAGACAGACAGACATATATATATATATATATATATATATATATATATATATATATATATATATATATATATATATATAAAAATATATATACATATATATATATATATATATATATATATATATATTATATATATATATATATATATATATATATATATATATATATAATATAAATTATAGATTATAAAAATAAAAACCATGAAATAATAGTGCTCAGCTTTTTGATAAGAGGCAGGCTACTTATAAAATATCTCAAGCATAATAATTATGACCAACTTCTACCATGTTGTTTCGGGCATTAGCTCTCATAAGGAAGTGAAAGTGAAAGAGAGAGAGAGAGAGAGAGAGAGAGAGAGAGAGAGAGAGAGAGAGAGAGAGAGAGAGAGAGAGAGAGAGAGAGAGAGAGAGAGAGAAGAGAGAGGAGAGAGGGGGGGGGGGAGAGAGAGATCGATGACGTCATATTTGTTTACCCACAGAGAGATAGGGAGAGAGAAAGAGAGAGAGGGGGAAAAGAGATAGATAGATAGATAGAGAGAGAGAGAGAGAGAGAGAGAGAGAGAGAGAGAGAGAGAGAGAGAGAGAGGTAGAGAGATAGGGAGAGAGATAGGGAGTGAGAAGGAGGGAGGGAGAGAGAGAGAGAGAACGAGAAAGAGAGAGAGACAGAGAGAGAGATGTATGTATGAAGTATATAAAGAGAGATATAGGGAGAGAGAGAGTTTTACACACACACACACACACACACACACAACAGAGAGAGAGAGAGAGAGAGAGAGAGAGAGAGAGAGAGAGAGAGAGAGAGAGAGAGAGAGAGAGAGAGAGCTAACGTCCCAAATCGATGAGATGGGGGCCTGTCGTAAATAAGTGATCGTCGCCTCTCCCGCCAAAACAACAATCGCATTCGATCGATGACGTCATCTTTGTTTATCCACAAACTGTGACATCCTATGATATGTGTCCTTATGCCTCAAAACGGTGATAAGTCTGAATGAAACGGATTTAAAAAATAAAAAAGAAAAGAAAAGAAGTGAATTTAAAGTTGATATCAGAAATTAGGGGTCCCGATAGCTCAGTTGGTAGAGCACACGCTTCACACGCAAAAGGGGCCGAGATCGATCCCGGGTGCAGTCCAGATTTTTTTCTGACCACCTACCCCCCCCCCTCTCCCTGTCCACCCAGCAGTGATTGGGTAGCTTGGTTTGTTAGAACTGGCGGAAAGTACTTTGCGATAGACTAGCGTCCTATCAAAAAGGTAGCAAGCTATTGCTATTGTCTGTTTCACGCTTTAGAAACTCCGGATTAACTCCGGCTACATGGGCCGAATGGTTCTGAAGGACTTTTTAAAAAATCAGAAATTATGTGACCTGCCTTCTGATAACGGTGTTGAGTCGGGATGGTTTAGATATTGCAGTGGAATTGAAAGTAAATAATATAAGACTCGTGTTAAGTTTTTACGAACTGTAGAAGGGAATACATGTAATTTATTGGATTGACAAAAAATATATATATAAGAAAATGAAATTGACGTCTCTTAGGTCTTTGTTATTATTTTTTGCCATCCACGTTTATGAGTAATTCTCACTAGACTGTATTAACCAGACTATAAACGTTCACGGTTACACATCGTTTTGAGTGTTGGTCCGTTATATTTCTGGATGGCAATGTTGTGAGTTTCTCAGGCAAGCGTACACTGTCTATATTTAAAATCCATTTGCTGCATCTGGTTTATTCTCAATGAGCTGTGTGTGTATGTGTGTGTATGTGTGTGTATGTGTATATGTGTGTATGTGTGTGTATGTGTGTGTATGTGTGTGTATATGTGTGCATGTGTGTGTATGTGTGTGCATGTGTGTGTATGTGTGTGTAGGTGTGTGTATGGGTGTGTATGTGTGTGTATGTGTGTGTATGTGTATATGTGTGTATGTGTGTGTATGTGTGTGTATATGTGTGTATGTGTGTGTATGTGTGTGCATGTGTGTATGTGTGTGTAGGTGTGTGTATGGGTGTGTATGTGTGTGTGGGTGTGTGTTTATATGTGTGTATGTATGGGATTGGGTCCAATTCAATTAGTTGTATCACGTGATTGATGATTATTATCTGGTTTTTAAAATTGTATTTTGTCTGCAAATTTTTTATCAGTTTCTTTATCTCTCTCTCTCTTTTTCTCTCTCTATCAGTCTCTCTATCTCTCTCTATCTATATCTCTGTCTCTCTCTCTCTCTCTCTCTCTCTCTCTCTCTCTCTCTCTCTATATATATATATATATATATATATATATATATATATATATAATATATATATATTTTCTCTCTCTCTATCTCTCTGTATCTGTGTATCTCTCTATCTCTCTTTCCCCACCTATCTGTCTCTATATCTCTCTGTCTATTAATCTCTCTCTCTCTCTCTCTCTCTCTCTTTCTCTCAATCTCTCTCTCTCTCTTTCTTACTCTCTCTGTGTGTCTTTCTCTCTCTTTCTTTCTCTCTCTCTTTTTCTTTCTCTCTCTCTCTCTTACTTGTTTATTTTGTCTCTATTATCTGTCCCGTTTTCCCGTTTCTCTCTTGATAGTGTGTGTGTGTGTGTGTGTGTGTGTGTGTGTGTGTGTGTATGTTAGTTCTTGTCATAATCATATTATTTCACATAATAATAAATATTTTCTTTGTGCTGCTACTTCCGTGTTTTACCAGTTGTAAAGCGGTACGTGATTATGAGCTCAACGCAGCGTTGTTGTTATAGACAATGTTATTATGCCACATTGGTTTTTGGTTTCCATCGATTGATTGACTAATTGATTGATTGATTGATTGATTGATTGATTGATTGATGGATGGATGTATTTGTTCGACGTGTACATAGATTATGCAGGTCTGGCATCCGAACAACGCAATTATGGGCCTAGTTTAACATTGTTATAATGGACAATAAAATTTTTGCGTCATTTTTAAAAAAACAATTTCCATACAACAATGAACCCATTATGAATTGGGTTATCAGACCTGCAAATAATGACACGTCGATTTGATTGAGTGATTGGTCGTTTGTTTACCAACTTGTTTACTTAACAACATCAGAACTAGGAAGAGTGTAAAAACCGCAAGACAAAAATTTGTTCTCTTACTTTATTCTAAACTCTAGCTTATTAATTCTAGAGAACTGAACAAGTGTGTATGACAGGTGCCAGACAAAGCAATAAAGAAAATTACAAGAAAAAAAAAACAAAACAAAAAAATAAAAAACAAACAAAACCAACAAAAAAAAAAAAACAAAACAAAAAAACCCAAACAAAACAAACAAACAAAAAAAAAATAAATAAATAAAAAAAAACAAAACAAAAAAAACCCACAAATCAGTCTACCTAGACAGGGGATCGAACCTCAGACCTTCTGATTACCGGTCATTGTAATGGTAGCACGTCTGATCGGTTCGATCCCCAGTCGAGGTCGACTAATCTTTACGGAAGATATTTTTCTTTCTTGCTTTGTCTGGCACCTTTCATACATCTTGTTCAGATCTTTATCTTACACCGGTGTCTGCGCCTTAGTTTCGTATCTCATAACACCAGTCAGCCGGGTATGACGCTCCAACACACAAAACTATGTGTAATCTTGCACGTCTAGAGCCTGATTGATAGAATTTAGTGAAAATTACTCATAAAAATAGCTGGATAAAAACAATAAATAAAAAAGAGCCGAGTGACGTCAAGTTCGTTCCTTCTATGTTTTCAAAAATCCCACCACGCCACTAAAATGACCTAAATTGTCGCAAAACCTCGAAAAACAACCCCCCCCCCCCCCCCAAAAAAAAAAAAAATAAAATAAATAAAAAAACAAAAAAAACAAAACAAAAATAAAACAAAAAGGAACAAGAAATCAAAAATCAAAAAACAAAAACAAAAAAAAAAAAAAACAAAGCAAAACAAAAACAAAACAAAACAAAACAAAACAAATCAAAACAAAAACAAACCCACAAACAGTCTCAACTACCCAATATGCCCTTGTCTCCACTTGGCAAGTACAACGGAACCCTTTTTTTTATGTTAAATTATTGCGCAATAATAATATTGAAGCTACTCATTCTTGCGTCAGCATAATGCATGCACGCAATCAATCGCTTTTAACACGAAAATGGATTCAACAGATTGCAACAACAACAACAACAAACTACATACGTAATCCGGAATGCACTCCGGTCTTTTCCGTGTCTTTGACTTTGATGTAAATGTTAAAATTCCATCGTGTGTTTTCTGACGATGCATTTTGGTGCCTCTGGAAGAACCGATGGATGGATGGATGATTGAAGACATCTGCTACTGGGCATGTATGTGATTGACGGGTTTTGATTCGATGTTCACTGCCGTAGGTACTCTGGAAAAACTCATATTTAAAAATTTGACCAGAAAACTCGTTCTTCAAATACTGATCGATTTAAATGACCCTCATCTTGGCAAAAACTCTCAAACCTGGGATTTCGCTCGCGTTGTTGCCTTGCAAAGCGTTTTGAGCACGTTTCTTTGATATATTACGCCATACTTATATAAGCTCTATTATTTTTTAATTTTAGATATTAAAAACAAACAAAAAAAACAAAACAAAAAACAAAAACAAACAAAAACAGCCCCCACCAAAAGACTTAAGCTTTTACAAAGCGCAATATCCACTAAAGGTGCTCAAAGCGCTTTACAAAAGGTTTCTAGACAACAGCAACACGTAACATATAGCGAGACATATTATGTCGATCTACCGTCTCAATATGTGAATATGTCGGGTAAAGTTGGTGACAAAGAGCGATTTTACAGTTTGAAGGTTTAGTAGTCCTTCAGAGCCAGTTTCTATAGCGTGAAAATGACAAAAGCAATTGCTTTCTACCTTCTGGACAGGACGCTAGTCTATCTCAAAGTACACGCCGCCAGATAATCTAACAGACCCAGCTGGGTTAATAAGCGGGGGGGGGGGGGGGGGGGGGGGGGGGGTTCGAGAAAATAATCTCGATTTCACCCGGATTTGATCTCGGTCCCTTTGCGTGTGAAGAGAGTGCTCTACCACCTGAACTATCTCAGGATCCCCGATTTCACACTTAAAAGCCGTTCTGTCATGCATTATATTATACGGCAATAATATCGAGTCTGGGAATAAAAGATGTGCGTATGTTGTCTTGAGTCTATAATAATGACACCAAAGAAAATATCACAATATTATAATATAGGTACGTAGATACGACTCCCGATTTTACACTAAAAAGGCGTTCTGTCATGCATTACATACGGCAATAATATCGAAACTGGGAATACCTACAGGGTGTCCGTACCGTCTTGATATTATAATGATGAGGGAAAAGAAAATATCACAATACTATTATCATATAGATACGTAGATGCGATCTCTAAAGTTTAGTGCACCTGTACTCACACACGTAAACATTTCGTTTATTGTTTATAGTGACTTTTGTCGCACAGTTTAGCCGAAGGAAAAAAAAAACAAAAACAAAAACAAAAACAACAAAAAAAAAAAAACAACAAAAAAACAAAAAACAAAAAACAAAACCTTAACCCCCCCCCCCCCCAAATAAAAAAAAAACAAAACAAAAAACAAACAACAAAAAACAAACAACAAAAAACAAACCATAGACATAATCTGAAAAACAAGTCAAAAACGGTAACAGCTGTGGCTTTGGCGATGGTGATGAACCTGTTTGTCTGTCTGCTGTAGCCGGGGACATTTTTTATTTTAATTTTTGATGTGTTTAACTTTTGATTAACAGGAAAGAGAGAGAGAGAGAGAGAGAGAGAGAGAGAGAGAGAGAGAGAGAGAGAGAGAGAGAGAGAGAGAGAGAGAGAAACTAATATTAAACATGGCAAATATACAAACTCACATACACACATACAGACTAACACAAACACAAACATAAAAATGGCAGGATATAATAATTTTTAAAAAATTAAGCAAACAAAAAAAAAAAAAAACTAACAAAAACAAATAAATAAATGTACAAATAAGAAAAATGTACAAAGTAAAACAAACAAAAAAAAAAACCCAACAAAAATAATAAATCAGAAAGGAAAGAGAAAATAAATATTATAACAAACAAAACCAAACGAACAAAACGAAAGCCAATGATAACAAACGACGTGCAATTATTTGCAGGTCTGGTAACCCAATGTATTATGGGCTCATTGTTGTAATGAAAATCTCAAAACATTACGCTAAATATTTTGTATATTTTACAACAACGTTTTAAACAAGGCTCATAATTTCGTTCGGTTGCCAGATCTGCATATACCGTACACGTTGATTACAAACATACACTCCGTGATTATTAAAGAAAGAAATTAAAAAAAAAAAAAAGAAAGAAAAGAATACACCATCCCTCAGGCCCAGGAAATCGTAGTTTGTCTCGGTTTTTTTATAGCGTGAAATGGACAATATCAATTGCTTGTTACCCTTTTGATAGGACGCTGTTATAATCTATCGCTAAATAATAATTACCGCTAGATCTATAATAAGACCCAGCATCCAACCCACCCATCACCGCTGGGTGGATCTCGGTTAAGAAATTAATGGTCTTGTAAAATTGAAGACGACCAAAAGACAAAACAGCTCGCGGCGGCTTACGTCAAGACGTATAAATAGTGAGTGCTGCTGTACTCTGGGAAAAAACCCACATTAAAAAATTTGGCCAGAAAACTCGTTCCTTCAAATATCGATCGATTTAAATGACCCTCATCTTGGCAAAAACTCTCAAACCTGGGACTTCGGTGAAAAAAAAAAAAAACAAAAAAAAAAAAAAAAAAACAAACAGAAAAAAAAAACAACAAAAAAAACCAAAAAACGACAACAATAAACCAAAAAGCAAGAAAACAAACAAACAAAAAAATTGTATTTATAACCGCCTGTAGCAATTTCTTAATATTAACCCTTATACGGCGAGATAGAATATGTTTTCAAATCCATTTTGCTCTGAAAAAATATATGTTCATGAAACAATGCTAGATAAGGCAAAGAGAAAATTACAAGTAATCAGAAGGTCTTAGGTTCGAGCCCCATTCGAGGGAGTCCCAATTTTTGATTTTCCGTTTTTTTTGTTTACGGGTCCTTTCGTTTTTCCTGGTTTTTGTATTGTAATTAGGACACCGCTGTTTATGTCCCAGTCTTTGTGTGTTGAGAATGTTTTGTTCATTATGTTTGCAATGCTCAGATCCAGGGAGAGGGTACCGCATTTCAGCAATTCCGCGGGAATTTCATCTTCGCCTGGGGATCTGTTATTGTTTAGGCACTTTATGCTATTTCTAACTTCAGTTGTTGTGATGCGGTTGTTTAGGTCTCTAGGGTTTCCTGAGAAGGGCGATATTTGTGAGACTTGTTTGTGAAATTTCTGCTGGAAGTGGTCAGTTACAATGTCAAGGATATCGTTGGGATTTGTTGTCTGTTTGCCAAATTTATCCTGTAGTTTTGGGTTCTCGAATGGTTTTCGGTTCAGAGATTTCGTCGCTTTGAACATAGACGATGCGTTATTTTTGGACTTTTCTATGTCTTCCACTTTTTTGTCTAATTCCTCGTTTCTGTGTTTTATTGTAAGTGATCGAATGGAATGCAGTATTTTGTTTCGTTCCGTTTTCAGGTTTATTATTTCTTCCGAGTCTTTCGTGTTTTGTATCCTGATCCTAAGTTCTTTTTGTTGCCGCGATAGATCGTTTATAGCGATGTTAGGCGTTCGATTTGGTTTGTTCTTAGTTGTATTAATAGAGCCTGCACTTTCTGCCCCCGCATATTTCATTGCCGCTTGCGTCTCTTTCCATTCATTGTTTGGATTGCTGTTTTGCTTTATTTTCCATAGACTTGAGTTAAGTTCATATTGGTAATGAATGCGACATTCTCGCTCATTTACTATTTTTGCCGTGTTTATTTTGACTGTCGTTTTACCTTTCTGTCTTCGTTGTCTGTACACATTTATGTTGAAATTCGTTTTTACAAGTTTGTGATCGGATGTTAGCAGTGTTCCACCGTATGATCGCGAGGTTGAGTAGTGTTTATGGCGGTGTCGACATATGATATAGTCTATTTGGTTGTGTATTGTTATCATTTTGTCTTGGGTTTGGTCTTTCCTTTGTCCTACAAATAACCTGCGCCCAATAACATTACTGAATACCATAAGAAAAACACTGTCAACTATTGTCCTCAACAGAATTAGACCGAAAATAGAAAAATATCTATCACATAGCCAAAGCGGGTTTCGCCAAGACCGAAGCACATCGGACGTTGTATGGACACATAAATGGTTGGCAGCAAAGGCACTCAAAGAAAACATATCCATAGCAATAACCGGAATCGATATGTCCGCAGCCTTTGATACGATCGACAGAGGAAAACTTTTGGAGATATTAACAGACATAGTAGACGAAGACGAGCTCCGAATAATCCGATTTCTCCTCAGCAACACAAAGATACAACCAAGGATATACGGGGCCACAAAACAGACGCAGTTCGAAAGTAACATCGGGACCCCCCAAGGAGATAGTCTGAGCCCGATTCTGTTCACAATATACTTAGAACACGCTCTGAAAGAAGTTCGAAAAGTCATTCCAAAACCAACGACTCATATTGAGAATGCAATCCCAAGAGAAATCGCCTATGCAGATGATGTAGATTTTATTGGATCAACACCAGCAAATATAGACATCATACAAAATACCCTCATGAAATATGACCTCCAAGTCAATGCCAATAAAACCGAATTTACAACAATATCGAGGAACAAAGAGGAATGGAAAAGAACAAAGAAAGTCGGCTCACTAATTGGAGACACCGAGGATGTACAAAGAAGAAAACAGCTATCAAACGCCACACTCAGTAAACTCACCAATGTATGGATTAGAGGTGACAAAATAAAGAGAAAAACCAAACTGAAACTGTACCGTGCTCTTGTAAAACCGGTACTTCTGTATAACTGCGGCACTTGGGCGTTGACAAAATCCAAAGAAGAACATCTGGATGCCTTCCATCGCACACAGCTAAGAAGGGTACTGGACATCAAATACCCAAAAAAGATCTCAAATGAATCACTCTATAAGATCCCAAAAGAAAGACCAATCTCCCTTGACATTTTACAACAACGATGGCAACTTTTCGGTCACATACTACGCAGGGACAAAAACATACCAGCTAACCAAGCCATGTCGGGATATTTCCAAAAACACGGGAACCTTTTTAGAGGAAGACCGATCACAACACTCCCTGTGATCCTAAACAAAAACCTCACAACACTTGGACAAAGCATTAGTCTCATAACGGCAGGGGACCTTGAAAATCTGAGAACCCTAGCAGAGGACCGACAATATTGGAGACACCTCACACAGGAAATACTGGAAACAGCCAAGGCGACCCGATCTTTCGGTCGAGACGCGAAAGGCATCTAAGTCAAAGTCGTTTTTTTTTTGTTGGGTGATTCTTTTTTAATGTTTTTTTTTATTGATCTTATTCTCTGTTTTGCCTTTCATTGTTTCATACAAACTTTTTCAGATGTTCATCGTACACCAGTACTGCCGTACTCTGGAAAAAACCATATTTAAAATTTTGGCCTGAAAACTCGTCCTTCAAATTATAACGATCGATTTAAATTACCCTCATCTTGGCAAAAAAACAAAAAACAAACCCAAAACAAACTCTCAAACCTGGGACTTCGGGAATAAGGAATTCTGCCGGTTCATTGGTGGGATAGGTCTGAGGCACTCGCCGGTGCCTGTAAATCTCCATGCCATGCCCCCCTTCCTCACCCCCCCCCGCCCCCCACCCCCGCACACACACCCATCCATCCATCCCACAACCTCCACCCCGCTGGGGAGTCAGACTTGCAACGCCTCCCCCTCCTTCCAACCCCACTTCTGTTCTGTCAAGAGTTGGATTCAGAGATTAAAGAGAAAATTGGAAGAGGGAATGAGTAGCGAGGTTGGGGGGGGGGGGGGGGGGGGGGGGGGGGGGATGGGGAGGGTTTGACGTTGAAATAGATTGAGATGCTTTAGGTAAATTGACTGGCTTGGCTGGTCAGCAGAGCAGAGCTCGGCCACAGATTATATTGGAGTGATCTAGATAAACGTCAGCAGATGAGGTTCATGTGTACGTAAACAACGTAAACAACTCGACCTTGAACTTGAACCCAGATGTTTATTTGTTTGTAGATTGAATAATCTTAGCTACTGTGAATAAAAGGGAAAGTAAAATAGACATCAAATAAATTTGTATTTAATAGTTAATGAAATAAATGGATTTTTATTTTAATTACTAATATATAAATTCTTAAACTCTATATATAGATATGGGTAGGAATGACGTATCTATGTACCGACGAATGTACCTACGAATGGAACTAAGTTCACATGACCGCAAACTCTATACATGGGTATGGAAAAGAAAAGTAAACAACAACTTGAGCTTTTATATAGCGCAATATGCACTATACGTGATCAAAGCGCTTTACAGAGGGTCCTTGACCAACAGCAACAGCACATTATGTAGTACGAGACATGACACCTTTCAGGCGACATTACAATTTTTTTCCGACAGTGACAACGCTGTTAACGGCCAGGTACTCAGTTTTCACCTGAGTACAGTGAGAGAATGTGAGTAAAGAAAGAGCCTTTTTTCATGGACTCAACTATGCACCGAGCGAGGCTCGAACCCAGGGCCTTCCGATCCGAAAACGAGTTTCATACCACTACAAGATCACATAGCCGCACATTTTAATTACTAATAAATCCTTAAACTCTATAAATATATAATTATAATAATGATCTTTATTGCCCAAATAGGCAATTGTTGTTAGGTTACAGCTCTTGTAATAGGCGAAAAAAGTAAATAAAATAGTGGTAATAATGATAATAATAATGAAAAAAAATGTATCGTGTCGTCAGATTTTGTGATGCAATTCTTTTATCGGTGTGTCAAAATATTGTGAGAATTACTCACTAACTGGGCCTGACCTATCTGTGTGTTTGATGTGCACTAAGGGTATCTCAGGCCTTTTCATACAGGAAATAAACAGTCAAGGGGACGAAACGGGGTAAATAGCAGGAAATATTCTGATTGGTTAATTCTTTTTAACAGGCGAAGTCCCGGGTTTGAGAGTTTTTGCCAAGATAAGAGTCATTTAAATCGATTGATATTTGAAGGACTAGTTTTCTGGCCAAATTTTTAAATATAGGTTTTTTCCAGAGTACGGCAGTATTGCGTTCGAGTCGAGTAATTTTGTTGACGGTGGCCTTCGTTAAATATAATTATGTAGATTTTAGAGAATCGATGGGAAACTTAAAATAGATACCTACCTTTTTATTTCCCTCGAAGGTATAAGTAAAAAAAAAAATAAAATAAAATAAAATAACCACCCCCCCCCCCCCCCCCCCCCCCCCCAAAAAAAAAAAAAAAAAAAAAAAAACATGATAGAAAAGAACGAAATGTTCGTATCGATACCAGAGTAATCGAGTTTGTCGCCCAGCCTTGGCTGGTATTGAAAGCAATTACTGTCCTACATTGCCAAACTGTCATTCTCCCTTTTTTGGCTAGATGACATTTACTTTATAGAAGGAACGAAATTGACGTCACTCAGCTCTTTCTTTGTTATTGTTTTAAGACAGCCGTTTTGGTGATTAGTTCTCACTAAATTATAATATCAGTCAAACCTATAAACGTTAATGGTCGCACACAGTTTTGTAAGCTCATACGTAATATCCGGCTGGCGGATGTTGTTAGTATTTACCCAAATGCATTGCATCAATAGGAACCTATCGCTTCAAAACGATTATATGTTGGGATAACTCATATGCTGAAAATTGAATTTGTAGTGGAGATTTTTGAGGAATGATGGGAATAAAAAAAAAATCCCTTTATTCATCCCCTCGGTGAAATTTGTCTTTAGGGTCTATTCCAAGGGAAGACTGGAATAACCCAGGCGTCAGCCGCAGAGCAGCGCCGCAAAGTGAACAAGGGCGAGGTCACTTGCTCAAGGCCACACAACGCAGCGGCGGGTGATTGAACTCGGTACCTTTCGGGTACGAAGCAAAGACCGTACCACTGAGCCACGCTGCCCCTAGAGCCCTTTTTATTTCCCCTGAAGGCTATATTGTCTTGTGGTATGACACTCGCTTTCAGATCGGAAGGTTCTGGGTTCGAGCCTCGCTCGGCGCAAAGTTGAGTCCTTGGAAAAGGCTCTGTACTCACATTCTATCACAGGTGTAAAATGAGTAGTTGGCTATCAACAGCGTTGTCTGTCGATAAAATAAATGTAATATCCGCTAACAGGCGACATGTCTGGTTCTACATGTTACGTGTTGCTGTTGATTAGGGACTCTTTGTAAAGCGCATTGAGCACGTTTAGTGGATATTGCCCTATATAAAAGCTCAAAGTTTTTTTTGTTTGTTTTGTTTTCAAGGCTGTAAAGTAGAAAAAAATAAGGATCGTATCCAGGGTAATCGCATTAGTCATTCATCCTTGGCTGGTGTTGAAACCAATTACTTGCGTACAATGCCAAAATTCATTTTTCCATTTTGGCCAGAAAGTATTATTGATATAGATGACCGATCGCCTCATAACGGTTATACGTGGTGGTGACTTGGATGTTGAACATTGAATTTGTAGTGGAATTTTCGATAAACATTAGGAAACAAAAATAGATGACTTTTAAAAAAAATTTCCACTGAAGGCGAAAGTAGAAAAAAAAAAGAATCGTATCGATACCAGAGTAATCGAATTATTCATCCATCATTGGCTTGTGTTGAAAAAACCAATTTGCCAAAACTCATTTATATTTATTTTTGGCCAGAAAATATTTTCTACATAATATATGACATATCGCCCCAAAATGGTCGTTTGTTTTGATTTTTGATTGATTGATTTATTTATTTATATTTTCTTGGGGAGTGGAAGGTGGGGGGGGGGGGGGGGGGGGGGGGGGGGGGGGTTGACTTAGACTTAGATCCTGAAAACTGAATTTGTAGTCGGGATTTTGGAGGAACCATATAGAACAAAAAAAAAAAGATATCTGAAGGCTAAAGTAATGGTAAAATATAAAGGGGTTCTTATCGGTATCATGAGAGTAATCGAATTTGTCGTCCATCCTTGGCTTGTGTTGAAACCAACTCCTCTCGCTCAATTCCAAAATGTCATCCGCCCCCCCCCCCCCCACACACACACACCCCACCACTTTGTCCAAAATATATCTACTTTATAGGTGAGACTATTCCAAGGAAAAAAGACAGGGATAACCCAGGAGTCCGCCGCAATGCAGAGTCGCAACTGAGCTAGTGCGAGTTGACTTGCTGAAAGTCACACAGCGCGGCGGGTAGTCGAACTCGGTACTTTTTGGGTACGAAGCAAAGCAGATCATATCGCTAAGCCACGCTTCTACCTGTTTGATCACTGATATATAGGAAGATCTGGAGAATAACGGATGAAGGAAAAAGTTCATTTTGGAACATTCGAGACAAAAAGCAGAGCTGCCCACTTGAAATATTAAAAATTCGTAGTTTCCAAGAAAAAAAAGAAGAAAAATTCACTATAAATAGCTTTACAAATAATATTTTGTCATCACCCGATGTGGGCAAGAACGCGAAACGATAGAACATCTAGTTGAACGGTGTGTTGTGACGATCGCCGATGATGCCGGGTTCACGAATGCAGACCGGAATTTGCTGATCGGGTCGATCGTCATAACATAGTAGTGTGAGAACCATAAGAAGCTGCTGCCATCACCATGATCCACAAATGCTCCAAAGTCCTGACCTTTGGATCTAAGGAACTAATCGTTCATTTTCAACAAGATTTATTATTGAGTCAAAGAGGCGTGAGCCGTTCTGTAGCTGGAGCCAAAAATTCGTATTTCTACGAGTTTTTCCTAGTACTAGGCATGTCTGAAAAAGGCATCAATATTAAGTTATTTTTAAAGGCTAAATTCCGATGAAAATATAAGTTTACGGCCGTTTTTTTCTGCGTTGAATAATGAAGAATGCTCCAAAAATAAAACCGACAGTCTAGCACCAAAATAAAGCAGAAATAACTTATAAAAAGGTCGTAAAAATATGGTCTTTTTTCCTGTTTCCGTCTCTGGAAAGGAATTTATCTCGATTATTTCCCTTTAACAGAGGCAAAGAAGGAAATATATTATTTCAAAGGACATCACGTTTAAAAGGTTCTAACTTTTTTATCCTCCATGGACCGATTTTGGTGGATTTTTCATGCGAACTCGGAACGTGGTCAAGTTTCATCGAAATAAAATCTAAATTGGTACCAATAGGGGTCCCGATAGCTCATTGGGTAGAGCACTCGCTTCACACGCAAAGGTACCGAGATCGAACCCGGTGCAGTCGAGATTTTTTCTGCCCCACTGTCCACCCAGCAGTGAATGGGTAGCTGGGTCTGTTAGATCTGTCGGAAAGTACTTTGCGATAGACTAGCGTCCTATACAAAGTAGGACAACAAGCAATTGCTATTGTCCGTGTCATTCACGCTATAGAAACCGGGATAAACTCCAGCTCCGTGGGCCTCATGGCTCTGAAGGACTACTTTGGTACCAATTTCTTCCGGGTCAAATCCTTAATCAACTAGACTCCTTTAGATGCTCTATCGATTGAGCTACTGTACTTCCGGAAGTGGCTGAAGACGAACTAACTGGGGCTATTGGTTAGATGAGATAAGAACTTCGTGGCTTTCACAGTTAATGAAATAAGACCTTATGTTTTAAAATAATTAAGTTTCTTCTTAAGAATTAAGACATTTACAGTTGATGAGCACTCCAATTTTCTTCAGAAAGATGAGTGGAGCAGGCAGTTACGTTGATAATAGCAAGAAATGAAATGAGTAGGAGAGTGCCAGAAGTGTGTGTTTGTTTGCGAGTGTGTATGTGTGTTTTGATTTTAGTAACCTTTAGTTAGTCCTTTTGGCTGAAGGAGGGGGGGGGGGGGGGCTGTAGAGTATATAATTCATTAATTTTTGTTTCTTAGCATCCTGGAAAATCCCCAGTCTCACCCATTGCGACCGTCACTTCCATGTTTTCAAAGCTCTCATGGTAGAGTTGCACTTATAAGAAAATTGGTAACACGTGTGTTGGTCCGTTATACTTCCGGATGGCAGTGTTGTGAGCTTCTTAGCTATGCGCATACTATCTATAGAGGGCATTGATCCAGGATCATTACCGCACTCGTGCACCGCCGCAAACCCGCCAGGAAGCTTCGTCACAACGCATCGTTCAATAAGATACTCTGCGGTTTCAGGCTCTTGACCACGCAGCTGTTGACTAGGGACCTGCTGTGAAGCGCTTTGAGCACGTTTAGAGGATGTTGCACTAGATAAATTCTCATGTTTTGTTTGTGGGTCGAACACGCTCTATCGACCGAGCCATCGGAGTCCCATATGCATCAAAACAAGCATAATAATGTTACGTGAAGAGGCCTCCTTGTCCGCGTGCTGTATGTTCTAAAAAAGGAAAATGTATTATTGTGCGATTTTCCTTATAATAATCCTCAAACTGAATAATTCCACATAAACATTGTCTAGTGTCACATAAATCAATACACACATTTCAAGCCGATTTAATCATGTTTTCTTCCCAGTTTATTTTCTGATCATTTCTTTCTTTCTGTCTTTCTTTCTTTTTATTATGTGTGGAATATTTTTTCTCCGGAATTGATGTTATGTGTATAGGTAAAATACTCACAACATCCGCCAGTGGGACATAACGTACCAGCACACAAAGCGACGTGTAACCTTGTTTACAAAAAGGCAAACAATGTTACGCCTGGTCAGGGGCCGGATTTGTGACAGTGATTGTTTTTTGTTTTTTTAAATCTGGTCCGGGCGCTTTGTTCTTGGTTAAGGAATGCACTATACACATATTACCCCACTCGACTCCTGTGTGAATGAGTACCTGGTTATGAATCCGATGGCCTGTCGAGGGAATAAATAAAGCAATGGGGAAGCGCATTGAACCGTGTAGAAATGCGCTGTGATATGAATGTTTATAGTTATTCATTTTTATTGAGGGTTATACTGAAGATGGCTACAATATGAGAGCACCATACAATAATTGGGTGGACATTGGGGTCAGAAAAAAAAGTCTTGACTTATTCATCCGGGACCGATCTTGGTCCCTTTGCGTGTGAAGCGAGTGCTCTACCAACTGAGCTATCGGGACACCTGTAGTGACAAAAGATGTATGGTTTTAATTGAGTCTCTTCAGGAAGATATACATTCTGTCCTCAATAAAACATCTTCTGTCCTCAATGAAACATCTTTTGTCCTCAATAAAACATCTCCTGTCCTCAATAAAACATCTTCTGTCCTCAATAAATCATCTTCTGTCCTCAATAAATCATATTCTGTCCTCACTGACACATCTTCTGTCGTCAATAAAACATCTTGTATCCTCAATAAAACATCATCTGTCCTCAATAAAACATCTTCTGTCCTCATTAAAACATGTCCTTTGTGATTATCTCAAAAAAAAATAAAAAAATAATGCAATTTTGCCCATTGACGTGATGTCTCGTCCTACATGTTGAATGTTGCTGTTGGTTTTGGACCCACTGTAAAGCACTCTGAACACATTAAGTGGATATTGAGCAATACAAAAGCTCATTTTTATATGGTTTATTTATTTTTTTAAACATTTCTATGTAGAAATGTCAGTATTTCCGTCTATTTATAGAACTATGTTATGACAATTTGGACAGGGAATTGTGCATGTCGGAATGACTAACAAGTCATAGACGAAATGTGTTTACCAGGAGATGGACTGGCGGCTCTTTGACAAGGGTCATAGGTCAATCTGTCCGAGTTTCAGTTCCGTACTCTCTCTCTCTCTCTCTCTCTCTCTCTCTCTCTCTCTCTCTCTCTCTCTCTAGCCATCCATCCACCCGTCCGTTCGCTCAACCATCCGTTCGCCTGTTCGTCTGTCTGTCTGTCTATCTATCTATCTATCCATCTATCTATCTATATATCTATCTATCTATCTATATATCTATATCTATCTATCTATCTATCTATCTATCTATCTATCTATCTATCTATCTATCTATCTATCTATCTATCTATCTATCTATCTATCTATCTATCTCTTTCTATGTGTCCGTCTCTCTGTCTGTCTGTCTATCTGCCTTTCATAATTATTTATTGGATCAGAATAATATTGATCGTAATGTCATATTATAATTATGCTTTTTTTTCTCTTCTCTTCCACAGGTATGTTGTGTTCCAGCACAATTTGTTTTTAATTAGAAGCTATTCCAAGGTAGGACCTCTCTATTCATTATGCTGCACATGAAGAGCTTCTTGACTCTGCGATTAGGGTGGAATGAACGGGTGTGTGTGTGGGTTGGGGGGGGGGGGGGGGGGGGGAGGGGGGTAGTGTGATTGATTTGGGAGAAACATGACTTAATTTTGAAAATGTCATGATTTATTTATTTTCCTCCTCTTCTTCGTCTTTCTCTTTCACCTCTTTTTCATTCTCCTCTGCCTCCTCTTTCTCTTTCTTCTCCCCCTCCTCCTCTTCCTCCGCCTCCCCTTTGTCTGTCTCCTCCTCCTCCTTTTCCTCTCCCTCCTCGTCCTCCAACTCCCCTTATGTCTCAATCTCCTCCTCCTCCTCTCCCTCCTCGTCCTCCACCTCCCCATCTGTCTCCTCCTCCTCATCCTCCTCCTCCTCCTCCTCCTCCTCCTCCTCCTCCTCCTCCTCCTCCTCCACTTCATTAGCAAACAACATTGCAAAGTATATGAATGTGGTTGAGCGGAGTTAAGGAGTTAACGTATCTTGCTCATCATCATCATTGTCGCACGAATTTACCATTTTTTTTGCCGAGTTAAGTGAAAATGTTTTTATTTCACATGAGAGGGTGTGTTGATTGGAGGAATTCAACTAGTGGAGTGCATAAGATCAATGGACAGCAGCAGGTTTGAATCCCTAATACTGCCTTACACTGGAAGTGGGGGGGGGGGGGGGGGGGGGCAAAAAGAAAAAAAAAGAAACTAACCGCCCCCCCCCCCAAAAAAAAAAAAAACAAAAAACAACAAACAAAAAAAAAATAAACAGACAAAAGACAAAACAAAACAATAACAACAACAACAACAACAACAACGACAACAACAACAACAACAACAAAACACCAAACAAACAAGAACAAGAAACCTCCCCCCTCCCCCCCAAAAAACAAGCAGATTTAAAAAAAAATTCCCCAAAGAAAAACAAACCAAAAAAATCCCCCCCCCCCCCCCAAAAAAAAAAAACAAACAAAAAAACAAAAAAAAAAAAACCAACAAAACAAAACAAAAACAACACATTAAAAAAATTTTCGCAAGAAAATTCGGCTTTCAAGTTAAATGTCGAAGGGTTGATTTGAACGACCTTCACCTTGCCAAAAACTCTCAAACCTGAGACGTCGGTAGAAAAAAAACCGTTTTTCTTCGACTGTGAGACGAGTTTTCTGGCCAAAATTTAAAATAAATGTGGTTTATTTTCGGCGTTATTATATAGATAGTGTTATTCTATCGACAGAAATAATAACGCGGTTAATGTCAGGTATAATTTTTCCTAGGCATGGCGAGAATCGTGAGTAACAAGGTTTTCACAGTCAAAGCAACGTCAAGACTCGAACCTTTGACTGTCAGGTTGGAGGCTATTATTATGGCTTTTTGAAGCCAGTAGTCTTGATCTATACAGAAGCATGTTTTGTCTTAGGTCCGTCACTACAAAGGCTCCTTTCGGGCTAACAGGTTGTTGTAAATCAGCAAAAGATGTAATAGGATGTGATAGGACTTGAACCTCTGACCGGTCGGTTTGAAGTCTGGTGTTATGGCTTGGAGGCTTTTCTAGTCATACTTGAACCTCTGACCGGTCAGTTTGAAGTCTGGTGTTATGGCTTGGAGGCTTTTCTAGTCATTTGCATTTATTGATGTATATAGATGCATGTTTTGTCGTAGTTCCGTCACTATAAAGGCTCCTTTCGGGATAAGAGGGTTTTGTAAATCAGCAAAAGATGTAATAGGATGTGATAGGACTTGAACCTCTGACCGGTCGGTTTGAAGTCTGGTGTTATGGCTTGGAGGCTTTTCTAGTCATTTGCATTTATTGATGTATATAGATGCATGTTTTGTCGTAGTTCCCGTCACTATAAAGGCTCCTTTCGGGATAAGAGGGTTTTGTAAATCAGCAAAAGATGTAATGGTATGTGATAGGACTCGAACCTTTGACCGATCGGTTTGAAGTCTGGTGTTATGGCTTTGGAGGCTTTTTCTAGTCAGGTGCACTTGATGTATACCGATGCATGTTTTGTCTTTGTTGTTGTAACTACAAAATGTCCGTTCGGGCTAAAAGAGCGTTGTAAATTAGCAACAGATGCGATAGGATGCGATAGGATGTGAGAGGATTCGACAGGATCGAGTTGTCTTAACATTAGGAATACCTGGATTCGTTACTCATCATCAAAAATACCTTTCTTTTTTTGTTGTTGATCGCTTGTCGTTGTTCTTTTTCATATTTTAAATAAAGGTATAAAAGTCAAAAGGGGGTCGGGATAGCTCAGTTGTAAAGCACTCGCTTCACACGCAAAGGGAACAAGATCGATCCAAGGTGAAGTATTTATTTTCTCTTCCCCCCCCCCCCCCTCCCCACTCCCACCATCCCGAACCCCTGTCCACTCAGCAGTGATTGAGGGGTAGCTGGCTCTATTAGATCTGGCGAAAGTACATTGCCAACAAACCTTTTATTCCACTGCCTAAAGAGCCGAAAGAGTCGACTTTTAGAAAATTCATTAGTGATGGCCGAGGTGAGAGGATGTTTGTTTGGTAAGTGAATCCAATTCTGCATGGTATGCGGGAAGAACGGATTTCGGTATATTTCTGTTTGACAAAACGGCTGCTTCAGTTGCATCTGGCTTTGTGTGTGCCTCTGAGGTATCGGGTTTATTACGGGCATCATCATAGCTTGTCGCTTCAACACCGAACCCACTCGACAGCATCTGTGGAGCAGACTCTTAGGTCATGGTCAGTGCAGCTGGGCCCGCCCTGGCAATCTCTAAGGATGTGCTCCATCGTCTGCTCTGGGCATCCACATGTGCACAAACTCGTCTCAGCCAGCCCCCACTTTTTCATGCTTCCAGCTGTTCTCCCAATTTTTGCTCGTGCTCTGTTCAGTGTTACCCATTCATTCCTGGGGAGTTCAGTTCCATAGGGCAGTTCTTCTCTCGGATCTTCAATGGCTTCATTTGCACGATTGTCCCATTCCCTCCATGTAGAAAGTCTGTATACAGCTGCATGATCAGGGTTGATGCTTTCTTCCATCATGAAGCTCTTTCTCGACTTCAGTCTCATTGTCATTGGGTTGTGGTCATGGAGAGGGTGCCTTGGATCCATTTCCTGTTTATATTTCTGGGCTTTGAAAGCAGTGGCTCTTTGGCTGTGGGGAGCCGCAATTCCCGCCAGCCGATGGAGGACTGGAACTGCAGTCGGTTTCAAGTTACCAGTAATGATCCGGCAGGTGTTATGTAGCTCAGGGTCAATCTTTTTGGCCTGGCAAGATCTTGCCCAGACTGGTGAGGCGTATTCGGCTGATGAATAGCAGAGGGCTAGTGTGCTTGTCCTGACTGTTTTTTGGATATGCCCCCCCCCCCCTATAGTGTTTGCCAGTTTTCTTAGGAGATTGTTTCTTGTGGCCACCTTTGCTTTTGTTTTCTTTGTGTGCTGAGAGAAAGGCAGTGTGCGGTCTAAGGTGACACCGAGGTACACGGGGAATGTGTTGTTCTCCAATATGTTCCCATTCCAGGAGATGTTCAATTTCCTGTTGGCTTGGTGGGTTTTTTTAAATGCACACACTTAAGTTTTTTCCTAGGTTAATATCTATTGGAATTCTTTAAACAGTACTCAGAGAGTGTTTTCAGGACGTCTGTTAGTCTCTCCTCAATGGTCTTGAACTCGGAGGCCCGGGATGCAAGACACAGATAATCAGCATATAGAACCCTCCGGATGTTGTCGAATTCAAGTTCGTCATTAGTATAAATGTTGAAAAGGATAGGTGCAAATACCGATCCTTGAGGGAGTCCATTCTTTTGTGATCTCCATCTGCTTGTTTTTCCGACCATTTCCACAAAAAGCGACGGTTTGACATAAGAGATTTCATTACTGCAAGTTTTTTGAAGTTAACCCCCCCCCCCTGAAAAATGAAAGAAAAATTTCCAAAATACATCAAACAAACAAAAAATGCTGTCAACGAAGGGCAGAATACAATGGAGATCCCGAGCAATGAAATTCAATGGAGAAAATAAAAGAGAAAAGATAAGACCCAGAAAAAAGTCGGTCAGAAAAAGAAAAAAGGTGCCTGTACTTTACCCCTACTTTCTTGTTATTTTGAAGCCAGGTGTCTTGGTGGTTAGAGAGGTTTGTGGGTTCAAACCAAACTGTGGCAAAGTAGTGCAAATACTTCGTAACTTAACCTATTAACTGCAGCTGTACTCTATAGAAACTCGTATTCAAAAATTTTGGCCATAAAACTCATCCTTCATCGATAGATTTAAATGACTTTCATCTTGGCAAAAACTTTCAAACCTGGGACGAAGGAAGACCTCGCGAAGTCCCAGGTTTGAGAGGTTTTTTTTTCCAAGATGAGGGTAATTCAAATTGATCGATATTTGAAGGACAAGTTTTCCGACCAAATTTTATAATACGTGTAATTCAAGAGTACAATACAATTAAGTGGTGAAGTAAATGGAGATTTTCGAATTACAATTAACGTTGGCATCTATTATTCCTGTTGATTCTTCTGACTGCAGCCGTTTACAGTCAAAACACATTTCCATCTATTTTGGCCAACCCCCCCTCCCCCCCCCCCAAAAAAAAAATAAAATAAAAAAAATAAAAAAAAAACAAAAAAATAAAACAACAAAAGGAAAAACATAAGAAAAAACTTCAAACCCATGTCGAATAAATAGCTGTCTCAAATAACACTTGACTTACTTGACTTATTGCCCATCGCCTCCTTATCTTCGGACTGGGACGCTTTGGCAGCTTCTCTGATTTGTTGAGTGAGTTCTTTCCACTGATGACCGTCTACTGCGATGGATCTCTGGTGTTCTAAATCCTTTTCGCATCTCAGTTTTTGTGTGTCATCTAGGCGCTTGGGGTCTTTATTTATCGTAGTGTATAATGTCTAACACGCTTGGCGCATAGTTGAGTCCTTGGAAAAGGGTCTTTACTCACAATCTCTCACCGTACTCAGGTTAACGGCGTTGTCTCTGTTCGAAAAAGATTGTAATATCGCCTAACAGGCGTCATGTCCCGTCCTAAATGTTAAATATTGCTGTTGGCCAGGGACCCATTGTAAAGCGCTTTGAGCACGTTAGTGGATATTGCGCTATATAAAAGCTCATTTCTTAAAAAATACTGGTCAAAAATATGAAACACGTGGCTACTTGTTTTTAACACTCTAACGTATGATTCTATTCACTCTCCTTAATAAAGCAAAATACAGGGTGTCCATAAAGTCTGGGTACATGGTAATAGTACAAATTCCTCTTTAAAAACTCAATCTTATTCGATTGGGATGTAAATGGATTGTATTTTAACTATACATGACCTCTTCTTCATTGAAGAAAAGTATCATTCAGCCAAATCTCCACAATATGTAGCACAAATGAATAAATATAAATAGATGGGGAAGTACGACATGTACCCAGACTTTGTGGACAACTTGTATAATCTCAACGAACGTCTGAAATTTCTGGCTATAAAATCAGTTGTCAGCATCTTAATCAGCCCGTTAGGATAATGTTTTAAGGTGAGAGGTCAGATATGACCAGACCTGCCTCGTGCTACGATAAATTCGTAGAAATACGAATTTTTTGGTTTCCAGCAACACAGAGCTGCATTCTCCTCTTTGACTCAAAAAATCTTGTTGAAAAGGAAAGTTTTTAGTTCCTTTGTACCTATATTCAGGCCTTTGAAACATTTGTTGGATCATGCTAAGGGCAAATTATTTATTTCTCAAGCTATTTAAAGTATCTTTTTAATTTTTTCCCCTTTGAAAACTACGAATTTTTGAAATTACAAGTTGGCAGCTCTGTGTATGACCCTTTATATCAACCAAACTGTTTTGTTTACATTGGTGAAGGATGTCAAATACCATTAATTTCTCACAGATAGATAAGCCACGAATTACACATTCAACGCAATTTTAAGCCTTATAGCTTGCACAGGCGTTTTAGTTCGAACAATATCAAATTATAGGATATTAAGGAGTAGGCGCCGGTGTAAGATAAAGGTCTGAACAAGTGTTTATGAAAGGTGCCAGACAAAAAACAAAATTACAAGAATAAAAAACATCCCAAAAATTCAGTCCACCTCGACTGCTGGGTATCGAACCTCAGACCTTCTGATTACCAGTCATAGTAATGTACCACGTCTGACCGTTAATCAGGTCTGAGGCTCGATCCCCAGTCTAGGTAGACTGATTTTTTGGGATTTTTTTTTTTATCCCCTTGTATTTTTCTTCCTTGCTTTGTCTGGCACCCTTAATACACACTTGTTCAGATCTTTATCTTTCACGTATAGCTTATAGGCATTTTAGTTTGAACAATGACATCTTGACATATCTATAACTATCTCGATGACCCAGTTAATGTTGAGGGTTATATCTCTTCTTGGCCTCTTTGATCATCCCATCCCGCGTTGCCGATTGTAAATATACCTAAACCTCCCAGACGACAAGAGTTGGAGATTGATAATAGTTAACGAATTTTTGATCAAATTCGGGAATTCTATCAAACCCGAGAGCGGAAATATCGAGACTACGAGGTTTATATGTGACCCCTCACCACAAAACCGTATTATGTCGGAATGATGAAGACGCTGAAAATTGAATTTATTGCCAGAAATATCCGACTTTCAATGAGTTTGTATGTTTTATTGAATAGAATGGATATTGTATCTTAGAATGCTAAATAGCAATAATTCAAATTTCTCACCAGTTTAGCTTTAATTTGACGTTTTGATATCTGGTTCATCCCGAAATAATACCGTTTAGAGACGGTGGGTCACATATATGTAGAGGTCGATAAATTACCGGTTTCAGTATTATGACACCTTATTTTCATTTCAAAGAAATTTTAAGAATAGAAAATGTTAACATGAATTGGAATATAACGCCATAAATCATTTGTTTACAACCACCCACCACATCAATCGGGCATATAATATTATTACGATTTTTCTGACCCGTATTTTAATGGGAACAAAGAAGAAAGGGGGTGTTGTGATATATGGCACTACTTTTTTAAATTAAGATTGTTCCAACAACAACACCACCACCACCACTGCTACCACTCCCACCACCAGCACCACCACCACCACCACCACCACCACCAACAACAACACACGGCTCGCTCCATTTCTTTAAAAATAAGTCCTACATTAAGTTAGTAATTCAGCAGAGAAGGGGCGAGGTGGCCGAGTAAGATATTGCACTTCAGGCACATTCTTTTTTTCCTTGGACAAATTTATCAACCCCCCAGATTGCTCACTTGGACAACATGGGTGATTCCTGTTGACACCAGACATCTTGGTTGATGAACTATCTATGCATATTCCTTCGTGGAATGCCTAGGCGACGATATCTTATGGTGTCGTGGCGGAAGGGCATGATTTTATATATTTATAAGAGTGTTGGTGGGTACTTGTAGGTACGAGAGTGCTTGATAACATTGGTTAGAGCTAATATAAAATATAAATGGAGTCGCTCACTTATTGTTCACAGAAACACGTCTTTCGGCCATAAATAAGTGAGTGACTCCATTTATATTTTATATATACTAGTAAAAATCCCGCAAATTCGCGGGAAAAGAACTATTTTCATTCGATTTTGTACCCACCATCATTTAATGAGGGCAGATTGGTAAACAACGTTGTCTGTTTAACTTGGTAAATACTCTGTTGATTTTTCTGTGTGGCCCAACATGAAGTGTAAGCCACTTTAGCCTCTGACCCGTGACACAGCAACATACAGTTGTCCGTTTGTGAAAACAGGCTGTGGTAAGAAAATCAACTGCGAAAATAAACCTGAAGTAGCAGACGTGAGCAGATTGTAAGACGATCCAGGGGAGGCTTTCCAAAAGCTCCTACAAAGGGAAACAACTCAAATAATATTCCCCAAGAAAAAATAAAACCTAGTACCTTTAACTAACCCTAATAGTAATAGGAAACACAAACACCCAGCACCTTTGCTAAGACTTATTGCAAAACCTAATAAAAAATCCTCCGATCTCGAGCTAACCCTAATAGAAAAAAAAAAACCCCTCGTACCGCTTTGCACTACTTTTCAATACTTCACAAATCAAAATGGCGGCCGAGAATCAAAACAATAGTCAAATTAGGAAATTTTAAATTTCACAAATCTATCAATGTTTGTTCTAGAATTTTTAAAATGCTTCTATATGGTGACAAATTGAATAAATAAACGCCTGACAAAAGATCAACGGTGAAAATACAAATTGAAAGAATACTGGGGATGTAGGAGATCCTAGGATCGAGAACTTACCTTACAGTAACAGTAGTACAGTACTCTGGTGATCATGTTTTGATTGTTGATTGGTAAAACTGAGAGTTTGCCCATAATTCAAAACGAAGTAATATACACTGATCTAACTTAAATGAAAGAAAATGGGTGTCTTGACCACTTTAATCCTGAGATCAAATTAAAATCTGAAACAGACGCGAACAGTATCAAGTATTCCATCATAATAATATGTCAATGTTTGGTTTGTTTGGGCTAGAAGCTAGACATATACAATGGGTACGATCTATATTACATTTCCATGTGCTCGAGGTCATTGGTCACATTGCAAAGTGTGCTCAAAATGACCCACATAGTGAAAAGTGTTCACATTTTAAGAATAACCAACGTTACAGTTGGTCATTTTGCTCAGCATGATACATTGGTGTGTTTACAACGTTCATAAACAAAGCAGGGTGTTTAGATACATTGAGAAAACTCGAGTCGTTGTACAGCAAAAATTAATGTGATCGATGAATAGGTTGGACGAAAACATGAATATAGATCGCTCCCATTGGCAGGTTGCCGATACCGTTTAACTAAATATTTCCCAGGGCAATCATTATCACATCGATGGCATAAAAACGACAGTAATATTAGCAGTAATATTAGCTGATGTTGTTAATCTATGAAACTTATTTAAAATTTCTGTAAATCCGAATACCTTAATGTGATCAAGTGAAAATGTCATTTTGAATGTCACGATTTGCTGAAAAAAGCCAATCGTACAGCTCCTCACTCAGGAATTTCTGTATTGATGTTTATATTGGACAGATAGAGTTGAGGGTATGGCCATAAGTTAAACCTGGGTATTATCCACCCGAAACCATCACACTGAAAGCATCAAAGGGGCAATAATAATACTTGTGCGAAAGTGGCGTTCGGAGTCCCTTTAATAAAACTGCCTCTGCATCATCATCATCATCGTCGTCATATGTAGTCATCGTCATCAACATAATCATCATCATCATCATCATCATCATCATCATCATCATCATCATCATCATCATCATCATCAACAACAAGAACAACAACAACAAAACAAATAATGATAAGATAATAATAATGATAATAGTAATAAAATAATTACAATTATAAGCTTACAACATTACCATCTGGAAGTATAACGGACAACACACAAAACTATGTGTAACCATGAACGTTTATAGTCTGGTTAATACCTTTTAGTGATAATTACTCATAAACATGGATGGCAAAAAAACCCCCAAAAAAAACAAAAAACAACAACAACAAAGACCGAGTGACGTCAACGTCATTCTATCTATATCGTAGGTTTGGCTTTCTTAGTAATAGTAATGCTTATACTTGTCCAGAGTGTTATATGTGCCCGTTTGGATTAGGAAGTAAAATAAGATTGATTTAACATTAAAATTTTTGATAATTTTTAAACATTTTTTTTTACATTTTGAAAATTGGAAAATGTAATCTGGATCACATTTTTAAAAAGTAACAACAACAATAACAACAACAATAATAACAACAATAACAACAACAATAACAACAACAATAACATCACCATCAATGACGAATTGCAGTGACTTCGTTCTTTGTTTTGTATTGTTTTTGTTTTGTCTGTTTGTTGATTTTAATTTCGCTTTTTTTTTTGGGGGGGGGGGGGTTGAGGTTTATATATATCACATTCTCTCACCGTACTAAGGTGTAAAATGAGTACCTGGCCGTTAACAGCGTCGTCTCTGTCCGAAAAAAAATGGTAATATCGCCTAATAGGCGTCATGTCCTGTCCTACATGTTAAGTGTTGCTGTTGGTCAGGAACCTCTTGTAAAGCGCTTTGAGCACGTTTAGTGAATATTGCGCTATAAAAAAAAGCTCAATTCTTGGTATCCTTCCAGGTCAGGCCTGCCATTTTTTCATTTCGTCTGACAGTGAGAGACTCCATGTTTGTTTTGGACGCCCAACCCTTCGTGTCTCTTGGGGGTTACTTAGTTATGGTGGGGATTAAATACTATTTATTCCACCCTTAAGAGTAACGCGTAATGATATCATGTTTTCTATAATAATTTGTGACGTCAGGTTATCAAGCGTAAATTTAATTTAATGTTTTTAGAAATGTTTTTTATGACGAAATGGGAATCGATTGAGGGGTAGAATAAAAGATTTCTTACACTCTTGCGTTGTGGGATTCGAACTTTGTTCTCAACGCGCACTCGCAAGCTTGTGCAGCGGTTGGGAACACGTCCGGAATTCCAAAGCGCAAAGGTAAACTGGTCAAGGGATTTGTAATGAGTTGAAAAGGAGGGTAAGTGTGTCTGTGTGTATGTGGGGGGGGGGGGGGGGGGGGGTGAGGGGGTAGGGGGGGGGGGCGTTAGTAAACATGACCTGTTTCTGTTTCTGTCGTGTTCATATCAAGTACTGGTTCAGACAAATGACGAGCGTGCACAGTTGATATAATATAAAGCTCATGTTCTTTAAGTACAAGTGGTAGTAAGTAAGTGCTGGGTAAACAAATTAACCCCCTTTGGAGAAGCCATGAATAATGAGTGACCCTATCGTGAACTACGACGGTTTTTGGATCGAGTCTTCCAAAAAAAAAAAAAAAAAAATACACGACAGTGACGTACGTAGTGGGATTGAGTAGGATCCGAGTTAACTCGGGGGGGGGGGGGGGGGGGGGGGGGGGGGGGGGGGGGGGGGGGCTGCTGTAGGTTAATCGTGTTGGGTGATGCCCTTTTTAAAAGCTATTACTACATTAATGTTTTCTGTGACGACAGTTCATTTGATTGGGCAACACGGCCGTTACTCTGTACAAAAACAGTTTTTAAAAAGATTTTGACCAGATAACTTGTCCTTCAAATACCGATCTATTAAACTCTGTGCGGTGATGTGGTCTTGTGGTATGACACTAGTTTTCGGATCGGAAGGTCCAGGGTTCGAGCCTCGCTCGGCACATAGTTGAGTCCTTGTAAAAGGCTCTCGACTCACATTTACTCAGCGTACTCAGGTGTAAAATGAGTACCTAGCTGGACGTTAACAGCGCTGTCTCTGTCCGAAAAAAAAAATTGTAATATCGCCTAAAAGTCGACATATCTCGTTCTACATGTTAAGCGTTGCTGTTGGTCTGAGACCCCTTATAAAGCGCTGCGAGGCTCGGACCCAGGACCTTCCGATCCGAAAGCAAGT
>NC_088362.1:25301147-25303647 GCF_034508935.2 Berghia stephanieae
CTCCATGAAGAAAGTCCCGATAGCTCAGTTGGTAGAGCACTCGCTTGGCATGCAAAAGGATCGTGATCGATCCAGGGTGTCAAGATCCCTCTGCCCACTCAGCATATATTTGGACAGCTCGGTCTGTCAGATTTGACGGAAAGTACTCGTACTTGGCGATAGACTAGCGTTTTATCCAAAAGGGAAGTAAACAATTGTCATCTTCGTATCACGCCATAGAAACCGGGATAAACTCCTGCTCCATTATTGGCCTAATGACTCTAAAAGACTATCTACTTAATTACTTACTTACTTACTGACTAACATATTTATTTACTCAGACACCATGAAATCTGTGAAATTCCTCATATACAACAATTTGTCAATTTATTCAGAAAGAAGAAGAAAACAGTAACCGCTTCCTCTTTGAAATTGGTAAAATTAAAAAAAAAAAGTTAGATCAGACTAAAATCGAACCCGGCAGGTAAAGGGTTTAAAACAGGCAAGGACACGGAGATGGTGATAATGGTGATGAAGGGGATGAGTCACTGGACTCAAAATGCCTTCATTCATATCCAGATCGATCCGAGATGGGTCGTCCGGATGGTAAAATTTCCACTCGGCAAAATGGCTAAGATTGATATGGGATGAGAAAGCAATCGGTCACGCCGCCATTTTGAATGCAGTCGCCATTTTGAATGCAGTTAGCCATTTTGAATGCAGTTAGCCATTTTGAATGCGGCAGGAATATTCTGAGTAATTGTATCCCCTTACATTGACAAACTATCTTAGTTCACATTGTCCAGTGATGTGTAACTACAATAAATATCAGTAGGTTACGATAACCATAGAATGATAATATGCCGTAATTCTTAAACCTGTAACTTAGATTTAAATAAAAACAAAACAAAACAAAACCAAAATCAAAACAATTCAAAATAAAATCACAAACAAAAAAGAAAAAAAATTATAATAAACAACAACAAAAATACACAAAACAAAACAATAAAATAAATAAGACACAAACAAACGGACCCCCCAAAAAAACCTAGTTAATAAGGGAGAAAAAAAAACATTTAAAAAAACCGACACACAACAAAAAATAATCCCCCTTTAAAAATCAATACCAAAAATAACCCACAAAATACAAAAAAAAAAAAAAAAAAAACAAAACAAAAAAACAACAATAAAAAAAAACACACAAAAAAAAAAAACCCAAACAAAACAACAAAAACTAAAAAAAAAACAACCAAACAAAAAACGTTTATATAGTACTTAATATCGACCAAAGTTCTTGTTGAGTTGAATCAGTCAGATAAATCAGCTGTCTCCCATACACGAGCATCACCAATGTCCTTTGTTGAGTCACCAATTTTCCAGAAAAGTGGGTCAATCCATTTCAGGTTCAAATAGCCTGAGCATCTCACTTCACACTACGGGTCAATGTGAGATGAGGGTTCGAATGACTGAGCATCTCCTCCACTGAGAGAGGAGAGAGAGAGAGAGAGAGAGAGAGAAGGAGAGAGAGAGAGAGAGAGAGAGAGAGGGGGGGGGAGAAGAGGGAGAGAGAAAGACACAGAGAGATAGAGAGAGACAGAGAGACAGACGGGAGAGGGAGAGAGAGGGAGAGAGAAAGACACAGAGAGACACACACACACACACACAGAGAGAGAGAGAGAGAGAGAGAGAGAGAGAGAGAGAGAGGGACAGAGAGAGGATAGAGAGAGATAGAGAGAGGGGGGACAGAGAGAGAGGGACAGAGAGAGAGAGAGAGAGAGAGAGAGGTAGGGAGAGAGAGGGAGACAGAAAGAACGAGACGAAGAGAGACAGAGACAGAGGGGAGAGAGAGGGAGAGAGAAAGACAGAGAGACAGACAGGGAGAGACAGACAGAGAGAGAGACAGAGAGAGAGAGAGAGAGAGAGAGAGAGAGAGAGACAGACAGCTGATCCATTATCTGGTTCATTTCCCGAGTTGTTTTTGTTCCATCTTCTCCCATAACAAGACAACCAAGGTCTGGTTTCCAAGATAGAGGTAGTCATTTCACTGTCCACACGTCCATCAGGCGCTTGTTAGGTTTGATACAGGCGACATGCTAGACAAGGCCTCACTCGCCAATTATCTGTATGTAATCCGAACACATAGCTCAGTTGGTAGAGCACTCGCTTCACGTTTAAAGTAGTCCTGTAAATTCTCAGTCAATTAACTGAAATCAGTCAATTCGTCAAATTCAAATATTTTTTAAAAGGGAAGAAAGAAATGAATACAGAAAGTAGAAAGAAATCATGAATCGTAGTCGATTGACTGTAAAGTTAACTAGGAATGTTCCACAGCCCCACGCATAGCTCATGGGCCGTTTATATTAATGATGGATATATATTGCCAAGGCTAAGCGACGCTTTTTAGAATTGCCGTGTCTGAACACACCCCAGTGTATTTTCACACAGCCTTCGTGAAATTATTTTTTCACTTTCGAAACCTGTCGTAGCCAATTTTAACTGAGCCGCCGAGCGATAAATTTCA
>NC_088362.1:25308647-25346147 GCF_034508935.2 Berghia stephanieae
TGTTATCGTAGTAATTCCTACCATTTCAACGCATTGCTGACTGATTACATGATTACACACTTAAGACTTAATTCTACTCACTTCTTCTTTGACTCAGTTACACATTTATGATATAAATGTTATATTCAAACCACGCAGTAAATATTGATTACAATTACAACAGCAAATCGATAGAAGAAAAATATGATAATGAAAATATTCGCAGAAACAATATACACTCGTCTCAATAAAAATTAAATGTCTCGCGCCTTTGCTCTCGGCTTATACTAATATTCATATATCTCATTGCGACGTAATCTCACGCCTCATAATGTATTGGTAAAATTGAGCGTTTTAACCACGCGCCTCGTAATTATGAAAATTCTCCGCGTCATTTCAAAAAGATAAACCGTGCGCTTTAATCACACGCAAAATAAAATATTCCCGAACGCATCATTCCCGCGTCTCGTAATTTAAACCTTGTGCACTTTAATTACCGCGTCTTACATCATTGCGCTTATTTACCCAATATGCATATACAGCATTTTACCATATGGGTCACTTATAATTCGCTGATTCTTAACAAGTTAACCACTTGTGTCACAAATATTATCAGCTCATAATATGACATAATTCATTTTCAATATTTTGTTATTCTTCCGTAATAACATTTTAACTCCCATTACAAGAGATCAGTCTTTCATAATAATTGATACTCCGTCATTGTATTTATATTATCTGCTTTTAATTCTCCGACTTCAAACAAAAGTCCGTTATTCCGTTATTATGAGAATATAATTCCTTCAAAAAATTACGATGAAACACGTTTCAAAACAAAACAAAACAATGATTGACTCATAGTGACTCAACTTAATTTTCGGTGATAAAATCAAAATGTCTTATGTAATCTATTATAACGTCATTTCTCATTACAAATATATAATTAGCTCTGTTGTCGATTACTTGGCTGCGTTAACCACACATTTATTACCAAGAAAACAAACAGATATAAAACTTGCTCTTTGTCATGAACCCATGAATCTCAAAGAGTCAATATCAATCTACCAATTCATCCCTACCGACGGGAGAAAAATATAATAATGATGTTGTAATATAACAATAAATACCATAAGGCATTTTTCAATTATCAAAACTTATAATTTACGTGTTGTTATTGCCATCGTCTTCTTGAGTCATTTTGACAGAAAATAAAAACGTAACAACATTAAAGAATGACCAACTGTAATGTAATTCCAACAGTAACAGACAAAAATTGAAATATAAATTGACACATCTTTGTTACTGAGATTAACAAAACATTGCCATTAACGGTACCAAATAATATTCGAAGATTTGTTCCGAAGCGCCTGATTGTAAGTAAACGCATTTTCATTTATTTTGAAAAATAAAACGCACTAAAATGTTCATTTAAATACTGCAATTTTTCTTCATCTCTCCCTCTCCTCATTTTAAATATTTAAAATACATTTAGCATCAATATGATATTATTATTATTATAATTATAATTATTATTATTATTATTATTATTATTATTATTATTATTATTATTATTATTATTATTATTATTATTATTATTATTATTATTATTATTATTATTGTTATGATTATTATTATTATTATTATTATTATTATTATTATTATTATTATTATTATTATTATTATTATTATTATTATTATTATTATTATTATTATTATTATTATTATTATTATTATTATTATTTTGCCGTTCTATAATATATTGCTTTTAGTTTTTAATATATTTTCTTGTTCCATCTATGGTTCTTAATTTCAATATTATTTCGTTTAATTTTTTAAAATACCGTCTTTTATCAGAATTTTAGGAATCATCTATAATTTCAATAATCTTTTTCAACATTTCATTACAAAAAATTATACCACTTCACCTTCAAAATGATATTCATTTTCTTTTCCAAATAAAAATATTTTCCTATCTTTTCACAATTATTCACTTCAAAATTCGAGTCTCACAAAAACTTCAATAGATGTTAACACCGCAACAATATACATTTCTTGTGTATCCATGGTTCTGAATAATAACATCTTTACATCCTGGTATCACGACACCAAATAAGATACATAATGTGGCGTAATTGCACACATATGTAATGGCTTATGATCACATAGTGGTGTTTTTGATCGATGGTAATATTATCCTTTGGGTTGTGTTGGAGATGTTAATAATGACGAAAGAGTTCAAGGGCCGGTGATGATAATTGAATGCACAACATAAAGACATTCAAATAAAAGTCCAGATTCCAAGTTTCATTTCTTACAGTTTATTTGTTGTGATAAATTCCAAATCCAAATCAAATAGCATGGTCATAATTCAATCAGTTTCATAAATTCCAAATCCGTAAAATCAATCCAAATGTTAAGTCGTTTTGCCTAAGTAACCATTCTCAATATATGTGGAATATTTCTAAGTCCGTAAAATAAAGATTCTTAGGAGGATGTTAGAACTTAGGTAAGTGCAGCTCATTGTAAAGTAGAATCAGAATCCCGCTTTTACTCCAAACATCCTATTTTATCCCTATAATCAGTTTACCCATAGTTCCATTATTTTCACGCTCCCTTGTAGTTTCGACAGTTCCCCGACAGTCTAAAATCCACCCCTAAGAGTAAGACCAAATCATATTCAAACCTGAAACGTCAATTCCTACATATTGATGTTAAACCCCGCCTTTTATGATATAATATTACTTTTGGTAAACGTTAGTTTTACGTTCAGTACGCCCAAATAATCTGTACGCCCAAATAATAAATTCCAACTATAATTTGATGCTATTATCCCCAATAACCAAGTAACACCGATTAAAGAAAGTAATTTTCTAGTACTCAATATAATGACCAATCCTTTAACTTTGGAACGTAAAACTGTCCTAGACTACTCAATATAATGACCAAGTTTAACTGATATACAAGCACTGTGAACTCATTAAACCCACTTGCTATAAGCTAACTCTCTTACACATCCCATCCATCCATCCACCCATCCATATCTATCCATCCACCCATACATCCATCCATCTATCCATCCATCCACCAATCCTTCCACCCATCCACCAATCCATCAATCCATCCACCAATCCATCCACCCATCCATCCATCCATCCACCAATCCACCCACCCATCCACCCATCCATCCACCAATCCATCCATCCATACTCTCACTGCCCACCTCCATCCCCCCCCCCCCCCCCTTTTTTTTTTTTACCATCCATCTATGGTTATGTCAATACCCATGCCAGTCAGCTGATTCCAATCAGAATGAGAATATAACATTATCTCTGTACCAGGCGGAGTTGTCGTACCAATAAGGTCGCAGGTTCAAACGCCACCACCGCCGCGAAAAAATTTTTATTCTCTATTGTCTTCTGGCACTTTTCTATTCACTTCATATCTTGTTGTTACCAACATAAGTGCCTGCTCCACTCACTTTTCTGAATTAAAAATTCACCCCATACACCGGAGCATACTCAATGTCTCAATCGTTTCTATGTTATATGTTTGTGTTGAGAATATTGGCTATTAAGCTTAACTGCTGGTCAAAATTATTCGCGATGGTGGTGTACGAATGAATCGGTGGTCTCAAGAAGTGGGTGAGAGAGGGATCTAGTAATGACTTTGAGTTTGAAACGAATATTTTTGTGTTCGTGGATAGCTCACACGGTAGAGCCACGCTCTCACCTGCCAGGCGGAGTTGTCGTACCAATAAGGTCGCAGGTTCAAACGCCACCACCGCCGCGAAAAAAAAATTTTTATTCTCTATTGTCTTCTGGCACTTTTCTATTCACTTCATATCTTGTTGTTACCAACATAAGTGCCTGCTCCACTCACTTTTCTGAATTAAAAATTCACCCCATACACCGGAGCATACTCAATGTCTCAATCGTTTCTATGTTATATGTTTGTGTTGAGAATATTGGCTATTAAGCTTAACTGCTGGTCAAAATTATTCGCGATGGTGGTGTACGAATGAATCGGTGGTCTCAAGAAGTGGGTGAGAGAGGGATCTAGTAATGACTTTGAGTTTGAAACGAATATTTTTGTGTTCGTGGATAGCTCACACGGTAGAGCCACGCTCTCACCTGCCAGGCGGAGTTGTCGTACCAATAAGGTCGCAGGTTCAAACGCCACCACCGCCGCGAAAAAATTTTTATTCTCTATTGTCTTCTGGCACTTTTCTATTCACTTCATATCTTGTTGCTCTCTGTACCTACTTACTTGGATATTGTCCACCACTAGTACCGAACCCGTACATAGATCATCCAACATCTTTTTTTCTTCTTTTCTCTTTGTCCCGTTGGTCTCTACGCTAAGCACTAACCATATTAATAAAACACACCACACCACAGTAAATAACGGATATTATCAACTATGTCAGCTGTGTGTGTGTGTGTGTGTGTGTGTGTGTGTGTGTGTGTTTGCGAATGTGTGTCGTGTACGAGTGTGTTAATCTTTTTTACCCACTCAGCTGTTTTTTAGCTCTCCAAACAGCCCCCTAACCTTTCTACCTTTGACCTTTTTCAAACAGGTCGGAGAAGTGACACGACAAAAGCTAGGGCCCTTTTTATCTTTTCTATCTATTTTTCCCCCTCTACTTTCTCTCCTCCTTTCATTTTACTTTTTTATTTTACCTTTTCTTCTTTGATTACATCTGACCTTTACTTTGCTATTTCATTTACAGCTATCATCAATCTCTCTCTCTCTCTCTTTCTCTCTCTTTCTCTCTCTTTCTCTCTCTCTCTCTCTTTCTCTCTATCTCTATCTCTCTCTTTCTCTATCTCCCTCTCTCTCTCTCTTCTCTCTCTCTCTCTCTATCTCTCTCTCTCTCTCTCTCTCTCTCTCTCTCTCTCTCTCTCTCTCTCTCTCTCTCTCTCTCTCTCTCGGACGTCTTCTTCATTTTTTTTTATCTACCCACCTATCTACATACCTATCCATCAGTTCATCTACTTACTTATCTACTATCTATCTATCTCTCTCTCTCTCTATCTATCTATTTATCTATCTATCTATCTATCTATCTATCTATCTATCTATCTATCTATCTATCTATCTATCTATCTATCTATCTATCTATCTATCTATCTATCTATCTATCTATCTATCTATCTATCTATCTATCTATCTATCTATTTATCTATCTGTCTATATATATATATATATATATATATATATATATATATTCTACTATCTATCTATCTATCTATCTTCTATCTATCTATCTATCTATCTATCTATCTATCTATCTATCTATCTATCTATCTATCTATCTATCTGTCGATCTTTCTATCTGTCTATCTGTCTATCTATCTATCCATCCATCCAGCAGTCCACCCATCCACCAATCCTTCCACCCATCCACCAATTCATCCACCCATCCACCAATCCATCCATCCATCCACCAATCCACCCACCCATCCACCCATCCATCCACCAATCCATCCATCCATACTCTCACTGCCACCTCATCCCCCATCCCCCCCCCCCCCCCCCCCTCACCCACCCGATCGTCATATCCACGTTGTATTATTATATAGGAATATAAAATTATATAAACCAATATTGAACTTAGATAGTGACACTGAATAGTGATATATATATATATATAATAATAATAATAATAATGATAATAATAATAATAATAATAATAATAATAATAATAATAATAATAATAATGAAATTTATTTAAATTGTGCCCACTCCTCTATACAATAAAGCTCTAGGCGCATAACTGTTACTGAGTTTGACGACTGTTTCATTAACGTATGTTTTATTACTGATCTCCACCTGCTTTAAAACAACAATAATTGAAAGTTAAATAATATGTAAGGAAACGAAATGAAAATAGAATGAAAAATAATAAAAAGGGATACAAAATAAATACGGAAAACAAAAGGTTGAAAAACAATTTAATTTAGCAAGTAAATAAGTCAGAGTGCCATGACTTTATGATTTAGGCTACAGTAGGTTACAGTTGCTTGCATAATAGGCATGCGTCTTCATATAATATTTAATATAATAAATATTTTACAGGCAAGTGAATTAATATTCCCTGTAGATAAATAAATAAAGATAAATAAACTAATGAATAATTTAATAAATAAATAAACAAATAAGTATATATATATATATACGAAAAGGTGGATTGGTGTATGGAAGGGATGAACAGATGAATGGATGAGTGGATGAATGGATGTGTGGTTGGATAGATAGATGGATATGTATGAATAAATAAATGTACGAATAAAAAGATAAATACGCAAAGTTTTCAAGAAATAAATAGATAAACACATGATTAAGAGAATAATAAATGATTTTATAAATGAATAAATAAATAAGATAATAAGTATATAAATAAATAAATGAATAAATTGAGTGACTAGGAGATAGTAGATTTATATATATATATATATATATATATATATATATATATATATATATATATATATATATAATATTTACATAAGGCTTTGATCCTGTTCTTTGATCCATGTGGCCTAACAATCTGACCCTCTCGTTCGTCAACGTTGATGGTCGGCGCCATCCCCAATTTCTCCATTTGGTCATACCTATACACGTCAATTCATCCCTTCATCCAGTCATCCATCCATTTGGTCATACCTATACACGTCAATTCATCCCTTCATCCAGTCATCCATCCATCTAATCCCTCCATTTGGTCATACCTATACACGTCAATTCATCCCTTCATCCAGTCATCCATCCATCTAATACCTCCATTTGGTCATACCTATACACGTCAATTCATCCCTTCATCCAGTCATCCATCCATTTGGTCATACCTATACACGTCAATTCATCCCTTCATCCAGTCATCCATCCATCTAATCCCTCCATTTGGTCATACCTATACACGTCAATTCATCCCTTCATCCAGTCATCCATTCATCTAATCCCTCCATTTGGTCATACCTATACACGTCAATTCATCCCTTCATCCAGTCATCCATCCATCTAATCCCTCCATTTGGTCATACCTATACACGTCAATTCATCCCTTCATCCAGTCATCCATCCATCTAATACCTCCATTTGGTCATACCTATACACGTCAATTCATCCCTTCATCCAGTCATCCATCCATTTGGTCATACCTATACACGTCAATTCATCCCTTCATCCAGTCATCCATCCATCTAATCCCTCCATTTGGTCATACCTATACACGTCAATTCATCCCTTCATCCAGTCATCCATTCATCTAATCCCTCCATTTGGTCATACCTATACACGTCAATTCATCCCTTCATCCAGTCATCCATCCATCTAATCCCTCCATTTGGTCATACCTATACACGTCAATTCATCCCTTCATCCAGTCATCAATCCATTTGGTCATACCTATACACGTCAATTCATCCCTTCATCCAGTCATCCATTCATCTAATCCCTCCATTTGGTCGTACATATGCAATCTATCCATCCATCCAATCCATCCATTTGGTCGTACATATACAATCTATCCATCCATTCATCTATCCATCGATCCATCAATCCACCCATCTATCCATCCATCCAATCCCTCCATTTGGTCGTACATATACAATCAATCCATCCGTTCATCTATCCATCCATCCATCCATCCAGTGACCCACGCATCCACCCGCCATCATCCATCCATCCATCAATCTGTCCACCCACCCAGCCAAAATTCTCGAACCTGAGACGTTTTGGAAGAATCGGTGGTTTTACTCATTTGACAAATTGAGAATGAACATAATCGAACGATGTTTTTGAAGCATCAATTTTTCAGGACTTAAATAAAAAATCTTTTTTTTTAAAATCAACAAGAAAAACGTGCTCGTTGTGGCAGATTGATCAAAGCCGTATGTAAATTTGGTAGATATTAATTCACTATCTCTTAGTCAATCGATTTATTTATTTATTTAGAAAAAAAAAAAAAAAAAAAAAAAAAAAAAAAAAAAAAAATTAATGCAAAACAACAAACAAATAAAGAAAAATAAATCCATCACAAATCTTTGAAATAGATAAATACAAAAACAAAGCAAACGACTGAAGACTGAAGAGGTCGTTGCGGTCACCGTGACCGTCTGGTTTTGTGGTGACTCACCTGTGACGTGATCAAAGGTGTCGCCAGTCGCCAGACTGGTATCTATTGCATATTATTGTTATTGTTCTCATCACCTGTGCAGTAGCAGTAGCAGCTGTACGAAAAGTAATGGAAAAAAACGAGGGAGGTACCTACTGACTGTGTCTTCTATTTCCCTATATTATCTGTTTTCCAACTTGCTTTCTGTCTTTGTCTTTGAATGAGATTTCTTGGTTTTGTCCTGCTCCCTGGCAGGGTGCCCTTGCTGAGAGGGAAACAGTCAAATGTATAGATATTTTTGGGAGATGATAGTTTCTTCTTGTAAATCAGCTTTTTCGTATGCACTGTATTATGTTTTGTTTACATATCATATATGATTTGTATTGTTTAAAATATTTACCACAATGTTTGAGACAGTCTACATTAATGTTTCAGGCTTAATTTGCCATCGTCAGGACTGAGTTGTTTTGTTGACTGTTGTTGTTTCTTGAAGTGGTTCCGCTTTAAAGTTGCTTAACAAGAATTTACGCCGATGGGGACACTTTTCGTACCATATTTGTATCAAACACGATTCAATATATGATTTGTAAATATTTGAGTGTATTCCTCTTTGTGGGGACTTGTTCTTGTGTCTGGATGAGACTTAGGTGATCTCATACTAAGTATTTTGATAGTGTGCTCTTGGAATCTACATCTGTTTCTTATTTGAGTCAATTCCCCTTTGTCTTACCTTTTCTTGTGTGCTTTAATTGTAAGTCTGGAACTTTTTACTATCCCATTTTCTTCCTTTTTACTGGCGCTGATATGACCTTAATGTGTTGCAATCGCAGTAAACCCTTAAAAACAAACAACGAACAACAAGAATCTATAGGGATTCCCCTTTTGGAGTCGTGAGACTCCGATACTCTGCTTTGCTTTGGATTTAACTCACTCAATCCTAGAGATTTTTGCTACTTTTCCAAATTGGAAAAAAATTATGAAAAACGAGCATGTACATAGATAGTTTTATTCAACTATCATTAACATGTAAAAACTAAAAACATTAGCTTCGATACTACGCCTATAATTTGTCTCAGAAAAATGTAATAAATAGGCATGGGGTAAAAGTATACCGGGTAACCTACGGATATAGTCGGTGTTAGGGTTGAGTGAGTTAAGCTCATTGTACTGGGACCGATATTGTGGTGGAGGTACAGTTAGATTGACCCAATAGGGGACAAAAGCGTGTTGTCAAAAAAAAAACTCCAACAAAACTGGTTCCAATTTCATTGGAAGTGTAAATCTAGTCATCCGGAGGACAAGATACATATGCCTTGTGTAATTGATTTTCTAGTTTCAGATTGATGACATCGTATTTTCTAGTCTAAATGGATGTTTTGTCGTCGATGAAGATCATCCATCATCGCTGTTCTACGTTATCTTAAGAATTTGCCTAATAGTTATGCCACCTTATGATTCAACATGTAACCTATTCATTGAGCGTGGTTCAGCGGTACGGTCTCTACTTCGTACCCGAAAGGTACCGAGTTCGATCACCGGCCGATGCGCTGTGTGGCCTTGAGCAAGTCACTTCGCCCTAGCTCAATTAATTTGCGTTGCTGCACTGCGGCTAACGCCTGGGCTATTCCAGTCTTACCTTGAGACAAACCCTATGGGATGAATAAAGGAATTATTAGCCCTCCGAGGGTCTAGTTACATACAGACTTCTAATGATTTTGGAACTGGAGGAGTAGTGGGTGTGACGTCACGACTTCTCTGCCCTATTGATACTAAGCGTTTAGGTAAAATACTCACCTGTTTCGCTGGTCATATCATTCTTGAGCTTGAGTTTTGGAGCTTTTACATTGGGCAACAACGACTGTCTGTGCTCAAGGCGCTTTACAAAGGGTCTCCAGCCAATAGCAATTTCTTTTCTTTTCGACAAAGACAACGATGTTACCGGCCAGGTGTTCATTATTACACCTGAGCACGGTGAGAGAATGTGAGTAAAAAGCCTTTTTGCAAAGACTCAACTTTGCGCCGCACAGAGCCCGACTCGAACCAGGGACCTACTGATCCGAAGGCTTTTAAAGGAATATTTTTAATATTTCATTTATTTATTATATTTGGGGTTTTTTTTACTGTTCTTATATTTAGTATGTCCTCCCCCGTCAGAGCCTCAGACTTGTGGACATTCCCGTGTGTGTTTACTGTTCTTATATTTAGTATGTCCTCCCTTGTCAGAGCCTCAGACTTGTGGCCATTCCCGTGTCTGTTTACTGTTCTTATATTTAGTATGTCCTCCCCCGTCAGAGCCTCAGACTTGTGGACATTCCCGTGTGTGTTTACTGTTCTTATATTTAGTATGTCCTCCCTTGTCAGAGCCTCAGACTTGTGGCCATTCCCGTGTCTGTTTACTGTTCTTATATTTAGTATGTCCTCCCCCGTCAGAGCCTCAGACTTGTGGACATTCCCGTGTGTGATTACTGTTCTTATAGATAGAATGCGCTTGGCCAAGGAGTTCACAACATTGCCATCCGGAAGTATAACGGACCAACACACAAACTCTTTGTAACCATGAACTTTGAATACAGTTTAGTGAGAACAACTCACAAACGCGGATGGCAAAAACAATAACAAAGGCCTGAGTGACGTCATCTGCATACTATCTATATTTAGTATGTCCTCCCTTGTCAGAGCCTCAGACTTGTGGCCATTCCCGTGTCTGTTTGAATTGTTTATTTACATTTATAACAACAGCAGTAAACGTAGAGTATGGGGAATCCCCTAAATTGGTCAACATCATCATTATCATCATCATCATCATCAACAATAATAACAACATTATGACAGTTTGCATCATGGTGTGGGCTTTATTGTGAGTTTGTTGTTGTTGTTGTTGTTTTTGTTACTGTTGTTGTTTTTGTTGTTGTTGTTGTTTTTGTTACTGTTGTTGTTTTTGTTGTTTTTGCTGTTGTGGGTTTTTTTTTCATTTGGGGGGGGGGGGGGGGGGGGGGGTTGTTTGTTGTTGCTGCAATTGTTGATAGGTGTTAATAATTCTATATTATTATTATTATTTTTTATTATTATTATATTATTATTATTATTATTATTATTATATTATTATTATTATTATTATTATTATTATTATTAGTATTAGTATTATTATTATTACTAATCCTCATCGTCTTCATCGTCATCATCATCATTGTTATTGTAGTTATTCTTTTTCGATTGCTGTTATTTGTTTCCTTCTTTTTTCTTTCTTGTTTGCTTTTGTTTTCTTTCTTACTTTCTATCTATCTATCTATCTTCTATGTTTACGGTGATCTTTTTATTTGTTTATTTTTTTCTCCTGTTTGTTCTTTCATGATTTTATTGTTGTCAATGTTGACTGTCTGTCTGTTTTTACTATTGTCATTATTATTTATATTATATTAATTACTGCTCTTTGTTATGATTGCGGCTATGTGGTCTAGTGGTATGACACTCGCTTTCGGATCGGAAGGTCCTGGGTTCGAGCCTCGCTCGGCGCATAGTTGAGTCCTTGGAGAAGGCTCTTTACTCACATTCTCTCACCGTATTCAGGTGTAAAATGAGTACCTGGCATTAACAGCGTTGTCTCTGTACCAAAAATTTGTAATATCGCCTGGCAGGCGTCATGGCTCTTCCTACATGTTATGTGTTGTTGTTGGCCAGGGACCCCTTGTCAAGCGCTTTGAGCACGTTTAGTGGATATTGCGCTATATAAAAGCTCAAGTTTTTTATGATTGTTATAATATTATAATATAACATATTAATTTTGTGTTGCTGTTATCACTCTGTAATGTGGGAATTGTTATGATTGTTATAATATTATAATATAACATATTAATTTGTTGTTGCTGTTATCACTCTGTAATGTGGTAATTGTTATGATTGTTATAATATTATAATATAACATGTTAATTTTGTGTTGCTGTTATCACTCTGTAATGTGGGAGTTTCGGGAAGTGGTCGCTAGGACTAGCGGGCATGTCGTGTCACCCGATCTCAAAGAAATAAATTGATATGCCTTGGATTGGAACAAAGACATTTTAATTCGTGAATCGCTTGATTGGAAATTGAAGGAGTTCCGATAGCTCAATTGGTAGACCACTCGCTTTACCCGCAAAGGGGACCCGGGTGGATTCTGCGTGAATGTCAATGTTTCTTTTTGAGCGCCTTGAGCTGGTTGATATACGTGGTAAGGTGTTATATATAAAAACCATATATTATTATTATTATTTTTCTTTCTCTGGACCCCCCCCCCCCAACCTCCCCCCCCCTCTCCAACCATAATAGCAGTGATTGGGTAGTTTGATCTCTTAGATTTCGCGGAAAGTGCTTTACGATAGATTCTAGCGTTCAATCCAAAAGGGTAGCAAGCAATATTGCTATTGTTTGTTTCACGCTATAGAAACCGGGATATAGTCCAGCTCCGTGGAAATGGGAGTAAATAATCTTTTCCAAGGATCCGACAATGCGCTACTCATAGCGGAACGGACTCAAACCCTGGACTTTTCGATCAATGTTCTTCATTTTCTAGTTCATTTGAACATAACACCGTAATGACAGGGTGGGGGACACAATAACTATGCTTTGTTGGAGGGCCACCCATTATTATGATTAATTATCTCGTCAGCAGTAACGGTCCGTATTGATTGCGAGACGGGGCGAGGCCCCTGGCCTTTTAGATAATTATGATTAATAAATTATAATTATGACACACGTTGTGGAAAAGGGTTGTTAGGGTTTGCCTACAATGTTAGCATTTTTTTTTCATTTCATTGATAATGTCGATGTTCATTAAAAAAAAATTAGAGTTGTTTATATATTTCTCTCTCTCTCTCTCTCTCTCTCTCTCTCTCTCTCTCTCTCTCTCTCTCTCTCCCTGTATCTCTCTCTTCCTTCTTTTTCTCTAACTCTCACTTCTCTCTCTCCCTCTCTCTCTCTCTGTGTTTAAATCCATGTCTTTCTCTCTCCCTCCCTCTCCACCCCCTCTCTCTCTTCTACACCACCTCTCTCTAATCTACCTCTCTCTCTCTCTCTCTCTCTTTCTCTCTTATTTTAAGAATAATTTAGATCACTCCTTTTCTTACATAATGTTGTATATTATTATGCAATGTCTCTTTTATTTCCATTCGTTCTTTTGTTGAATAGCTGCGGTGCAGTGTCTTATCTTGTAAAACAACCAAGCAATGTTTAGCTTGGTCAGTGACCGGATGATTGTCAAATATAGCAAAAGCAATGGCCCAGGCGTTGTGTCCCATTGTAATGTACTTTACTACCCCATTCGATTTTGGTGTGAAGGAGTACTTTCTATAAGCAATGATATGTAAAATGTAATATCGCCTGACAGGCGCCATGTCTCATTCTGTTACGTGTTGCTGTTGATCAGGTACCCTTTATAAAGCTCTTTGAGCACGTTTGGTGGATATTACGCTATATAAAAGCTCACCTTTACACTTTTGCTTTTCGGAAATCCGGACGTGTTCCACACCTTTGCACGAACTTGCGAGTACGCGCTGGGAACAAAACGAATTCCAAAACGCAAGAGTGTAAGAAATCTTTTATTCTACCCCTCAATCGATTCCTACTTCGTCATCTCTGAATAAAATTTTGTAAAAACATGTCCAAAAACGTTTAAATGATCAGGCCTAGATGGATATGTAGCTATTTCTTTTTTAAGAATCTAATTTTAGTGAAATTTAACGCATGATAATAGCTGACGTCACAAGTTATGACTGTAAGCATTGTATCACTACGCGTTACTATTTATGGAAAAGGGATGGAATTATATTGATACTTTACTTAAATAGGATGGCAGGTAAATGCATAGGTCAAAGATAAAGAAAGAAAACTAATAGAATGGCTGATAAACGCATAGGTCAATGATAATAATAATAATAATAATAATAATAATAATAATAATAATAATAATAATAATAATAATAATAATAATAATAATAATAATAATAATAATAATAATAATACTGCACACTTATATAACGCCAACATCTCATGCAATATGAGCTCAAGGCGCTTTACAAAAATAAAATATATATCATTAATTAAACAATGACTACAGCTATTAGATACAGACATTATATTCAATATTTAAAACGCTATCAACATAGAAATACATTTTAAAAGAAAAGAAAATCAAGTAAAGAAATGTTTTCTAAAGTAATAAAGTAATCATAAAGAAAGAAAACTAATAGAATATTTTATACAATATGGTCACGCTTGTCACTTTTACCCTACACAGATCTGCCAAACTGAAAAAAATATTAACAACATATTAAAACAATTTTGGCCAGAAAACTCGTCCTTCAAATATCGATGATTAAAATGACCCTCATCTTGGCAAAAACTCTCAAACCTGGGACTTTGTGGCAAAAACAAAACCCCTCTCAAACCTGGGCGGACTACGCGGCAAAAATCTCTCAAACCTGGGACTTCACGGCAAAAAAACCCCTTTCAAACCTGGGACTTCGCGCCAAAAAGACCCCTCTCATACCCGGGACTTCGCGGCAAAAAACCCCTTTCAAACCTAGGACTTCGCGGCAAAAAACCCCTCTCAAACCTGGGACTTCGCGGCAAAAAAACCCCTTTCAAACCTGGGACTTCGCGCCAAAAAGACCCCTCTCATACCCGGGACTTCACGAGCGAAGTTTTCTGGCCAAAATTTTAATATATGTTCTTTTCTTACTTGTTTTTTTTTTCTTTTGTGTTTTGTTTTGTTTTGTTTTTTAATCAGAGTAAGACAAAGCTGATAACCCACCACCCAGAATAAATCTCTCGTCATCCGTCAAGTCATCCAGCCGTCATTATTATTATTATTATTATTATTATTATTATTATTATTATTATTATTATTATTATTATTATTATTATTATTATTATTATTTCTACCTATTATTATCATCATCTTTGTATATAATTATAATTGTTGTTATGATGGGTCGGTTTTATTACAGTATGAGGTCAGCATCAGACTCCATCCATCCATTATGGTATCGGTATATTGTAACACGCCTGACCGGCGAGTCTTGTTTTTGTTGGCTCTTTCATTTACGTGTTTTGAGTGATTTTTATCTGACATTTCGCCTGGATTTTAATACCATCTGATTTGTGATAGTCTTGTGGTTTTATTGATATACATTTTAACGATTTCTAACAGAGGATTTTTCTAAAATTTTAAAATTTAAGTATGGATTTTCCAAAGTCGAACATAGTTTTAAACTGCTATTTGTTTACAGCCATATTGGAAACTTTATTCACTGTGCTATATTTTACAACTTTTAACAACTACCGTGTACATCGATCTATTTATAGATAGAATGCGCTTGGCCAAGGAGTTCACAACATTGCCATCCGGAAGTATAACGGACCAACACACAAACTCTGTGTAACCATGAACTTTTAAAGTCTGGTTAATACAGTTTAGTGAGAACAACTCACAAACGCGGATGGCAAAAACAATAACAAAGACCTGAGTGACGTCATCTGCATACTATCTATAATACTAATTTTGTGAACAGACTCAGAGGGGGTAGACGAAAACAACGCCCTATAACCACCGTCATTGGTCATCGGCCAACCCCACGCCCGCTCCCCCTACGACCTCGATCCTCGCTTCAATTTATCAACACTCGTCCCCCATCCAATCTAATCACTTCAATGAGTAATCCTCACCGTTCCTTGTCAAATGTCAACACTGTCCGTGACAGTCAGTATGAAATTAACGACCACCATGACAACAACTCGCCGTCCCCCATCCAATCTAATCACTTCAATGAGTAATCCTCACCGTTCCTTGTCAAATGTCAACACTGTCCGTGACAGTCAGTATGAAATTAACGACCACCATGACAACAACTCGCAGCAACAGCACCGTCTTGAGCAACAACAACAACAACAACAACAACACAACAACAACAACAACCTGCACGTAGTGATCATACCAGTTTAAAAATTGGATTACTAAATGTTAGATCGTGTCGTAATAAAACTCAAGACATAATCGACATTATTGAAGATCATAAAATTAATATTTTTGTCATCTTGGAAACATGGCTTAATCATTCATATGATGATCCAATTATGAAAGCAATTACACCCGAAGGCTTTTGTATTAAATCATTTCCACGCATTGGGAGGAAAGGAGGTGGTATTGCAATTATTTACAACTTGTCACTCTTTGACAAGATATCATTTCACCATGATAATTTTAGAAGTTTTGAATACGCTGGATTTGCCATTCATGAAAATAATTTTAAAAAGTCGTTTCACTGTGTCTACCGCCCACCACCAAGCCAACAAAACAAAATATCAACAATTGATTTTTTATCTGAGTTCGGAGAATTTATGTCTATGCAATCCATTAACAAAAAGCATAATATTTTTATGGGTGATTTTAACATTGATTATTTCGGAAACAAAAATGAATCGAAAGTATTTCGGGAGATTATTGACACAAACAACTATATTCAACTTGTAAGCGGTCCTACAAACAACCATGGCCACACAATAGATCATGTCATTACAGACATTGAACATTCTCTCTCTTCACCTGTCTCAAATATTGATAAATTAATCTCTGACCATCATTTAATTGTGTTTTGCGTTTTATTTCCAATGAAGCACGAAGTAAAAAAGATGATAACATCTCGTAATTTGAAGAATATAAACATGAACATTTTTAAACAAGACCTTGACCATAACGTTAAAAATAAACATGATGCGAATGGTCTCCACGAGTCAATTGTTGGTACGGTGGACAAGCATGCTCCCTTAACAACTAGAGCAGTAAAAGTGAGACGTCAAGCACCCTGGTATAATACCGAAATAAAATTGAATGGATTAGCCAGGAGGCGGGCAGAAAGAAAATGGCTCAAGTCCAGAGATGCTGTCGATAAGAAGCGATACATCGCGGCTAGAAATGATGCAAAAGCCGTCAATTTCAGGGCCAAAAAGAAATTCTATGAAGAAAGCCTCAAAAACGTGGGACGTTCGAGACAATTCTTTGCCTTGACCAAGGAACTGCTGGGACAACAGACGCAACCAGCTCTCCCATCTTTAATCGATCGTGCATATCTACCAACTCGCTTTGGTCAATATTTTAAAGAAAAAACGGATACCATCAGGAAGGAACTCTCGTCTGAATCGATCCCTACAACATTTGACAAGTTTCATGGTGATTCGTTAACACATTTTTCAAAGATTACTGAAGCTGACTTACGTGATTGCATTATGTCGTCTCCAACTAAAAGTTGTGATTTAGACCCCTTAAATACTGCCATTTAAAAAAAATGCATTGATGTAATTTTAACACCATTTACATGTATTGTTAATAATTCGTTGCAGTCAGGTGCTGTACCAGACATTTACAAAGTTGCTCATGTCAAACCCCTTTTGAAAAAACCTGATCTCGATAAAGAGAACTTAAAAAACTATCGCCCTGTCTCTAATCTTCCTTTTCTCTCTAAGATCTTAGAAAAGCTTGTTTTGAAACAATTACTGTCTCATCTTAAAAATAATTGTCTTGAAGAAAAATTTCAGTCTGCTTATAGGCAACATCATTCGACGGAAACCGCACTTGTTAGGGTTGTTAATGATCTCCTCTCTGTTATAGACAATGGTTCATGTTCTTTGCTGAATTTGCTTGACCTATCGTCTGCTTTTGATACTATTGATCACAATCTTCTTCTCAAACGTCTTGAAGGCGTGTCTGGTGCAGCGCTTGATTGGTTTAGGTCATATTTGTTTAATCGTAAACAGATTATTACGGTGGATGAATATAGATCGGAGGAAATCTTTCTTGATTGTGGGGTTCCCCAGGGTTCAGTACTTGGACCCGTTCTTTTTGTTTTGTACGTTGGCCCTCTGTCTAAAATCATCAGAAGTTTTGGTCTGTCTTACCATCAATACGCTGATGATACGCAATTGTACTGCGTTTCCAATATGAGAAATTTACAAGAAGTATCAGCCAATAGTAAAAATTGTATCCAAAGAAATGGATGAATGAGAACAGACTGAAACTGAATGATGATAAGACGGAGGTGCTGTATGTGGGGAACAGGAAGTGGAAAAGTGAAACAGATTTGAAGTTGGGGGATGCTTCTATTCAAATTGTTGACAAAGTGAAAAACCTTGGCACATTCTTAGACTCTGGACTGTCGATGGAGCATCAGGTTAATAATTTGGTTAGATCTATCTTTTTCCAACTAAAAAAGATTGCTTCCATTAGACGGTTCATATCTGAGGATGTGACCAAGCACCTGGTTGTGTCCCTCGTACTATCGAAATTGGATTATTGTAATGCTCTGTTGTTTGGCGTTTCGCAATACAATCTGAAACGTCTTCAGATTGTCCAAAACAGCGCTGCCAGACTAGTATTTATGAAGCGTAGGTGCGACTCTGCCGGACCTCTACTTCATGACCTGCATTGGCTGCCTGTTGAGAAAAGAATTAAATTCAAAGCTTGTGTTTTAGTGTATCGTTGTCTTGAAGGTACTGCCCCTTCCTACCTTTCAGAACTAATTGAAAGATATTCAAAACCCCGCCCCTTACGTTCGGCCAGTGATTCCACAAAACTAGTTGTCCCTCGAATTCGGAAAAATGCTGGAATGAGATCCTTTTCTCATTTCGGACCCTCTATTTGGAACGCCTTACCGCAGAGCATTCGTGAAAAAGAATCTTTGTCTATTTTTAAACGTTCGCTTAAAACATATTTGTTTCGATTTTAGTAGATGGTATGAGAAGCAAGATAGGTTTGGTTTGTGTTGTGTGTTGTGTTGTGTGTGTGTATGTGTGTGTGTGTGTGTGTGTGTGTGTGCTTGTGTGTGTGAATGAGTATGTTTCAGCCAAAGTAATTTGTAATTTAAGCGCTTAGAGTCTGGTGTCTCGGAGTTATAGCGCTATATAAGTTTTCAGCATTATTATTATTATTATTATCGGAATAGGTCAGCCTCAACACATTAACTCAGCCCCTTGATTCACGTTGAGGCTGGGTTGGTTTTCAAGTTTTAAATTACTCATAACGTTATCTTTTTTTTTTTTTTTTTTGTGTATCTTGTTTGTTTTTTTTGTTGTTTTTTTTTGGTTTTTGTTTTGTTTTTGGTTCTATTTTCTTTCGTTTTACTTTTTTTGTTTTTGTTTGTTTTATTTTGCGATGTCTATAGCTTTTATGTAGTATTTTATTTTTAGAGGGGGGGGGGGGGGGGGGGGGGGGGGGGGGGGGGGGGGGGGGGGGGGGCAAATATGATCAGGGACGGCTGGTAATAATGGGCAGGGTGGGCAAATACCAGCCTGTTTTTTTCAAGTTATATGCTGTATTACCAGGTCCGAAATAATCAAATTTAAATTAGATAATTTCAAAAGTTACTACTTAAACTTGATACTTCGTACTGAAATCAATTTGTGTGTATTTTTGATAGATTGCGAATCACCATGCACCCCGTAATGCATAATCCAGGAAATGCTCCTGTTCTTTTTATCACCCCCCCCCCCCCCCCCCCCCCCCCCCCCCCCCCCCCCCCACTCCACACCACTCCGCCCACATCGTCATCTCATCGTCACGTCGCCTGACGGTGAACTAACTCCGATTTTTGCTGTCTGGCCTCTCTAGTACTTGGTCGGGCTAATTCAAATGAGCCCACCTTATTAACCATTAAAACTAAATAGAGATTTTGGCAAACGAACTTTTTCTTATTTATTGCCTTACTTGTGCTGGTGGTACCATTAATGTAATGACTTTGGGAAGGTTCCAGTATTGAATTAAATGTATTAATTTACTAATATATCAATTTATTATTCATTTATGTTGTTTTTATATATTTGTTTATCCATTTAAATTATTTCTTTTTTTTCTCGTTTTCTTTAGTGTTTCTCAAAACTCATTTATTTAAATTGTTTACTTATTCGTTCTTTTTATTTTTATTTTTGTTTTTAAACTAATTAATTTGTTAGTTTTTTTTTCAAATTCTTTAAGTTATTACCGCTGTATTTTTAAAAGAAAATTTTTGCCAGACTAAAATTTTTTTCAAAACAATGTAATTTTCTATTTTATTCCCTTTAATAAAACAAAACACTTTTATTCGAAAGTCACGACTAAATAAATATATAAAATACAACCACTATTTTGATTTTCTCATCTCAACAACTGAATTAGTATAATATATGAGATGTACTCTTCTGAGAAAGGAGTGAGTTGAATTCTAAGTAAGGAAATAAATACGTTTAAGGCAAGGGTGGGCAGATTCCGTACTTGCCCGTCCTGAATCTAATACATAGGCTACATAAGATAGTTCGCGATGAAGAGGTGGGAAGCAAGGGGTTGGTTGGGGAAGGAGCAAGGATAACAGTGTAGTGTCGTTATTGTGATTGTCTAACGAATGCATGCATGAGGAGAGATTGGTGACATTATTTTGTCTTTATTGTAATATCGTATGGTAATCATCATTGTCGACGACATCGTCGTTGTCACCATCACCCAATGATGAAAATGCGCCTTATAAATGTCATGTATTATTATCATCATCATCATCATTATGCGTCTATATATATATATATATAATATATATATATATATATATATAATATATATATATATATATATGTGTGTGTGTGTGTGTGTGTGTGTGTGTGTGTGTGAGTGTGTGTGTGTAATTGGATGCGTGTGAACTTTTGTTCGTATGTCCGAAACTGCAGTATGTAATTTTTTTTTTTTAATGATGGTCAATGTGAAGCGCTTCGAAGCTTCGGCACAAGCGCTTCAAAAATGTACATTTATTATTATTATTATTATTATCATTATCATCATGATCATCATCATCATCATCATCATCATCATCATCATCATCATCATCATCATCATCATCATCATCATCATCATCATTGAGAATAACAACAACATTAACTACAAGTACTAGAATCGCAATAAAAACAATATCAACATCATCATATAATTTCAGTCATCGTCTCCACAACTATCATTCTAACCAACAGCACCACCAAAACCACTACCATAATTACATCCTCCCTCACCGCCTCCTCCTCCTCCTCCTCCTCCTCCACCACCACCACCACCTCTACCACTATTCCAACCACTACCACCACCGGTACAATAATTCTAACCCCCCACCATATCTACCACCAACACCATCACAACCACTCCTTTGATTTACAAGTTGTTTTTGCAAGTTAAGTTTGAGAAGAGAAATGATAACAATTATCACTAAAAAGATCATTTATTTTACAAGCACTATTCCTCGTCACCTTGACATCTCTAACCTCCCAAAACCGCCGGGCGAAGGTAGCTATTATCGTCTTTTATCATAACCAAAACATAGATACTCAACTGCCTTTGTTTTAAATGTTTGATGTTTGGCATTTTAATTACTGCAGTAGTATCTCAGTTGTGTTTCTTACGGTGTCCCCTACACAACACCAAGCGATTAAATTTCCCCACTTTAACCTATCAACCATTGAGTTCGAATTTACTCAAACTTGACGTCATGTTACGTTTTATCGTTTTCACCAAAAATGATGCAATTTGAGCTCTGAATGAAACTCGAGTCATATCGCTGTTTTTGCGTCTCGATTAAAACTTTAAAGTTACTACTACTGAAAACCAGTAATGTAACAGAATATTAATCACGCCGTTGAGGGGTTAAAATATCTCTTTAATTTCTCGAGTGAACAAAATGGACTTGTATTGTCAAGGTGTTGTATTATGTCTTGTCACTTTATTTTTAGTTGTATCCTCTTTCGTGATGCATTTTTGATTGCTTTTGGAATAATTAAAAGCTACGGGTATTGCCATTTCATTGTGAATGTGATTATTTGTGGTTGAAATATTTAAGGGGAATTATGAATGAAATTGACAACATCTTTCTTCGGAATTCGTCTACTTTTTCATTCAATGAAAAGTTGGAGATAAAACGTCTTGGACCACACCAGCCTCGTGATTTGATCATTGTTAAAGATAAAAGAAAGTTTAAAACATCTTGGTTTGAAAAATTTAAATGGCTTACTGTAAGCGTTGCAAAAAAGAAATTGTTTTGTTTTTACTGTGTTCTCTTTAAAGGAAAATCTTGCTGGTCAACAACAGGATTTGATGATTTGAAACACTTGTCTGAAAGCTTATCAAAACATAATACCTGTGCAACACATATATCCAATGCTGTGAAATTCAAATTTTTAGGAAGTACAGACATCGGTCGGCAGATTAGTGAAAGCTATAGTCTTTCTATCCAAAAACACAATGAAGATGTGAAGAAAAATCGATACATATTGTCCAAAATCATTGATTGCCTTAAGCATTGCGCGATTCACGAACTCCCTCTTAGAGGCCACGATGAGAGCCAAAGTTCTTTGAACAAAGGTATTTTCATTGACACTATTCATCTGCTTGCAAGTTCAGATAACATTCTCTCACAACATCTATCCCAAGCGACAGTTAACAAATACACATCAAAAATAATTCAAAATGAGCTTTTAGACTCTGTACTCTACGTCTACAATGAGGATTTAAAGAAAGATTTAGAAAATGCCCGATTTGTTGCTGTTCAGGCAGATGAAACAACTGACGTTTCCAATCAGTCTCAATTTGTAATTATTTTAAGATATTGCAAAGATGGCGAAATATATGAGCGATTTTTAAATTTTGTTCCTGTTACAGATAGGTCAGCAGAGGGTCTCTCTATTGTCATTAAGTCACAATTAGATCATTTTGATTTAAAACACAAACTGATTGCTCAATCGTATGATGGCGCGAATGTGATGAGTGGTAAAAATACAGGAGTGCACGTTCGGATGAAACATTGGTTCCATACGCACATTTCGTTCATTGCTACGCGCATCAATTAAATCTAATATTGAGACAAGCGTGCTCAGCAGTTCAAGCGATTAGAATATTTTTTGCTCAATTGGATGGCTTTTCAGCATTCTTTTCAATTTCCCCAAAACGCGCCGATCTTTTAAGATCAATCACTTCTAGTCGGCTTCCCAGACCAGCACAAACTAGATGGAATTTTCAGAGCAGGTGCCTTTCTAGTGTTCAAGATTTAAAAGAAGAGTTACTTGAATGTTTTAGGAAAATTCAGACTGAAGACGGTTGGGACGCTATATCGGTGCGCGAAGCTGTTGGACTCGAACGAATCCTGAATACTGAGGAATTCAATTTTTATTTGACCCTCTTTAATAGGATTTTTAGCCATGCTAACATTTTATTTGCATACCTGCAAAACAGAACAATAACCGGACCAGATATATTTCAGAGCGTTGAAGATTTCAAATCTAATATTTCAAAAATAAGATCAGATGTTGACAGTCTCTTTAATGAAATTGTTTGCTCAACCGATACTCAGTCAAAAAGAAGACCTCAAAGCAATTTAACCGCTCATGCAAAAGAGGCTTGTGATATTGTAGTTACTCAAATAGAGGAAAGATTTTCTCAATATGAACAAATATCCTTATTTTCACTTGTGAACCCTATGAAATTTTTGACTTACGTGGAATCAAAACCTTTAGAGAAAATAAAACTTGTCTGCCAGTATTACCCGTTTTTAGACAAAAAGAGATTAGAAAACGAACTTGAAACCGTGTATTCCAACAATATCTTTCAACTGCTAGAAAGCTCGCAACAGCTTTTAAAGGAAATAATTGAACTAGACCTCGAGGATGATCTGCCAATGGTGTCAACGTTGTTAAATATTACGTTAACAACACCAGTCTCCACCGCAGAAAGTGAACGGCTATTTAGTACTTTAAAGCGGATCAAAACATGTGTGCGGAATACTATGGGACAAGAGCGCTTAAATGCGCTCACTGTGATGTCCGTGCATAAACAATGGTTGTCCAAAATTGAACTTAACGACATGATCATCAATCATTTTGCATCATCAAAGACTCGACGAATGGATTTAATCTATAAATAGGTTGGTACATAAACATGAACTATAATTTATTTTTAAATGTCGTTAATTACATTAGTTATTTGCGTATATATATATATATATATATATATATATATATATATATATATATATATATATATATATATATATATATATATGACCGAATCATCTTTGCCCGACCACTATAAATAGGCTAGAACCGCCACTGAATATGATCAAATTAAATAGGGATCTTTGTTCTTCTTCTCTTCAGATTCAGAGTTTTGAACAAAAACAAAAACAAAGCATAAAATAATATCACGCCCCCCCCCTACCACCCAAAAACAAAAACAAAACAAAACAACAAGACAAATTAAAATGAAACAAATCAAAAAGAACAAAAAAAAAAACACACAAAAAAACAAAACAAAAACAAGAACCCCCCCCCCCCCCAAAAAAAAAAAAATTAATTAAAAAATTAACAAAACAAACAAACAAACAAAACAAAAACAAAAAGCAAAACGAAACTCAATCCCTTTCATGTTGAGGCTGCTCTGGTTTTCAAGTCTTCATTGCTCATAACTTTATCTTATTTTATATCACCTTAGAGGTTCATGCTACACGCTACTGTTTTTCTCTCTTACCTCCAGATTCAGAGTTTGAATAAAAAGAAAAACGAAAACAAAGCACAAAAAAAGCAGCAACAAAAAACTAAAACAAACCAAACCAATACAACTCCCCCCCCCTCCCCCCAAAAAAAAGAAGAAGATAAAAAAAAAAACAAACAGACAGCTAACTAAATGGTTTTTTTTATGTTGAGACTGTGTTGATTTTACAGTATTAATTTCTAATATTGTTATATTTATTATTTCACCCTCCACTTTTACCGATTGATCCAAATATATTCATGAAAAATGAATACCAGGCCGTTATGTTGTTCTGTCCGAAAGAAAAAAAAATGCAATATTTCGTCTAACAGGCGTCTTGTCTCGTCCTACATGTTAAATTTTGCTGTTGGCCTGGGACCCCTTGTAAAGCGCTTTGAGATTTCGAGTTGATATTGCGCTATATAAAAACTTATTTTTTTTTATTTTTCATAATTTTTGTTGGAAAGAGCCAGGTGGTCAATTTTTTTTTTATCCGGCGCAAAGTTGAGCCCCTGGGAAAGGCTATGTGTTCTAATAGTGTGAAACTCGCCTTCGGGTCGGAAGGTCGTGGGTTCGAGTCCCGGCATAGTTAAGCCCTTTAAAAAGGCTTTTTACTCATCTTCTTTCACCTTACTCATGTGTAAAATGAGTACCTGGCCTTTAACAGCGTTGTCTCTGTCGGAAACAAAGTGTAATATCGCCTAACAGGCGTCATGTATCGTCCTACATGTTACGTGTTGCTGTTGGCAACATCTCATGCAGTATGAGCTCAAGGCGCTTTACAAAAAAAAAGCGCTTTGAGCACGTTTAGTGGATAATGCGCTATATAAAAGCTCATTTCAAAAGAAAAACCACATTACCTCACCCCACGCAGCTGTAAAATAAGTACTTGACCGTTAACAGCCATGTTTCGTCATAAAAAATAGAACCATCGGCGTCATTTCTCGTCCTTCAAATATTACTGTTGACTTAGGACTCATTGTAAAGCGCATTGAACACATTGTTACTGGACATTACACTACATAAAAGCTCAAGTTTTTTCCTCCTTCCATTATCATCAAGTTGATTACGTGTTCTTTAATGTAAAAAAAAAAATCCATTACTATATTATGTCTTATCCTTATACAACTTACTGTCCATAATTTCCACTAAGAACCTCCATAACGAACCTGACAGTTAATAATATATATGACTTTTCATTAGTAATCCGTTACTAATGTATAAGTAAATGGGAAAGAGAGGGATTGGAAAGGGGGTGGGAGGCGCGGGGGAGGAGGGGGGGGGGGGGGGGAACGGGGTGGAGGAATGTCATGATGGATGGAGAGCTGTACACTCACATAAGTGACCCGCCGTCTGTCCCTGACATTTCTACAAAAAACACCCATAACGAACCTGACTGTAGTCTGTCTGAATTGGTAATAATAAAACTGGTGTTCATAATATATATTCATCCATTTGTTCATTTGACATTTCCAATGAAAGGCTTCGTGATACTGACCTGACAGTCTTCATCATGTCTGTCTTTTCATTTGTCATTAAAACTAATACTAAGCTGTCAGATGTACTGACTATAGAAAACTCAATTGATGTTACAAGCTGCAGAAGCTGTGGACTGGAACTAGTAGTGAACAAGAGCTGCCAGAAGCTGTGACTGGAACTAGTAGTGAACAAGAGCTGCCAGAAGCTGTGGACTGGAACTAGTAGTGAACAAGAGCTGACAGGAGCTGTGGATTGGAACTAGTAGTGAACATGAGCTGTCCACAGCTGTGGACTGGAACTAGTAGTGAACAAGAGCTGCCAGGAGCTGTGGATGGAACATAGTAGTTGTGAACAATACATGAGCTGTCAACAGCTGTGGACTAGAACTAGTAGTGAACAAGAGCTGCCAGAAGCTGTGGATTGGAACTAGTAGTGAACATGAGCTGTCAACAGCTGTGGACTAGAATTAGTAGTGAACAAGAGCTGTCAGAAGCTGTGGACTGGAACTAGTAGTGAACATGAGCTGTCAACAGCTGTGGATTGGAACTAGTAGTGAACAAGAGCTGCCAGAAGCTGTGGACTGGAACTAGTAATGGACAAGAATGAATTTAAACCGCTTCGGATAAAAGCAAAATACAAATCGGCCTCAATGCCTTTCTTCAGCCAATAACAAAAAATTCCCAGTAAAAATACATGAACCCCCTTCCCTCCCTCCCCCCCCCCCCCAAAAAAAAAAAAAAACCCCAAAACAAAACAAAAAAAAACAAACAAAACAAAAAAAACAAAAACGACCCCCCCCCCCTTTAAAAAAACAACAAAACAAACAAACCAACCAGATAATTAAAATAAATGAATAAAGTGTTTAGAAATTCTCTGGCCGAAACGAAAAACAAAGTATTTTGTATTTTTCTTGACCAAAATGAAATAATATATATCTAGTCGTCGTCTTTTGCAACTAAAAATGAACAAATAATTGTTTTGTCAGTGAAAAGCAGGCAGTATCTAGTATAGATAGAATGAAGATGACGTCTCTCAGGTTCTTGTTATTACTTTTTGCCATCCACGTTTATGAGTAATTCTCACTAAACTGTATTTTCCAGACTATAAATGTTCATGGTTACACATAGTTTTGTGTGTTCGTCCGCTATACTTCCGGATGGCAGTGTTATGAGCTTATAAGCCAAACGCATACTTATCTATAAATGGCTGATGGCGACGGCGTTTGGAAATCCAACATCGCCTGTGATCACTTTCATTTTCTCTCATGGCCAAAGTAACTATCAAGCGACGCTTCTGCTTCTCTGATCAAAGGATTTCTCGAGCTAGATGTCCTTTGATCCTCCAGATATTTAAAATAATATGTTAACATCTATCTTTTACTTTTCTCCTCAAGGTTTTTCTTTGAAGAAAAAAAAATAAATACGATTTTTCTCTCTTATTATTTAAAAAAAAACAAAAACAAAACACACTTCTATAGGTGTTTTGTATAATTCGTTTGAATATAATTTGTCTTCAGAGTAAACACGTTCATGATAAAGGGGAGAGAGAGAGAGAGAGAGAGAGAGAGAGAGAGAGAGAGAGAGAGGGGGGGGGGTGAGAGGGAGAGAGAGAGAGAGAGGGGGGGGGGGGTGAGGGGTGAGGATAGCGAGAGCGAGATAGAGATAGACAGAGCGAGAGGGTGATGAGAGGGAGAGAGAGAGGGGGTAGGGAGAGGGATAGAGGTGGAGAGAATGTGAGTAGAGAGAGAGAGAGAGAGAGAGAGAGAGAGAGAGAGAGAGAGAGAGAGAAAGAGAGAGAGGATGATGAGAGAGAGAGAGAGAGAAAGAGAGAGAGGATGATGAGAGAGAGAGAGAGTGAGATAGAATGAAAGAGAGCCCAATTTATCGTTTTCCACTTTGTTTTAATTAATGATTCAATCTCAAAGACCTTGTCCAAATCTATTTATAGAAACGATTGATGAGTTTCATGAGCCCCCCCCCACCCCGCCCCTTTACGCACACACAAAAACAAGAACACAAATGGTACAAGAGTGAAATAGCCCAAATTCCACCTGCTCAGTCATCTTGTTGTGTTATACTGTGAAAAAAAATGGAAAATGTATGAAAACAGTGCCAAACTAAGCGGAAAGCAAATTGTGACCCAACGTCTCAAAACGGTATTAAGTCGGGATGATTAAGATGCTGAAAATTGGAATTTGTAGCCAGAAATATCAGACTTGCGTTGAGTTTATATGCTTTATTGAGGAGAATGAATATCATATTTTAAAGTGCTAAATACCATTAATTCATATTTTCGACCAGTTCAGTTTTAATTTGACTTTTTAGCATCTGGTTCATCCCGGCTTAATACCGTTTTGAGACGTTGGGTCACAATTGATATCTTACCTAACCGCGGAGTCCCTTCTCCCTACAGTGGTTGAATGTCATGGAACGCCATTCTTCGCGCTCAAGGGCCATTTATGCGGCTATATGGTCTGGTGGTATGACACTCTCTTTCGGATCGGGTAGTCCTGGGTTCGAGTCTCGCTCGGCGCAAAGTTGAGTCCTTGGAAAAAGCTCTTTACTCACATGTTCTCTCAGCGTACTCGGGGTGTAAAATGAGTACCTGGCCATTAACAGCGTTGTTTCTGTCGGAAAAATTGTAATATCGCCCAACAAGCGTCATGTCTCGTTCTACATTTTACGTGTTACTGTTGATCAGGGACCCTTTGTAAAGCGCTTTGAGTACGTTTAGTGGATATTGCGCTTTATGAAATCTCAAGTTTAAAAAAAAATTACCGAGCAGTCGATTATTTTTTTGCCAGAAAAAAAAACATCCCGAAAAATCAGCCCCCCTCGTCTGGGGAGTCGAACCTCAAGTCTCCTAATAACCTCCTGATAATGCTTTTCGTTTTGTTTTAAAAGTCACAACATCCGTCAACCGGGTATTTCGCATAGCACACAAAAATTATGTGTAACCTTAAGCTTTATAGTCTGATTAATACGAGTTATTGAGAACTACTCACAAAAAAAAAGGCTGGCTAAAAACAATAACAAAGAGCTGAGTGGCGTCATTGTCGTTTCTTCAGACTTTTGATGAAGTCAGTCGCAATCCCCCTATTTTCCAACCAGTCATTTTGGGCCAAACTGCCGTCTGCCGACAAAACATTCTCTTTTTTTACACTATCGTCAGAAAAATTTTATTTCACATTTCAATATTAAACGGACCTCAACTTGTCAAAGGGGTCCTGATAGCACAGTTGGTAGAGCACTCACTTCACATTCAAAGGGACCGAGATCGATCCCGAATGCAGTCGAGATTTTTTTCTGACCCCCCCCCCCCTCCATCCTCCCCCGTCCATTCAGCAGTGATTGGGTATCTGGATATGTTAGATCTGGCGGAAAGTACTTTGCAATTAATAGACTAGCGTCCTGTCCGAAGAATAGCAAGCAATTGCTATTGTCCGTTTCACGCTATAGAAACCGGGATAAACTCTGGCTCCATTGGCGCTATGTCTCTGAAGGAACTTGTCAGAAAGTCTCAAACCTTCTCTTCGGTCTCAGGTTTGATTCTTTGTAACAGGTTGAGAGAAATAGGGGGTGGGGGTGGGTGGAGTATATTGATCGTTATCTGATCGGGGGGCAGCGTGGCTCGGTACGGCCTTTTCTTCGTACTTGAAAGGTACCGAGTTCGATCACTCATCGGTGGCCTTGAGCACGTCACCTCGCCCTTACTCAATTTACGGCGCTGCACTGCGGCTGACGCCTGGGTTATGCCAGTCTTCCCTTGGAATAGACCCTTGAGACAAGTTTCCCCTATTGGAAGAATAAAGGGAATTTTTTTTTAATGATTTCAGTACACTGCAGTTGTCTGGCAGGATTATCCCAACCCCCCCCCCCCCCCTATTTTTTTCTTTTCCAAATTCATTGGAATCAGGAGGGAGGGGAGGGGGGGGGGGGTTTCTGAGTCTGAGCATGACATCACGTCTACAAATAGAAACAGTCGTGCCCCAAGGGACAGATGACTCAGACTGCCGGTGAGGTGTTTAAAACAGCAGCAGACGATTGACAGGTTTTGCTGTAGTCTCGACAGATGCAAGCCATTTCCTGTGATTGCCGATTCAAGGGGTATCTAGATTGGAAGATATTTTAAACACAATAATATAAATATTCATGAGTTCATGCGTTTATGCTATTTTGTTTTCGAAGCTCTGGACATGGTTTGTAGATAGCATGCGCTTGGCTAAGAAGCTCACAACATTGCCATCCGGAAGTATAACGGACCAGCACACAAAACTCTGTGTAACCATGAATGTTTATAGTCTGGTTAATACAGTTTAGTGAGAATTATTCATAAACGCGGATGGCAAAAAGCAATAACAAAGACCTGAGTGACGTCAACTTCATACTATCTATACCATCAATTGAACGGGTTTAAGGACAAATGGACTTCCCCATTATTTTTCAAAACTCGTATTCACTTTCTTTGACTTTTTAAAGACCCCCCCCCCCCCCCCCAAGAAGTCCACACCAAGTTTCAGTCTGCACACAGTCTCAACGTTTCCCATAGAAAAATGTTAGTATGAAACAGTGTCAGCCAAATCTGAAAGAATATAGATAAAAGGAAAAAAGATCATCTCCCAAAAAATCAGGCTCCCTCGACTGAAGGTTCAAACCTCAGATCTCTCAATTACCCCCTGATATGTCATATTTGTATTGTCCTATAAGACTTTAAAAGATAGATTTAAATGAGTTGAAGAATAATAAAAGAAGTCTAATATAGTAGTAGTAGTAGTAGTAGTAGTAGTAGTAGTAGTAGTAGTAGTAGTAGTAGTAGCAGTAGTAGAGTTGTAGTAGTAGTCGTAGTAGTAGTAGTAATAGTAGTAGTAGTAGTAGTAGTAGTAGTAGTAGTAGTAGTAGTAGTAGTAGTAGTAGTAGTAGTAGTAGTAGTAGTAGGCATTCATCCGTCTCCAGAAACGATGGCTTACGCCCTGTATGACTTTGGTCTCTCTCATCAGTCTTGTTGAGAGCAGCGATTGGTGTGACTTAGCAGACCGATCATTGCACGGCAGTCTTCTCTCTATAAAAAGACGGCGTCCAAGTAACAATGTCCAAACTTTTCTGACTTGAACTTAATTAACCAATTAACTGCTGTACTCGGGACAAAAATGTGTATTTAAAAGTTTGGCCAGAACACTCGTCCTTCCACTGTCAATCTATTTAAACGACTTTCATTTCGGCAAAACTCTCAAACCCGGGACTTTGCGAAGAAACAAATATAGCAGCAAGTAGGAAACAAAAAAAAAAAAACCCAACAAAAACAAAAAAAAAAAAAAAAAAAAAAAAAAAAAAAACCAACCCCCTCCCCCAAATAAATATAAAGGACGAAAAACATAACAAAGCAAAACAAAAACAAACAATAACAACAACAATAAAAAACGAATTATAAAAGAAAACACACCAAAACAAAACCACAAAAATCCCATCAAAACAAAAACAACAACAACAACAACAACAATATAAAACCAAACAAAAACAAAACAAACAAAACAAACGTAACAAAAGCTAAGTAAACAAAAATTAAGTATAATAATACACTGTACATTGTTGGGGATCTTTATATGAGTTTGACTGCGAGAGCATGACTAATAAGTATGATGATAAATAAAACTGAGCTACGACAGTCACCTTGCGGTACACCAACATTACGTAGACTGGTTTTCTGTGGATGACGTGTATATTCTATATCTTTGGGTATCTTTCATATTAGTGGCTAAATGACAAATTATGGCTTTTAGGTCGTTATCATCTTCATATTGTCTTCGATGAGAGGTCTGACGTTTCATAGTGTCAAAAGCTGTAGATTGTCAATTTCCAATAACCTAAAAATATCAATGTCCCCAGCATGGATCTGTAATGCTAACCATTTACAAGCACAATCGATTGGAACCCAGGAAAGTTTGTTGCAAATAGTAGCTTAGGCTATTTTGTACACAAAACTTACACAAACATAAATTGTATTTATATAGCGCTTAACCGTTATTAGATCATATTATATATATGCGCATTAATACAAACTGGAATGCTATATAATAGTAATAATGAAATGAATACATACGATGGCGAGGGTATATTTCTTACTGTTGTTTTGTGAACATTATTTCTGAACCACGAATCGTTGATAGTCCACAATTTAACTCCCCCCTCCCCTATCTTCATATCTCTCTCTCTCTCTCTCTCTCGCTCTCTCTCTCTCTCTCTCCCTCTATCTATCTCTCTCTCTCATCATCTATCTACTCTCTCATCTATCTATCTCTATCTGTATATCTATCTATCTCTCTCACGTACACACACACACACACACACCACACACACACACACACACAAACACACAGCATCCAAAAATAAGTTAAGAAAGACAAATTGCCATGACGATAAACTGAATTGAATCCGATAAAGCAACAACATGCCATAATATTTGAAAAAGCAATCGAAATACAGACTTATGCGGTCTCTCTCTCTCTCTCTCTCTCTCTCTCTCTCTCTCTCTCTCTCTCTCTCTCTCTCATTCTCTGTGTGTGTGTGTGTGTGTGTGTGTGTGTGTGTGTGTGTGTGTGTTTTGCCATACGTCAGCTGTTCAGGATAATGTGGGCTGATATAATAAACACCACAGTGATGTTTTTATAATGTAATATTAGGCCCAATACATGAAGCAATCTTGTTGTTTGCCAGAGGCGGTGACTATCTTCACATGTAACTGACCAAAATCATTTTAAACAATTTTTTTTTTGGCCAGAAAAAGTTTTCCTCAAATTAAATTATGTCCATGGATTAAATTTGTCAAAAATTCTCAATAATGCCGAGGTCTCTGTACAATGGGATATTTTGGATTTCTTGGAAATTTCATGTGACTGACTTGTCGATCAGTTCGTGCCATCGTTTTATATATGTAAATTTTGTATATTTATTTGTAACGTGCATTGAGCATGACACAGTGGTAAAAATGCGCGATATGAATGCCATATATTATTATTATTATTATTATTATTATTATTATTATTATTATTATTATTATTATTATTATTATTAGTAGTAGTAGTAGTAGTAGTAGTAGTAGTAGTAGTAGTAGTAGTATAGTAGTAGTAGTAGTAGTATGTGTGATGATGATGATGATGATGATGATGATGATGATGATGATGATGATGATGATGATGATGTTTTATTATTATTATTATTATTATTATTATTATTATTATTATTATTATTATTATTATTATTATTATTATTATTATTATTATGGTTATTATTATTATCATCATCATCTCACTTGATGTATAAAAAAATAATAATATTTTCGAGTTAAAGTTTTGTGGCCAAAATGAATAAGATGTGTGAAGTCAGAGCACAGACAGACAGACAGACAGCTGGGCTGTTCACCCTTTGAACTGATTGACCCCTGTTCTAGCCCCACCCATCCATCCATCATCACCCCTCAGTCAGCCTTAACACAGCAATTCACAACACCTTACAATCATAATAATAATATTATACATAAAATAACACACAAAACCGTCATTAAAAACCCAATATATCTGTCTCTTTTCATCAGATTAACGACAGACATTTTAACGTATTCTGGCAAAAACACGTATTAAAAATTTTAGCCAGAAAACTCGTCCTTCAAATATCGATCGAAAAAATGACCCTTATCTTGGCAAACAAAAAATAAAAAAAACAAAAAACAAAAAAACAAAAAAAAAACCCAAAAAAAAAACACCAAAAAACAACAAAAAAACGCTCAAACCTCGGACTAGGTTTGAGCGGTTTATTGTTTATTTGTTTGCCAAGATGAGGGTCAATTTAATATATCGATATTTGAAGGACGAATTTTCTGGCTAAAATTTTTAATACGTTTTTTTTTTGTCATTTACGGCAGAATAAGAAGCTTGTGTTCGTATTTGAAATTTATGAAGTTTTGAAAATTGCTTGCAGCGAACTCTTCCCCCCCCCCCCAATCCAGATTGACATTCAGTCGGTGATTGACACAGCCGGATTCGTTCAAAGGGATCAGCGGATTGTCGTTAAGCTTTATTACTTCACAAGGGGAATATATATATATATATATATATATATATATATATATATATATATATATATATATATATATATATATATATAAGAGAAGAGAGAGAGAGAGAGAGAGAGAGAGAGATCAAACAGCCATGTGAGTTAAATTGTTTAGCAAGATGAGCAGGTTTATGTGCCGTTTGTGGTCAGATTGTCCGCGGTCATTTACGATAATAAATAAATAAATAGATACATAAATAATAAATGAATAAATAAATACAAAATGAATAAATAAATAATTAATAAAGAAATAGATAAATTAATTAATTAATAATAAATAAATAATTAATAAATAAATAAATGAATAAATACATAAAATTCCCTTTATTCATCTCGTAGTGGAAATTTGACTTTAGGGTCTATTCCAAGGGAAGACTGGAATAACCCAGGCATCAGCCGCAGAGCAGCGCCGCAAGCTATATATATATATATGCAAACACACATACACACGTATTTGAGCATTTATTTTGCGCGATATCCACTAATCTTGCTCAAAGCGCTTTACAACAGGTCACAAGACAACAGCAACGTAACACCTATCCTGTAGGACGAGACATGACGTCTGTTGGGTGACATTTCAATTTTTTAATATATTCCGACAGAGAAAACGCTGTTAACCAGGTACTCATTTTACGTCTGAGTATGGGGAGAGAATGTGACTAAAGAGCATTTTCCAACGATTCAACTCTGGACTCGAACCAGGGACCTTCCGAAGGCGAAGTGTATACAACAAAACCACACAGCCCACTTTTCTTATGTGTAAATTAATGTGCATTGGTATGTGGAGACGAAATCCTGAAAGTTACATCCGCTTCTGACCACTTGAAAAATTGCTGGATATTCCACTTAATCTTTAAAATCTTTACAGATTGCGACAATTTTAGAGAGAGAGAGAGAAAGAGAGAGAGAGAGAGAGAGAGAGAGGAGAGAGAGAGAGAGAGAGAGGGATATATATATATATATATATATATATATATATATATATATATATATATATATATATATATGTGTGTGTGTGTGTGTGTTGAGGGGAGGAGGAGAGAGAGAGAGAGAGAGAGAGAGAGAGAAGAGAGAGAGGAGAGGAGAGAGAGAGAGAAGAGAGAGAGGAGAAAGAGAGAGAGAGAGAGAGGAGGAAGAGAGAGAGAGGAGGAAGAGGAGAAGAGAAGAGAGAGAGAGAGAGAGAGAGAGAGAGAGAGAGAGAGAGAGAGAGAGAGAGAGAGAGAGAGATATTTTTTAACAAACCTATTGTTAAATTCCAAGGTTTTAAATATTTTTTTTTCTATAGAGTAATTTGGATGTAAATTGAGACACCTTTGATGTATCATGTCACGGTGACACATGGTGAATGGTGACAAATTAAAAAACTCTCATAGACTGTGCAGGACATTTTTGTCATGAATTTGTTGACTCATGCTATCATTTAACACAGTCGTGTAGCCTTTCATTCCGAGCATTTATTTAGTTTTTCGCAGACTCTAGCTGAGGTCCTTAACCGAGAGGTATGTAGTTTGGGTGCTACTGTGAGTTACGCACTTACTTGCCTGAAAAAAAAGGTGTGTATGAAACTACACCAGGAAAAGCAGAATGTAAAATACAAGAAAATAAAAGACATCCCATAAAAATCAGCCCACCTCGACTGAGGATCGAACCTCAGATCTCCTGGTTACCGGTCAGACGTGCTACCATTACACCACAGAGGCTACCGCATAATTTGGACAATTGATAGTGCGCCCGTTACTAAGCATTAACCAATCAGAATATTTCCTGCCATCTACCCAGTTTGGTACCCTTGACTATTTATTTCCTGTATGAAAAGGTCTGAGATACCCTTGGTCCATGTTAAACATACAAATAGGTCAGGCCCGGTTAGTGAGTAGTTCTCACAATATTTTGACACACTGATAAAGGACTTGAATCTCAAAACCTGAGGACACGATTCATTTTTTTCCAATCATTTGTGTTAAAATTGTGAGTGATGCCCAGGGTCTGTGGGCTGTTTACTCCGGGTGGATATGGGTCTTCGATTCACCGTCAGCGGTTCATTTTAAGGTTAAAATATAGATAGTATGCGCTTGGCAAAGAAGCTCATAACATTGCCATCCGGAAGTATAATGGACCAACACACAAAACTGTGTGTATCCATGAACGTTTATAGTCAGGTTCAGTGAGCATTACTCATAAAACGCGGATGGCAAAAACAATAACAAAGACCTGAGGGACGTCATCTTCGAACTATCTATACTTTATTTTAAATGTTTGAGTCAAAAATAAAACAAATTAGACGTCTAAATGTTTATTCGACTAATTTAATAAAATACACGATTACTGGCGTAGTTTTCAAAAGTGTATGCGCTATATATGTTGATTGAAGAACTGAAGGCTCGTATTATAAGATAATAGTTAAAAAGGCACCCATGTCAATAGCTGGACAGACATAACAACGAGAAGTCACAGAGGAACCATCATTTTAATGCTTCTATTCGCCAGGTGAAACAAAAAATCTGTCTGAAGTCAAAATAAATAATCTGAAATATAAATTTTAAGGTTTATTTTTTTTAAAGCTTAAGACATCAGACTCATTTCCTCAAAGTTGGCGCTGAATTGACGTAAAAACGTCACCAAAATGACGTAAAATCGACGTGCACTTATTTGCAGGTCTGATTACCCAATGGGAGTGATCTATATTCAGGTTGTCGTCCAACCAGGTCATCAATCACATGATTAGTTGCTCTCCAACGATTGGACATATCTCATCAAATGAAAACACGCTACTTTGTTTATGAAAGTTGTAAACATACCCATGTGTCAAGCTGAACAAAATGACCAATCGTGATGTTTGATACTTCAAAAGCTGTGAACACGTTTCACTATGTGGGTCACTTTGCAATTTGACCAATGACCTCGAGCACATGGAAAGGTAATATAGATCATCCCCATTCCTTATGGTCTCATTGTTGTAATGGAAATCTAAAAAAAAATTACGCAATGGTGTCCGTCACAACAATGTTGAACTAGGCCTATAAGTAGATCGGATGTCAGACCTGCATATGTGTGCACGTCACGTAAAACCATTAGAAACCCAAATGTGCGGCTATGTGGTCTAGTGGTATGACACTCGCTTTCGGATCGGAAGGTCCTGGATTCGAGCCTCGCCCTCGGCGCATAGTTGAGTCCTTGGAAAAGGCTCTTTACTCACATTCTCTCACCGTACTCAGGTGTAAAATGAGTACCTTGCCGTTAACAGCGTTGTCTTTGTCCGAAACATTGTAATA
>NC_088362.1:25351147-25353647 GCF_034508935.2 Berghia stephanieae
CATACACACTTTTCAGATCTCTATCTTACACCAGTGCCTGCTCCATGATGTATCACTGATATTAATGCTTATATAAAGTGCGGCTATGTGGTCTAGTGGTATGACACTCATCTTTCGGGTCGGTAGGTCCTGGGTTCGAGCCTCGCTCGGTGCAGAACTGAGTCCTTGGAAAAGGCTCTTTACTCACTTATTTTACACCTGAGTATTTTGAGAAAATGTATCTGACCGTTAACAGCGTTGTCTCTGTCCGAAAAAAAATTGTAATGCCGTCTTACAGGCGTTATGTCCCGTCCTACATGTTGCGTGTTGCTGTTGGCCAGGGACCCCTCCCTTGTAAAGTGCTTTGAGCATGTTTAGTGTATTTTGAGCACGTTTAGTTTAGATTGAACTAGATTAAAGCTATTTTTGATGCTAAAAATTGTAAGTTTGTTTTCTTAGTCTTAACATAAAAATTTATAATATGTAGATTTAAGTTAAACTTGATATTACTTTTTGATAATCTTATTCACATCGAGATAATTTAATATCGTTTTGATCACCAATTCTGTCGGACTCTGGAAAAAACCATATTTTAAAATTTGGCCAGAAAACTCGTCCTTCAAATAAATATCGATCGATTTAAATGACCCTCATCTTGGCAAAAACATTCAAACCTGGGACTTTGGAAGACTTCGCAAAGCCACAGGTTTGAAAGGGTTTTGCCAAGGTGAGGGTAATTTAAATCGATCGATATTTGAAGGACGAGTTTACTGGCCAAATTTTAAAATATGGGTTTTCCAGGGTACGGCAGAATAATAGGTGATCGGTGGGCATCGGTTTTAATCGGCGGACATTGTTGACATTTTATCAGTTCCTCGATCGCACTGAGTCGTCATCGGAGCGGAAAACAAAGGACAACAAGCCCGTAGAGCGAGCAATGATAGAGAGGGCGATACCCGATCAAAGAAGGGGGGGTTAGGAGGTGGAAATTGATTCGATAAACGATTTGATGTCTGTCTTTATTTTTGTCTTCAATTTCAGTGGACGACGTTCCTCCTCCCACTTCCATTAGGCCTCTTTCTCTGCTCTCTGATCTCTCTCTCTCTCTCTCCCTCTCTCTCTCTCTCTTTCTCCCTCTCTCTCTCTCTCCCTCTCCCTCTCTCTCTCTCTCTCTCTCCCTCTCTCTCTCTCTCTCTCTCTCTTTCTCCCTCTCTCTTCCTCTCTCTCTCCTTCTCCCTCCCTCTCTCTCTTTCTCCCTCTCTCTTCCTCTCTCTCTCTCTCTCTCCCCTCTCTCTCTCCCTATCTCTCTCCTTCTCTCTCCCCCTCTCTCTGCCCCCCCCCCCCACCACCCCCAATCCGAAAGTATGGTGGGAATGGTTAATAGTAATCACGTTACACTTCGGCGAAGTCCCAGGTTTGAGAGTTTTTGCCAAGATGAGGGTCATCTAAATCCGTCGGTATTTGAAGGACGAGTTTTCTGGCCAAATTATTTAATATTGCAGATGTATGTCGGCGCTGTGGACAAGAGCTTGAACCCACAGAGCATCTGGTTGAACTTTGTGTTGTGTTGTGACGAGGCTACAGTGCGGCAACGAAAGACCATCATGATAATATTATAGTGGTGTAAGACCAATAGAAGCTGCTGCCATTCAAACGGTTAAAAGAGACATTTGCTTAACAGTTATTAGGGCGGAAACGACTTTCCATTTAAAAGGTTTTTACTGAAGCACGATATTGAATAAAATGGCTAAAATTAGATGTGCTTGATCAATTCTGAAAATACACGCAATATTTTGATTGTTACCAAAAATAATCTCTGTCTGTTTGAAGTGACATTTTATAATCATCCCTCACACAAGCCAATTAAGGATTGGATTTTTTATTGGTGATGCCGATGCTTGTTTTTTTCTTTTAAAGATTAATTAATTAAATGATTCATCTTTATTTGAATTTAAGTATATACACAGTCCTGACGATGGCTGAAAGGCCTGAAACATCAATGTAGACTGACTCCAACATCGTGGTAAATATTACAATAATATATATATATATAATATATATATATATATATCCGATCCCCATCCTTTCCCAATCGTGGGTCCCTTGATGCGAATCAAATGAAATCACTTTGATGCTGTCGTGTGTTTCTGAAGTGTATCTTGAAAGTGTTCTCTGGGAGGGAGAGACGAGGAGAGTGGGTGGAATATGAATAGTCTTGACGAGAGAGGAGGTAGAGAGAGAGGGAGAGAAAAGGAGAAGGAGAGGGAGAGAGGGAGAGAGAGAGGGAGAGAGAAGGAGAGGGAGAGAGGGAGAGGGAGGGAGAGAGAGAGAGAGAGAGAGAGAGAGAGAGAGAGAGAGAGAGAGAGAGAGAGAGAGAGAGAGAGCAGGCTGGTAGATTGCCTAGTTCTTGGAAAAATAATGTTATTATTCCAAGGTCTAGTTGGTTAGAATTAAAAAATGTGTGTGTGTGTGTGTGTGTGTGTGTGTCGGTGTGTGTGTGTGTGTGTTTATGAATGCAGTG
>NC_088362.1:25356147-25396147 GCF_034508935.2 Berghia stephanieae
TGTGCTCAAAGCGCTTTACACGGGGTCCCTGACCAACAGCAACACGTAAAATGTAGAACGAGACATGACGCCTTACAATTTTTTTTCGGACAGAGACAACGCTGTTAACGGCCAGGTACTCATTTTACACCTGAGTACGGTGAGAGAATAAGAGTAAAGAGTCTTTTCCAAGGACTCAATCAACTATGCGCCGAGCGAGGCTCGAACCCAGGACCTTCCGATCCGAAAGCGAGTGCCATACCACAAGACTTCATACATAGCCGCACAATCGACCAATCCCTATGGGCTCGTAGTCGAGACATCATTATGCACTTTGTGAAAATTGCTCTTATAAATTACGTTAACTTATGGCAGCCTAGCAATACATACGTTATATTATCTGAAACTGGATGCTCCTGCCAGGTTAATATTATGGTCGCTTGAAAGGAAACAAAATGCGTATGTGTGTATATATGTGTGTGTGTGTACGTATGTGTGTGTGTGTGGGGGGGGGGGGGGTGTCTGTGCGTATGTGGGTGTGTGGGTTGGGGAGAAGGTGGGGGGGGGGGGGGGGGGGTTAACGTTTGACGATGAGACTATTTTTAAAAAAAACAACATAATTTATATTATTATACCTACGAACTCCTCCCCCTCCCCCCTCCCCACTACACACACACATACACACACACACACACATACGTACACACACACACACACATATATACACACATACGCATTTTGTTTCCTTTCAAGCGACCATAATATTAACCTAGCAAAAAGCCAACCCGTTATACACACAAAACACCCCAACAACAACAATGGCAATACAATACGAGACAAAATGAATTTAAAAAATGTAAAAACATTTTTAAAAAAAATAACAATAAAAAAAGAAAGAAAAAAATCCAACAAAAACCTTCCCTCACCCCCCCCCCCCCCCCCCAGTAAAAAATAAAAAAAAAACAAAAAAAAAAACACAACAAACAACAAAACAAAAAAAAAACATCAAAAAACAACAAAAACAAAACAAAACAAAACAAAGCAAAACAAACCAAATAACAAAAAACAACAAAAACAAAAGCACCCACTGACACACACATACACACACACACACACACAAAACCCCTCTCCTTTTCACAAAACTGATAATACATAATAAAACCACGAGTTTGGACCAAGTATTGATTCGAAGACACCTTGTCTGTCCACCATCTGGTGATTATTAATTATAAATACAATGCGTATACCTACACTGTGTACACATTATGTATGACAGGAATCTATGCAACGTTTCATTCCAGTGGCGAAAGTGGTCTAGAAATGCTGAAGGTCATTGATCGGTGTCAAGGACAACCCTGCTATTCACTCACAAAACGCCTTTGGTCATTCGGGATTTTAGTTTATAAACTTTAAAAAGCCATGAATTCATATTTATGCATTGAGCTTTCTTTTTTTTTTTTTTATAGTGCAATATCCACTAAATGTGCTCAAAGCGCTTTACAATGGGTGCCTGGTCAACAGCAACATTTAACATGTAGGACGGGACATGCCTCCTGTTAGGCGATATTACAATTTTTCGGACAAAGACAACGCTGTTAACGGCCAGGTACTCATTTTACACCTGAGCACAGTGAGAGAATGTGAGTAAAGAGTCTTTTCCAAGGACTCAACTATGCGCCGAACGAGGCTCGAACCCAGGACCTTCCGATCCGAAAGCGAGTGTCATACAACTAGACCACATAGCCGCACAATATATATATATAATTCCCTTCATTCATCCCCAAGGGGATATTCGTCTTTAGGGTCTTTAGGGTCTATTGCAAGGGAAGACTGGAATAACCCTGGCCTTATCTGCAGTGCAGCGACGCAAAGAGAGCTAGGGCGAGGTGACTGACATGCTCAAGGCCACACAACGAGGCGGGTCGTCGAACTCGGGACCGTTTGAGTACGAAGCAAAGGCCGTACCGCTGAGCCACGCTGACCACTAATGTGATCTTCAACCTGTCAAAAATGGTTGACGTTTTCAAGAAGTCTCGGGTTTAAGAATATCAGACAACCTGAGAGTGAATCATCGAAATTTCAGAAGTAAAAAACCCCCCATCGGGCCACATCTTAATAAAAAGCGTTGCATGTATCACATTGTGCGACAGAACCAGCACATTGGAGACCACTAAACGGTTCAAGGCAGGATCTGCCGTACTCTGGAAAAAAACAAACCAATATTTAAAGATTTGGCCAGAAAACTCGTCCTTCAAATATCGAACGATTTAAATGACCTTCATCTTGGCAAAAACTCCCAAACCTGGGCGGACTTCGCGAAGACTTCCATCGAAGTCCCAGGTTTGTGAATTTTTGTCAAGACGAAGGTATTTGAAGGACGAGATTTCTGGCCAAATTTTTGAATATGGGTTTTTCAAGAGTACGGTCGGCAGAGATCCCTTCGTACACAAGTATTTGGATATAACGACGTAGAGTGGTTCCTCCGTCTTTACATGTCCAATTTTCCATTCTATTTATTGCAGTTTGTCATTTATTGTATCATTTGGTCGTGATATGCGATTTATAACATATCCGTGTATGACAAGGATTTTGTTATAACGACGTAAGTGGGTTTGTCTGTAATCTTCTAAATATCAAGTGGTCAAATAATTTGCAATGTACAACAGATCCGTGTTTTTATAAGGACTTAAATGGTTTCGTCTAAAACCTTATTAATTGAGAACAGTGAGTGGAGCAAGCACTTATGTTGATAATAACACGAAAAAAAGGGAGTAGGAAAGTGCCAGAAGACATCCACGAACGGTGGATAGCTCATACGGTAGAGTCACGATCTCCTCGGCCAGGCGGAGTTGTCCTACCAGTAAGGTCGCGGGTTCGAGCCCCCACCGCCTCCACGAAGTTTTTATTCTCTGTTGTCGTCTGGCACTTTCCAACTCACTTCATTTCTCGTCTGAAGCCTTCAAAACTTCCCTTCTATCACACAATTTGCAATCTACAACAGATCCATGTACAACAAAGTGTAAAACATGTGCGGCTATGTGGTCTAGTGGTATGACACTCGCTTTCGGATCGGAAGGTCCTGGGTTCGAGCCCCGCTCGACGCATTGTTGAGTCCTTGGAAAAGACTCTTTACTCACATTCTGTCACCGTACTCGGGTGTAAAATGAGTACCTGGCCGTTAACAGCGTTGTCTCTGTCCGAAAAATTGTAATATCGCCTAACAGGCGTCATGTCTCGTCCTACATGTTAAATGTTGCTGTTGACCAGGGGCCCCTTGTAAAGCGCTTTGAGCACGTTAAGTGGATATTGCGCTATATAAAATCTCAATTTTAAATTTAACAAAGATTTTGATATAACGATGTAAGATCTATAACTGTATTGTTTTCCCCTCTATTCGATATGTAGTTTTTATCAATAGAGGGGATTAGTTAAAAAGAAAAACAACAACCCAAGTGCCAAAAAGTTGTTTTGGTAGAAAAATGCGAAAAACCATATTTTTTGTCATTCCTCACAAAGCTGCACAACCTTGGATTCATTGGAATTGTTGAAGTGTTTTGTGGTTTATGCTCACCGTGCAAAGATATATTATGGGACAGAGACCGTAGCCATCGTTATGTTATATCTTGACACTGAAATCCAAAAGGACTGGCAGTTTGACGTCATTATTTGGTTTTTGCACCGCCTAGTGAGTTGTCGTTAATAGTGCTCATGGAAACAAGTTATTTCATTGGTTGAATTATTGAATACAGCTCACGATTTGTTTTCTTTTGTGGCAAAAGACTGGCATTTTGACGTCATTATTTGGTCAGTGTCATAACTTTAAGAAGGCCACGCATAGACCCAATAGTTTTATTTAAAATGCTGGGGTTTTTCACTTGCTAAAAAGATGGGTTGGTGCATAGCTTTCGTAAACTTCTAGCCCAACACTGAACAAAATATGACGTCAAAATACAAGTCTTTGGCCACAAAAGAAAACAAATCGTGAGTTGTATTCAATAGCAACCAATGGAACTTGTTCCCTTGAGCTCTACTACCGGCAATTCACTAGACGGTGTAAAAGACAGAAAATGACGTCATACTCTTAAGTCCTAGAGGCTTCTAGTATGAGGCTATAAGTTAATGATGATTACGGTTGGTGGCACATTTAACTTTAGGGCTTTTTTGAACGAACCGCTTCCAACAGAACCATGTATAACAAAGATTTTGAGTAAATGGCTTCGTTTGCAACTTCTAATTTTCTCCATCCTCAATTCAAACTTACTAAGAAAAATAAAAAAGTACAATTTTAAAATTTTGGGCAGAAACATAAATACTTTTTAGAAATTGACCTGAAAGTTCGCCCTTCAAATATCTATCGATTATCATTTCAATCGATCGATATTTAATTTTAAAGGACAAGTTTTCTGGCCAAAAGTTTTTAAAAATGTGTTTTTTAAAAAAAAAGACAATTACGGCAGAATTATGGTTTGTAGCCTAATTTGTACGTCGATTGCAGATTATAATACGGATATAATTATACAGAAGCTCAAGTGGGTTTCTACAATACTGCCGGATGGGCAGTATGGAAAAACCCATATTTGAAAATTTGGCTAGAAAACTCGTCCTTCAAATAATAATCGATTTAAATGACCCTCATCTTGGCAAAAAAAAATTCTCAAACCTGGGACTACGCTTCGAAGCGAAGTCCCGGGTTTGAGAGTTTTTGCCAAAATGAGGGTCACTTAAATCGATCAATATTTGAAGGACGAGTTTTCTGGCCATTCTTTTCAAATATGGGTTTTTCCAGAGTACGGCACAATAGAGGGACCAATGAAACAAGAGTCAAGTAAGCAATACTTAGGACAATAGGCAATTCTAAGCTACTTGAGGTTGTGGCGAGTAAAGGCAATTTGTAAATGATAGTTTAAAAAAACAACTTAAAAAGAATAAAATCGTCAGACAGTAATGAAACTATCTATTTGTGCGGCTATGTGGTCTTGTGGTATGACACTCGCTTTCGGATCGGAAGGTCCTGAGTTCGAGCCTCGCTCGACGCATAGTTGAGTCCTTGGAAAAGGCTCTTTACTCACATTCTATCGCCGTACTTATGTGTAAAATAAGTACCTGGCCGTTAACAGCGTTGTCTCTGTCGGAAAAAAGGCGCCATGTCTTGTTCTACATGTTACGTGTTGCTGTTGGTCAGGGACCCCTTGTAAAGCGCTTTGAGCACTATAAGTGGATATCGCGCTATATAAAAGCTCAATTTAATTTAATTTAATTTAATTTAAATATAATACCTTCCGATCCGAAAGCGAGTGTCATACCACAAGACCACATAGCTGCTGCACTATAAGACTCGAGACTTTTATCTGAACAAGTGTGTATGAAACAGTGCCAGACAAAGCAAGAAAGAAAAATACAAGAAAAGAAAAGAATAAAAAAAAAATCATATCAAAAAGTCAGTCTTACCGTAGCCATCGTTAACATATAGATAGTTCGAAGATGACGTCACTCAGGTCTTTGTTATTGTTTTTGCCATCCGCGGTTTATGAGTAATGCTCACTGAACTGTATTAAACTGACTATAAAAGTTCATGGATACACACAGTTTTGTGTGTTGGTCCGCTATACTTCCGGATGGCAATGTTATGAGCTTCTTCGCCAGGCGCATACTATCTATAACCTGACACAGACCAAAAAAATGACGTCAAACTGCCAGTCTTTGGCCACAAAAGAAAACAAATCGTGAGTTTTATTCAATAGTTCAACCAATGGGACCACTTGTTTCCATGAGCTCTACTAACGACAACTGACTAGGCGGTGCAAAAACCAAATAATGACGTCAAAATGCCAGTCTTTTTGGGTTTCAGTGTCAGGCTATAGATAGCATGCGCTTGGCTAAGAAGCTCATAACATTGCCATCCGGAAGTATAACGGACCAAACACACAAAACTGTGTGTATCCATGAACGTTTATAGTCAGGTTAATACAGTTCAGTGAGCATTACTCATAAACGCGGATGGCAAAAAACAATAACAAAGACCTGAGTGACGTCATCTTCGAACTATCTATAGATAGAATGCAGATGACGTCACTCAGGCCTTTGTTATGGTTTTTGCCATCCGCGTTTGTGAGTTGTTCTCACTAAACTGTATTAACCAGACTATAAAAGTTCATGGTTACACAGAGTTTGTGTGTTGGTCCGTTATACTTCCGGATGGCAATGTTGTGAACTCCTTGGCCAAGTGCATTCTATCTATAACGGACCAACACACAAAACTGTGTGTATCCATGAACGTTTATAGTCAGGTTAATACAGTTCATTGAGCATTACTCATAAACGCGGATGGCAAAAAACAATAACAAAGACCTGAGTGACGTCATCTTCGAACTATCTATAACTTAACGATGGCCACGGTCTTCTTCGACTGGGCTGTAATCTGGTCTGAGGCACAGACAAGAGCTCTCACTAATCTGTGGTCTGAGGTTCAATCCCCAGTCGAGGTCCACTGATTTTTTGGGATAGTTTTTTTTTTTTCTTGTATTTTTCTGTCTTGCTTTGTCTGACACCTTTCATTCACACTTTTTCAGATCTTTATCTTGCACCGGTGCCAGCTCCTTAATTTCTTAATTTGAGGTTTATAAAAGTCACGTCGTTTAGTAATACCGTATTGAGGTGATTGGTAACTTTTATTTAGTCAATTGGATTCAGTAGTCTGATGTCACGCCGCCTGGCAACGGCGGCCATATTGGTTCTAAACAAAGAAAATCATTACATTTTATTATTCAAGCTGGCTAGAACTTTTCATATGTCTTGTGATCAGAATGTGTAAAAGTCAAAACATGATCAAATTTATGTGTTTTTTTCCTCTGGATATGCTTTTATGCTCGCCGGAGAAATATTTCATACGGCGTCCGCCATTGTTCCGATAGTTTAGAGCCAGTGTTGCTAAGTTACCATGCGTCATTATGAAGGAAGTGACGTTACGACTATTGAATCCTATTGACTGTAACTTAGCTGGTCATGGTATATTTAGGTCACACTGTATGGTCTCCTGTTCTATAGATAGTTCGAAGTTGACGTCACTCAAGCCTTTGTTATTGTATTTTGCCATCCGCGTTTGTGAGTGATTCTCACTAAACTGTATTAACCAGACTATAAACGTTTATGGATACACATAGTTTTGTGTGTTGGTGTCTTATACTTCCGGATGGCAATGTTATGAGCTTCTTAGCCAAGTGCATACTATCTAGAGATAGTTCGAAGATGACGTCACTCAGGCTTTTGTTATTGTTTTTGCCATCCGCGTTTGTGAGTTGTTCTCACTAAACTGTATTAACCAGACTATAAAAGATCATGGTTACACAGAGTTTGTGTGTTGGTCCGTTATACTTCCGGATGGCAATGTTGTCAACTCCTTGGCCAAGCGCATTCTATCTATATATAGTATGCGCTTGGCTAAGAAGCTCATAACACTGCCATCCGGAAGTATAACGGACCAACACACAAAACTGTGTGTATCCATGAACGTTTATAGTCAGGTTAATACAGTTCAGTGAGCATTACTCATAAACGCGGATGGCAAAAAACAATAACAAAGACCTGAGTGACGTCATCTTCGAACGATCAATAGACGACCTTTTTGTACTGGCTTTCTTGAATCAGATTTTTTAATCTGACCTTCGAGATTACAGTTGAATACCTATGACTGTATCTGCTGCATTGGACATTGCCTGGATAATGGCTACTGGAAGTAATCTCTCTTTCTCTCTCTCTCTTTCTCTCTCTCTCTCTCTCTCTCTCTCTCTCTCTCTCTCTCTCTCTTTCTCTCTCTATCTCTATCTCATATATGTGTGTGTGTCTACCCATTCATTTATCTATTTATCTATCTATCTATCTATCTATCTATTTATCTATTTATCTATCTATCTATCTATCTATCTATCTATCTATCTATCTATCCATCTATTTATCTTTCTATCTATCTATCTATCTATCTATCTATCTATCTATCTATCTATCTATCTATCTATCTTTCTTTCTTTCTGTCTATCTATTTATCTATCTATATATCTATCTATTTATCTATCTCTATTATCCCATTGCTTTCCTCTATCTCCCTCTCTCCCTCCTTCTCTCTCTCTCTCTCCCTCCCTCTCTCTCTCTCTCTCTCTCTCTCTCTCTCTCTCTCTCTCTGTATGTGTTTGTATTTGTATGTGTGTATGTGTGTGTGTGTGTGTGTGTGAAGAATGGTCAACTTCCCCTTGTTTACATTGAACACAATATTATCACAACAACGAGACACGGTATTGTCGCCAGTGTATGTGTTTGTGTGTATATATATGTTTGTGTGTGTGTGTGTGTATGCGTGTGTGTGTTTGTGTGTGTATAGTGTCCTCTTCATCCTTCCATCGGTTGCACACTATCGTCCTGGTTCCTGTGTTTGGTTTGTCACACGGAACTTGATAGCCTGGACACCTTAGTAGTCGGATGTCCCACAAACCGGACCGGATAAACACACAAACACTGAAACATACAGATATTTATGCCAATAAACAAACACACAAACACTGAACCATACAGTTATATGTCAATAAACAAACACACAAGCACTGAAACATACAGATGTTATATGCAATAAACAAACACAAACACTGAAACATACAGATATATGTCAATAAACAAACACAAAAACACTGAAACATACAGATATATGTCAATAAACAAACACACAAACACCGAAAAATACAGATATATGTCAATAAACAAACACACAAACACCGAAACATACAGATATATGTCAATAAACAAACACAAAAACACTGAAACATACAGATATATGTCAATAAACAAACACAAAAACATACAGATATATGTCAATAAACAAACACACAAACACCGAAACATACAGATATATGTCAATAAACAAACACACAAACACCGAAACATACAGATATATAATGTCAATAAACAAAAGCACAAACACTGAAACAAACAGATAATAATGTCAATAAACAAAAATACAAACACTGAAATATACAGATATATAATGTCAATAAACAAAAATACAAACACTGAAACATACAGATATATAATGTCAATAAACAAAAATACAAACACTGAAACATACAGATATATGTCAATAAAATACAATAGATGGAATAGGTTTGTCTCAAATTATATCATTTCATAGACAATCATATACAATACAACTTGACCTTTAACAAATTACAAAATGATTCAATGCAGAATTTCAGTGTGGTGACGTCACTACCGACTACACGTATTTCAGAAACAGTCAGCATTTTCGCTGACCTGCTAACACATGCACAACATTGTTTACAGCATTGATCCCTGAGGGACACCTAATTTTTTATTTTTTTAAATTTTCCAAATTAACGTGTGGCATCCTCCAGCACGCAGGACATGCCAGAATTGATCAAGAATCGAAAAAAAAAAAAAGTAACGAGATGTATCTAATTGGCTTTTTCATTTGATAAAATTTAACCATAAACACAGAATGTACCTTATGCCACTGAAAAGTATATATTTAGCGCAAGTGTTCAAGTTTCTACCAAAGCATCTAAATTTTGATCATAATAATAATTAGTTCTTTGAATAGTTAGAGTCTTTTTCTTTTTCGGTTTGTGTATCTGAATCTGTATCTGTATCTGTATATTATGTTACTTCAGACAATCTTTATTGCGGGCATTATGCTGAAGGTATCCAGTATTTTTCGAAAAACAAAGCTAGATATTAAATTATGATAATATTATTATGCCCTTCCGCCACGACATCATCATAAGATATCGTCGCCTAGGTATTCCACGAAGGAATATAGAAACATTCATCAAACAAGGTGTCTGATGTCAATAGGAATCACCCATGTTGTCACAGTGAGCAAATTGGGGGTTAATAATCTTGCCCAATTAAAAAAAAAATAGAAGTGCCTGAAGCAGGGCTCTAACCCGGGACCTTCCGAGTCACAGTGCAATGCCTTAACCACTCGGCCACTCCTCCTCCCCCCCCCCCCCCTCTGCTGAAGGTATTCTCAAAAAGAAAAAACAAAGCAAAAAAAAAAAAAAAAGCTTAATATACGGTGGGAAGAGGGGGTAATTAATGAACACTTCGAAACGCATTGAGCCAAATTTAATCTGTAGAAATTCCTGAAATATATATTAAAATGTTCTATCCGTCCATCTATATGTCTGTTTGTGTGTCTCTCCATCCATCTATCTATCTATCTATCTATCTATCTATCTATCTATCTATCTATCTATCTATCTATCTATCTATCTATCTATCTATCTATCTATCTATCTATCTATCTATCTATCTTTCATTTATTTAAACATGATATTATATTATATATTTAATGATCTCGATGATTCACTGTTAAGTTTTTATGTCATTGAGTCCGCTCTATAATGATAGTTTCAGGTTTTGAATTCTAGATTTGCACTTGAATTACTGGTCTATGTGTGTTTCGGGTTTCCAGTCCCAATTGCATTTGATAATGGATGGCTGTATGGATTGATTGGATTCAAGTGGCTTGTGGCCCTATCATTGTGTAGTCTAAACAGTGTGTGTGTGTGTGTGTTTGTGTGTGTGTGTGTGTTTGTGTGTGTGTGTGTGTGTGTTGCGTTAAAGAAGGACCTTTTCCTTGCTTGACTCTTGTCTTATTCATAAAGGTACGCAGGTGGAAAAAAAATACAAAACTCTCTCTCTCTCTCTCTCACTCTCTCTCTATCTCTCTCTGTCTCTCTCTGTCTCTCTCTCTATCTCTCTCTGTCTCTCTCTCTGTCTCTCTCTCACTCTCTCTCTCTATCTCTATCTCTCTCTGTCTCTCTCTGTCTCTCTCTGTCTCTGTCTCTCTATCTGTCTCTGTCTCTCTCTCTGTCTCTGTCTCTCTCTCTATCTCTCTCTGTCTCTCTCTGTCTCTCTCTCTGTCTCTCTCTCTATCTCTATCTCTCTCTCTCTCTCTGTCTCTCTCTCTCTCTCTCTTGAAGGTCGATTTTTCTGGTCAAAATATTAAATTCGTGTTTATTTTTGCGGAAAGGACAGCTGTATTGTTATTCATATTCATTTTATATCGTGTTCTTTTGGTACAGCCGCCAAATTAAATGTCGTTCTAAAGCCCTTAGTCTATAATATAATACATTTTATGAACTGATGCGTTTGCTATGCGATTAAATGAATGAACATGGATGGCAAAAAGCAATAACAAAGACCTGAGTGACGTCAACTTCGTTCTATCTATATAACATACATTTTATGACTTGATGCTCTGCGTTTAAGTGAAATATTGACCAGTTATCCTCGCAGGATCAATCTTACCAACACAGAAATTTACGTACAGGGTAAAACGTTTGTCTAGCTGTTAGGTAGATTGTAGTGAAATCTAATCGCCCAACTAGCGGTCTAAAAACAAAAAAAATAACAATGAGCCGAATGACGTCATATTCAGTCATGAAGGAACGAAATTGACGTCACTCAGCTCTTTGCTGTTGTTTTTAAGACAGCCGTTTGAATGATCAGTTTTCACGAAATTCTATCAATCAGACTTATAAACGTTTAAGGTTACACATAGTTTGTGTGTGTGTGTGTGTGTGTGTGTGTGTGTGTGCTGGTGCGTTATTACCGACTGGCCATGTTGTCAATATTTTAGCAAAACGCATAGAATCAGTACAATAATTGTTTGTCGGAAACGGTTCAATCCGTCATCTTCATAATCAGGTAGGTAGACTTGCCCATCTATCCATATCTCTCTCCTCAAGGTCATGGACACCCCCAAGTCAACACGAAATGTCCACAAATATGGCGTCATATGTTTGCACATTGCACATAGCACACTCATCCATCCATCCCCCACTTGATTCTCCTGTCAACTGCAAAGACACTGAAAATATCATTCAGTCTTTCTTCTCTTCTTAAAGTTATTATTAGCTCGAGTTCTTCTTCTTCTTCTTCTTCTTCTTCTTCTTCTTCTTCTTCTTCTTCTTCTTCTTCTTCTTCTTCTTCTTCTTCTTCTTCTTCTTCTTCTTCTTCTTCTTCTTCTTCTTCTCTCCCTATCTCTCTTTCTATCTCTCTCCCTCCCTCTCTCTCTCTCTCTCTCTCTCTCCCATCTCCCTTTATCTCGCTCGCTCATGTCTCCCCCCCCCCTCTCTCTCTTCCATCTCTCTCATATCCCCCCCCTCTCTCTCTCTCTCTCTCTCTCTCTCTCTCTTTCTTTCTTTCTCTCCGTGTGTAACGTGTGTATAGGAGTAGGAGGAGGCAGGTATGGTTATAACCCTAACTTATTTGTCTATTTAGTTCAAAGCTGCCTACTTGAAATTTCAAAAATTCGTAGTTTCCAAGGGTAAAAGAATAACAATTCACTTTAAATAGCTTTAGAATTACACAATTTCCAATCAGCATGATCCAAAAATGCTTCAAAGTCCTGAATATACGTTCAAAGAAGCTAGACTTTCCTTTTCAACAAGATTTATTGAGTCAAAGAGACCTATGCAGTTCTGTAGCTGGAGACATAAAAAATCGTATTTCTACCAATTGTTCGCCGTACTACACAGGTCAGGTTTAGTTCAATTGGACAGAATACTTAACTGACACGACGGTTTACTTATAAGCAAAAACGCTTTCTGACCAAAGTGGAAGAGTGCATTTTGTCACTGTAGAGCGGAAAGGTCCGTTTTGTTGTCTCGGTGAAATAAATGGACGAGGAAAATTGCTCAAGTTGTGTCTATAGAGGTAGACTGTAGTCGACATACAAATTACTGGTTACTGTTGGACTTAGGTGTACAACTAACACATTTTCTAATTAGTTCAATCTGCCCCCCCCCCCTCTCTCTCTCTCTCTCTCTCTCTCTCTCTCTCTCTTACTCTTCTTTTTCTCTCTCTTTCTCGCATGCACAAACACACTGTGTCACAAAGTGCGCACGTAAACCGTATGCTTATGTAGCGCAGTTTGCAACCTTGTTTATGTGTGCTATATTCAAGCTACGACACCGATCAATAACCAAACACAATACGTTGATAAAGGTTTTGAAGCTAAATGAAGATATATTTTATTACAATATAACAAAGATATTATGAGATATGAAGATGAAATGATAGATGTAATAAGTATGAAATCAAATGGATGGATGACAAATTGATGGAGATGGTGTGATGATGAATATGATATGAAAGCGATATGAAAATATATAATTAAATCAATTAATTATCAATACTTTACCAAACCGCTACCACATCAGACAATCTCACAGATAGGTTGCAACCATCACAGTCATACAGGCAACTAATAATTAACTAACTAACTAAACACAATCCAGACGTGTAGAAGAAAGCCAAAAGAGTGTCCTTGATATTCAACAAAAACTGTAAGGTTGTTCTAATATTGTTAATTTGTCTCTTCTTGAAATTGTTCTGATTTCACAGTATTCATAAACAGATCAATTGTTTCTCAATGTTCTGATATTAAAATAAGCAAATGGTTCTTCACAGGTAACTTATAAAACAGGCAAATGTTCAGTTTCTATTAGTGTCAAGCTATGAGCGTATAGCCTAAAGTTGGCTTGTTAAAGCCCAGCCTCCAACGGCTCATTCACTTTAAAGAAAGAAAATGATTTTGTTATAATATGACAATCATACGAATATAACTCTATCTATATTCGAACTCACTTAATTTGTGAGTAAATATTATTTTACTTTAACAAATCAATTTATTAATGTTGATTAATATTGCTTTACTTTGTAGATATGAAATAATAATGCTTTATAGCAAGAAAAGCTTATTTTCTTTACAACACGAATATATTACACAATTAATTTCATTATCTGATTAATTAATTGAGAATCAAAATTTAAAGTGATATTATGATATTGATATCAAAACACAATCATAATTGTAATCGCAACATATTATTCAAAATCTCACCAGAGCCGAACAGATTATTGAAATCACAAATTAAGTCTACACAAGACTTTAATCAAACTCTACACAAGAGTTATAACACAACTTGATTCAGCTCAAACTTTGAGCACCACAAAGTCTACACAAGACTTAAATCACACTCTACACAAGAGTTAACACAAAACGTGTTTCAGCTCGAACTTTGAGCACTACAAAGTCTACACAAGACTTTAATCCAACTCTACACAAGAGTTAAACAAATGAGCCTAAAAGACTCCGCTGTGGTTATCGCTTAGAGACTATGAGCCTAAAAGACTCCGCTGTCTGGTCTCTTTTGAGACAATGAGCCTAAAAGACTCCGCTGAGTGGTCTGAAGAAACTGCTCAAAACTCTGGCATTTATAGGCAAAAATCAAGCAAACGAAGCAAAATTCTACCCACACAACCGGATGTTAGTCATATCCGTAAACATCTGAAATTCCTTAAAACTCCCCCAGATTCCATAATCATGGACAACAACAACCCATCCTGATACCGGACATCCTCATATCAAGGATAAATAAATTCGTCAGCCCCATAGTTACGAGATATCAATCAAGCCATACCATAACAAAGTCACTCCCGTAGAATACAGGGATCCTACTTTGCTTATAAGTTTACGGAGAAAACAAGATTGATGCCTTTCTCACAATAACACCCACACTACGTAGTTTAATTCAAACTTCCGGGCCATAGGTGCATGATCTGATACGACCTGTATCAACAAAAGAAGGGTTGTTCCGGAGGGATTACAATAACAACAACAACTAATACTACGACGACGTACATCCTGTCGTAAACTGACGCCTACACGGAAGCATTTCGTTACATATCTCCCCCCTAAGACTAAATTTGGTACAACATTTAGTTAGATCATCGAAATGCCTCAAGATCACATCGATCTCGACAATTATTTGGGCTCATGGTTGTCCCTTCCTTCAACAGACAACATCGGCATCACACATCCACACTTCAACTCCACCTTGCCGTGTGTCATGCATTTCGGTGGTTCATGATCCTTGTTTTCGTCAAAACATGGAAGTCGAGGACTCTTAACAGTGGGAGCATGAGTAAATGATCGAATGTCACTTGTCATACTGTCGTTGTTGGAGGAAGCCTGACACTCCGACTTTAACCTAAGCAGTTCAAGCTCTTTCTCCATCAGAGCTTCTTGCCTTTGAGCTCGTGCTCTGCTTATCTCCTCCTCTTCTTTGGCACGTTCTCTCTCCTTCTCTTTTCTCTCTTCATCTTCTTGTAACTGGGCTGTCACCCAAGCACGGAGATCTTCACCCCTTAACTCCAATTTTTCTCCAGGTTTAATTAATCTTTCCACATCCATCTCTAGGTCAATTAATCAAACCAATTCAAATTCAAATAAACAAACTTCAATATGTTTATCAACACTGTTGCCGTAAATGTTACTTTCACGTAGAATAAAGTGGTATTACAAGTAACCTTATTAACGATATGCGGTCAATATAGATCCCAAAACAGATTCAAAACAGGCAATTAATACCGATTCCTACACGGAATTCAACATAGACTCAATATATAGAATCAAAACAAATTTACTACAGGTCCTAACACAGAACCAACGCTTCACCCAGATTCCTACACAGAATCAAAACATTGACTTAATATAGACGCATATTAGAGTCAAAACAACTGATTTAATACAGGTCCTCACACGGAACCAACGCTTCACCCAGATTCCCCACACGGAATCAACAAAATAGCTTCACCCAGATTCCCCACACGGAATCATAAAAACTATCTTCACCCAGATTCTTTCTCAGAATCAACAAAATAACTTCACCCAGATTCTTTCTCAGAATCATCAAAATATCTTCACCCAGATTCTTTCTCAGAATCAACAAAATATCTTCACACAGATTCTTTCTCAGAATCAAAATATCTTCACCCAGATTCTTTCTTAGAATCAACAAAATATCTTCACCCAGATTCCCTCTTAGAATCAACAAATATCTTCACCCAGATTCTTACTTAGAATCAACAAAATATCTTCACCCAGATTCTTTCTTAGAATCAACAAAATATCTTCACCCAGATTCTCTCTTAGAATCAACAAAATATCTTCACCCAGATTCTTACTTAGAATCAACAAAATATCTTCACCCAGATTCTCTTTTAGAATCAACAAAATATCTTCACCCAGATTCTTACTTAGAATCAACAAAATATCTTCACCCAGATTCTCTCTTAGAATCAACAAAATATCTTCACCCAGATTCTTACACAGAATCAACAAAATATCTTCACCCAGATTCTTACACAGAATCAATACCTTGACTTACTATAGTGCATAGAAAGTCAGAACAAATGATTTAATACAGACCCTCACACGGGACCAACACAATCTTCACCCAGAATCAAATTACCCCAACAACCACCTTCGTTCCATACAACAGGGAGAGGGGGGACAATGGAGGCTTTACAGCGCGAGTACCGCGTACGCGCTAAGTCAGTGATCCGTATCACGATGACAGATGACTGACAACTTAGAACTGAACAAATGAAATTTACCAGAATAACTTGTATTACACCTTGCGTATAATGACAGTCTTATAACCATTAAATGGATACCAATTTGCTTTAAGCTCAAAGATAGTATCTATCTCAAGTTTCAAACAACTCCCTAACCTGTCTCAACAATTCTTTGGTCGCGATGTCTCTTGAATGCACAACAATAAGAATCCCACTTCTGACACCAAATTATGTCACAAAGTGCGCACGTAAACCGTATGCTTATGTAGCGCAGTTTGCAACCTTGTTTATGTGTGCTATATTCAAGCTACGACACCGATCAATAACCAAACACAATACGTTGATAAAGGTTTTGAAGCTAAATGAAGATATATTTTATTACAATATAACAAAGATATTATGAGATATGAAGATGAAATGATAGATGTAATAAGTATGAAATCAAATGGATGGATGACAAATTGATGGAGATGGTGTGATGATGAATATGATATGAAAGCGATATGAAAATATATAATTAAATCAATTAATTATCAATACTTTACCAAACCGCTACCACATCAGACAATCTCACAGATAGGTTGCAACCATCACAGTCATACAGGCAACTAATAATTAACTAACTAACTAAACACAATCCAGACGTGTAGAAGAAAGCCAAAAGAGTGTCCTTGATATTCAACAAAAACTGTAAGGTTGTTCTAATATTGTTAATTTGTCTCTTCTTGAAATTGTTCTGATTTCACAGTATTCATAAACAGATCAATTGTTTCTCAATGTTCTGATATTAAAATAAGCAAATGGTTCTTCACAGGTAACTTATAAAACAGGCAAATGTTCAGTTTCTATTAGTGTCAAGCTATGAGCGTATAGCCTAAAGTTGGCTTGTTAAAGCCCAGCCTCCAACGGCTCATTCACTTTAAAGAAAGAAAATGATTTTGTTATAATATGACAATCATACGAATATAACTCTATCGATATTCGAACTCACTTAATTTGTGAGTAAATATTATTTTACTTTAACAAATCAATTTATTAATGTTGATTAATATTGCTTTACTTTGTAGATATGAAATAATAATGCTTTATAGCAAGAAAAGCTTATTTTCTTTACAACACGAATATATTACACAATTAATTTCATTATCTGATTAATTAATTGAGAATCAAAATTTAAAGTGATATTATGATATTGATATCAAAACACAATCATAATTGTAATCGCAACATATTATTCAAAAATCTCACCAGAGCCGAACAGATTATTGAAATCACAAATTAAGTCTACACAAGACTTTAATCAAACTCTACACAAGAGTTATAACACAACTTGATTCAGCTCAAACTTTGAGCACCACAAAGTCTACACAAGACTTAAATCACACTCTACACAAGAGTTAACACAAAACGTGTTTCAGCTCGAACTTTGAGCACTACAAAGTCTACACAAGACTTTAATCCAACTCTACACAAGAGTTAAACAAATGAGCCTAAAAGACTCCGCTGTGGTTATCGCTTAGAGACTATGAGCCTAAAAGACTCCGCTGTCTGGTCTCTTTTGAGACAATGAGCCTAAAAGACTCCGCTGAGTGGTCTGAAGAAACTGCTCAAAACTCTGGCATTTATAGGCAAAAATCAAGCAAACGAAGCAAAATTCTACCCACACAACGGATGTTAGTCATATCCGTAAACATCTGAAATTCCTTAAAACTCCCCCAGATTCCATAATCATGGACAACAACAACCCATCCTGATACCGGACATCCTCATATCAAGGATAAATAAATTCGTCAGCCCCATAGTTACGAGATATCAATCAAGCCATACCATAACAAAGTCACTCCCGTAGAATACAGGGATCCTACTTTGCTTATAAGTTTACGGAGAAAACAAGATTGATGCCTTTCTCACAATAACACCCACACTACGTAGTTTAATTCAAACTTCCGGGCCATAGGTGCATGATCTGATACGACCTGTACATGGCTTACTCGACTCAGGCCTCCCGATTATGCAGGCAGTTAAAAATGTGGAGGCGAGAATGCCAACCAATTAAAGGAGGGAGTAAAAAGTAACAGCCCTAAATTTGGATTAGCTTTTAAAGAAAGAGGGAAAATTATATTTAACACCACAATCATTATATTGTGTTTTTTCAATTGCGAAATGTACTGGAATTAATATTAGATAAATATTTTAAATTTTATTATTGTTTTTTCCTGTATAAGTCTTATCGGAGGAGGAAAAGAGAACAGCATGTTTACTGCCGCAAACAAAATGGCAGCCTCCTATCGGTATCAATTTTAAATTACTGTTGTGTCTAATTTTGTGTTATTTCACTTTGGATTACTTTTCCTCATATCGTATGCAAGTATAACTCTATTTGTTTATTATTTTACCTGCTTTTTAAATTGAATTAACTTTATAATCGAGATTGCTAGTCTAGTCTAAATGTTCGCTTACTCTTCTCTGACTGACTCAAAGTGAAAGTAAAGAGACTTCTTAGTTTAGAATATAAGTTGCCTTCGTCTGCATTAGGTCTATATAATTATAATACAGGTCTAGACTAAACATGGGGAGAAAATGTTGTGTTACGGGTTGCCATTCAAATTATAAATCAACTGATAAAATTACTGTTTATAGACTTCCTAAAAATTTAGAAGAACGTGAAAGGTGGATGAAAGCAATACCCCGTGACAATATCCCTAACACATCAAACACTGTTGTTTGCATCAAACATTTTCCTGAAGGGTTTGAAACAATTTCAGTCAAAGGAAGATTAAGACCAAAAGACCCTCCTTCTATTTTTGATAACATTCCAAGAAGTTTAGTACCAACACCACCACCACTTCCTAGAACAACTACAAAGTCAAGCTCAGCGATACGTTGTCATCAACCAGATGAATTGAATGAATTTATTAAACAAGATGTTGTAGACTTTGATACTTTGTGCTCTTCTATAGCTGGTCGACAATTTCCTTGCGAGATTAATTCTTTTGTAAGCAACAATTGTTTATTCATACAATCAACAGATTACTTGCATTCTTCTGGCATTCCAAGGTTTATGTTAAAAATCAACCCTGATCAAAGCTTCGATGGATTTCACGCAGGAGTAAAAACATCAATAACACCGCTTTCAAGAAACAGGATTACAAAAGTTGCACGATGGTCACAACTTGAGGCTTCTTTAGATTATCTAAATTCTTTGGAACTGAATCACAAAAAGTCTGTTTTGTTAGAACAATGTTCAACTTTGAATACAGTTGCAGTAAAAAATGTGAAATATTCACCTGATATCATAGTACGAGCTTTTGAATATTTAGCTACTTCCCGATCTTTATATAATCGTCTTCGTGAGGATTTTGGTTTACCAAGCCAAACCACCCTAAACAGAATATCATCTAAAGTAAACAATACCAGCGATTTAACTTTTTTAACAAGTGTCTTTTCTTCCTTAGAGGAACAGCAAAAGAAATATATTTTATTGATAGATGAAGTCTATGTTAAACCTCTCCTAACATATCATGGAGGAAAACTGTTCGGAAAATCTGTTAATAAGCCAGAAGAACTTGCAACAACAGTTTTAGGGTTTATGTTAGTTTCACCTTTTGGTGGTCCATCATATTTAATTAAAATGCTGCCTGTGCGTAACCTGGACTCACAATTTATGTTTGATCAAACAAATGAGCTATTGAATAATATAAAAAAAGCAGGTGGAACTGTAGTATCTATCATTTGTGATAATAATAGAATCAATCAATCGTTTTTCAAATTATTTTCTTTAGAATCTCCTTGGAAGACAACCGACAATATATTTTTATTATACGATTTTGTACATATAGTTAAAAACATAAGAAATAACTGGCTCACAGAAAAAACTGGACAACTTGTTTTTGAGGATAATGGAGATGAATTTACAGCTAAATGGGAACACATACAGAAACTACAGCAAATGGAAGATGCAAGTCTAGTGAAGATGTCAAAATTAAATTATCAGTCTGCTAATCCCAAACCTATTGAGAGACAAAAAGTACAAACCTGTCTGAATGTTTTCTGTGAGGAGACTAAGGTAGCATTAATAGAACACCCTGGAATGCAATATGAAAATGTGGACGGAACAGTAAATTTTATATCTAAGGTAATTGAATTTTGGAAAATTATGAATGTAAAATCACGCTTTGAAGACAAACGATTCAAAGATCCATTACGCGCAGCCATTTCTACTGATAAAGATTTAGGATTAAAAATACTTAAGGATTTTTCTGATTTTGCTTCTCAATTACAAAGCCAACAGGGTAAAAGAGAGAAAAAATTTACTCGTGATACTTCTTTAGCCATTCAACATACATGTAAAGGAATTATTGAACTAACAAAGTATTTATTGGAGTCTTCTGAATATGTTCTTCTTGGAAAATTTACAACTGATCCCATAGAAAAAGCTTTTGGTAAATTGAGACAAGGCAGTGGTGGTACTTATTTCATTAATGTCCAGCAAATTCTTGAAAAAGTTAATATCTTTCAGACTAAATTACTACTTCGTCTACGTTTTGATATTGATGAGCTTTCTTCTGAGTCAGGTCATTCTTGTGACAAATGTGGATTTGTGTGGTCAGAAGAAGTTTGTGAAATTGTTGACAATTTGCCAGATCTAGAATCTTCCGTCAAAGATGAAGTAAAACAGAGTTTAGTATACATTGCTGGTTATGTCACACGTAAGGATCACGCAGGTGAAGAGGAGGACGTTTTATTTACCTATTTTAATAAGTTTGGATCTTATACATCAAATTTAGACAGAGGGGGTTTGAAGAAGGCAAATGATTTAACCTGTCAGTGGACAATTTTTTCCTACATTATTTTTCAGTCTATTGCAAACAACGTGTGTCGAAATTCTTTAAGTAATACTTTGTATAAAATTTCGGAAATGTTTGATTTTCAAATTAAAGAGCACCACTGTAACATATTGAGCAACATATTGCTTAACAATTACTGCAAGTTGTCCAACATGCCATCTGACAAGGAGCCAAAACAAAAGATTTTAAAGCTATCATAGAGGTAAATCTTGTATTCAAATTCTTTTTATTATTTTTTTCTCAGTAATAATATTTCTGGTTTTTTAAATGGCTTATAGTACTCATTCAGTGCCTAAATGAGTATATTAATGATTTTATTAGATAACTGCATTGTTTACCATTAAAAACCCAACTGTTAAGATAAACCTGTTATCGCCTCCACATTTTGTCTACTGCCGCACGTTGGTCAGGCCTGAGTAGAGTAAGCCATGGACCTGTATCAACAAAAGAAGGGTTGTTCCGGAGGGATTACAATAACAACAACAACTAATACTACGACGACGTACATCCTGTCGTAAACTGACGCCTACACGGAAGCATTTCGTTACACACTGTATTGTATCTTTTTATATCAATCTATCTATCTTTCTATCTATCTATCTGCCTATCTGTCTATCTGTCTATCAATCTATATATATATATATATATATATATATATATATATATATATATATATATATATATATATATATATCTATTTTGGTTGTGTTTGATAAAGAAATATAGAGAGCGGGAGAAGGAGAGAAAGATAATGGGGGGGGGGGGGGGAGAAGGAATTAAAACAGGTTTAGGGCCAAAAGAATTGAACGAAAGGAAGATAGAAGGGGAGAAAGAAAGAAATAAAGAAAGAAAGAAAGAAAGAAAGAAAGAAAGAGAGAGAGAGAGAGAGAGAGAGAGAGTATGGATGTGCGTGTGTGTGTGTGTGTGTGTGTGAGAGAGAGAGAGAGTAGAAGAGAGATAGAGAGTGAGTGACATAATGAGTAAGAAGAGAGAAAGAGGGAGAGAAAGAGATATGGAGGTAGAGATAGAGAAGAGAGAGAGTGAGAGAAAGAAGAGAGAGAGAGAGGGAGAGAGAGAGAGAGAGAGAGAGAGAGAGAGAGAGAGAGAGAGAGGGGGGGGGGGGGAGATAATAATCTACAACAAACTATTTCAGAGGTCGTTGGTCTTTCACATTGGGTCCATTATTATTATTGTTGTTTTTGTAGTCGTGGAGGCAGCCATTGTTGTGTTGTTCGTGGAGACAGGTTGTCCGTATGGGGACCATTAGCCATTGAAGTCCTGTCATTCTGGTCTCCTGACTAAACAATGATGATGATGATGATGATGATGATGATGATTATGATGATGATTATCCAATAGCAGTGACCTCACGTCACCCAGTACCGTCGCCTTTGTCGTCGATTTCACCACCATCCCAATCACAAACATCGTTGTCATCGTCATCATCACCACCACCACCACCACCACCACCACCACCACCACCACCACCACAACCACCACCACCACCACAACCACCACCACCACCACAAGCCACCACCACCATCATCATCATCATCATCATCATCATCATCATCACCACCACCACCACCACCACCACCACCACCACCACCACCACCACCACGTCATACAGTACACGTCGCCTGTAATCCGCCCACATTATTTATACTAGATCCACCACAATCTCTCGCCGTCCATATCCATATTTCCATTTCACTTGACATCTAGTCGAATCGTGTAAGGTGTAAAGTGCCTTACTCAAGGGAACAATGCCGGTGCCAGCTCTTTGCGATAGCTGTCACCCATCTGATCACCGAGCACGCCACAAGCCATTGATGTGTTATAAGTTGAAACACGTTGTCTAAATGAAAGCCATTAACCTTTCAAGTCCTCCTGTTATCGAGTTGTGGCCAAAAATATGCGTAATAATAATAATAATAATAATAATAATAATAATAATAATAATAATAATAATAATAATAATAATATTTTAATAATAATAATAATAATAAATAATAATAATAATAATAATAATAATAATAATAATAATAATAAATAATTTTAATAATAATAATAATAATTTTAATAATAATAATAATAATATAATAATAATAATAAATAATAATAATAATAAATAATAATAATAATGATGATGATGATGATGATGATGATGACAGTATTGACAGAAATAGTTCAATATCAGTGACCTCACTTCACCCAGAAACACCGCCTCTTCGTCGACTTAACCACCACCACCACCACCACCATCATCATCATCATCATCATCATCATCATCATCATCATCATCATCATCATCATCATCATCATCATCATCATCATCATCATCATTTTCACTCTTATCATTATCTTGAATGTGTTACAGGTCGCGAGACCGTGCCGTTAAGCCATCAACTCCTCAATCATTCGTTCATTTCCTAATGTGTATCTTTGGGTATTTCTATGTGTAGAGATAGAATGCGCTTGGCCTAGGAGTTCACAACATTGCCATCCGGAAGTATAACGGACCAACACACAAACTCTGTGTAACCATGAACTTTTATAGTCTGGTTAATACATTTTAGTGAGAACAACTCACAAACGCGGATGTCAAAAACAATAACAAAGGCCTGAGTGACGTCATCTGCATACTATCTATTGATAGAACGAAGATGAAGTCACTATGGTCTTTGTTATTGTTTTTTGCCTCCACGTTCATGAGTACTTCTCACTAAACTGTATGAACCAGACTATAAAAGTTCATGGTTACACATCGTTTTGTGTGTTGGTCCGTTATACTTCCGGATGGCAATGTTGTGAGCTTCTTAGCCAAGCGCATACTATCTAGAGCAGGGAGATAAGAGAGACAGAGAGAGAGAGAGAGAGAGAGAGAGAGAGAGAGAGAGAGTGGCGAGGGAAAAAGAGAGAGACCAAGAGAGGGAGAGAGTGAACGGAGAGAGGAAAGGGGAAGAGAGAGAGAGAGAAAGAAAGAGAGAGAGAGAGAAAGAAAGAGAGAGAGAGAGTGAGTGAGTGAGAGAGAGAGAGAGAGAGAGAGAGAGAGAGAGAGAGAGAGAGAGAGACTCCACTGTCGAGAAGATAAACTGGCCTAGAGTTCTTGTGATCCCTGTACAAACAGCCAAGGCGACAAGAGCCCCCAAGTTCCCCAAGAGTTTGGTGTAGAGATTACCAACAAGAACGTGTTGAGATCGAAGCAGCTACAGAAATAGAACAACAGACAGCACAATGAACCTCTTGTGTCTTTCTAGTTCTTTCTCTTTCTTTTATTTTACACTTTAACCGGACTTTGAAAAAACACCTATTGAAAATGTTGGCTAGAAAAGTCGTCCTTTACTGTAAATATCGATCGATTAAAAAAAAAAACGACTCTCATCTCGGGAAAAAATTATCGAACCTGAGACTTCGATTAAAATGAGCCTCATCTTGGCAAATCCTCTCAACCCTTGGACTTTGAAGTCCCGAGTTGGATAGTTTTTAGCTTGGAGAGTTTTTTTTTTGTTTGCAAGGTGAAGGTCATTTCGCGAGGTCCCATGTTTGAGAGTTTTTGCTAAGACGAGGGTAATTTATTTCGATCGGCATTTGAAGGATGAGTTTTGTGGCCAATTTTTTTTTTTTTTTTTTTTTGATGTGTTTTTCAAGAGTACGGCAGTATTGTTATTTAAATGTTCACAATTTCTGCCTCTTTTTTTTTTTTTTTTTTTTTTTTTACAGAAGGTACAAAATTCTACCTATTGGCATAGCAAAACTTGACCGAAAACAGCTGTAAAATTGTTGAGATATTATGCCATTTACCATAATTGAGCTTTGGGCTTGTCATATAGCGTAATATCCACTAAACGTGCTCAAAGCGCTTTACAAAGGGCCCCAGACCAACAGCAACACATAACACGTAGGACGGGACATGACGCCTGTTAGGCGATATTACAATTGTTTTCCGACAGAGACAACGCTGTTAACGGCCAGGTACTCATTTTACACGCGAGTACGGTGAGAGAATGTGAGTAAAGAACCTTTTCCAAGGACTCAACCATGCGCCCCCGAGCGAGGCTCGAACCCAGGACCTTCCGATTCGAAAGCGAGTGCCATACCACTAGACTACATCAGAGCCATTGGGTCCGTGGAGCCGGAATCTATCCCGGTTTCTTTAGAGTGAAATGGACAATAGCAATTGCTAGCTATCCTTTGGATAGGGCTCTAGTCTATCGCAAAGTACTTTCCGTCAGATCTAACAGACCCAGCTACCCAATCACTAATGGGTGGACAGGGTGGGGTGGGGGTCAGAAAAAATCTCGACTGCGCCCGGGATCGATCTCGGTCCCTTTTCGTGTGAAGCGAGTGCTTTTCCAACTGAGCTATCGGGACCCCTACTAGACCGTATTATAGCCAAACTTAATGTTTTGTCGTTTCAATGTTCGAATGTAACTATCTAGATCGACTTGACTTGCTCCCAATTCTTAATTTAAATACACGCATAGATTATGGTAATATTATCGCCGTTATCGTGTCCAAGAGGTCGGTCAACCCTTTGGTAAGTCAATGACCAGTGGCCGGTTTGCTGGGTTAGCTATGTGTGTGTGTGTGTGTGTGTGTGTGTGTGTGTGTGTGTGTTCTCCACCTGCCTAGAAATCAGGTGAGGTGACCTCACTGTTATTACGATAAAAGTATAGACGTGAAGTGTAGATTTTGCTGAAAAGTTAACTCCCTTTGAAGTGAGACGAGGCTGCTAGAAGCTGTGGGCTGAAAAGAGTAATAAACAAAAATGAATATAACAGCTTCAAAAATAGACCAAAATACCCAACACGGAACGTTTCGGGCTCAAAACCCTTCTTCAGCCAACACCAAAAAACAATAAAGACTTCCCTATGGGATGGATAAAGTAAATTTTTGTTATTCAGTTATTTAATTGGTCTTTTGGTTTCAGAGTGATGATATCTTATTTATTTGTAAATATATTCTGCCTGGTTGTCAATAAAGATCATCCATCCTCGCTATTTTAAGTCCTGTAATCTTAAGAATCTGCCTATACACCCTGCTACTAATATAAGTATGTATTCTTTTGGTTCAATATGTAGCATATTCATTATAGCCTTCCGAAGGCCTGGTTGCATAATATTTTATTTTCAATGATTTTGGAAGAGTAGAAGGTATCACGTCACGACCTTTCTCACCTATTGACCGAATTGTCAAAACGTTGAAAATATAAACATGAACTTGTCGAATACTTAAACCCTCTTAAAGGTGCGAATCGAATGTATTCTAACGACCTAGCTGGTGTCAATGACCGGTGGTCAGTTTGCTGGGGCTAGCTGTGCTTCGCCCAACAGTCAGGTAACCGGACTGTAATGACGATGAAAATAGTTATATGGTATCGTCTTGCCGAAAATGTCAGCCCCCTTTTAATGTTAGTTTCGATTTTATTCTAACCAGCTATATGCCAAAGAGATAGAAAGGGGAAAAAAGAATAGAAAAGGAAAACTTGTCATCGTCATAAAAAGATTTGGGCCTTAATATCCAGGGTATGTATCGATACCAGGCATTTATCGATACCACGCATTATTGGGTATTTCGCGTATTGCGTGTTGTTGACAGGTTTGGTTTTTGCCGGGTTGGGTTTTTGTTGTTGTTGTTGTTGTTGTTGTTGTTGTTGCCGATATTGGGACTCAGCATCGATATTATGGGTACTGAGTACTGGTTTTCGTCCCGGTCTTGTCGCTGCCAACAAGGGATCAAGCCAAGGGGGTCCTTCTGGAGACGAGAGCCAATATAAGCGGCTTTTCCCCACATTCTACCTTGTCCTTGCAGACACTTAACCCACAAAAAGATCTCAAACGTATTTTACCATATTTTTTTTTTTTTTGGGGGGGGGGGGGGGGGGGTTGTATTTTTAAAAAACTCGATGCATTGGATAGTGAAGTGTCGAAACAGTTTACCGTATCGACAAAGTGAATCATTATTTTTCTATTTTGTGACCAATCGTCTTAACATTGTCTGGGATGTGAACATGATGTTTAAAATGTGTTGTTACGCTTGATAAATTATGCCCTCATTGAAGATAATGAGATTTATTCCAGAAACTCCAAAATGATGGTGATGATGATGATGATGATGATGATGATGATAATAATAATCTTATATAGCGCCTCTTGTCTGAAGCTTTCAGCACTTTACATCACATACATAATTGTCAAATGTTATCACACGCTCAACACCCCCAAACACACACGAACTGCGTTTAAAATTAGCGACTAATTTGTCACTGTGATATTTTCAAAAATAAAATTGGAGCTATCAATTGCCTTCGCCCTCCTCCTCCTCCTCCTCTCGTGTTCAATGTGGGGCTTTTGTGATGCAAGCACGTCTGGCCAGGAACTAGGAAGTCTGAGGTTCAATCCCCAGTCGGGACAGGCTAATTTTGGGGATAGTATATTTCTTCCTTGTATTTTTATTTCTTGATTTGTCCGGCACTGTTTCATACACACTTGTTAACATCTTAATCCAGTGAGTTATCTTCCATAAAGTTAAAAACGGAAAAAGAAAATTTCCCAATTCCGATCCATTTAATTTTTAAGATCACATGCACATGCACAGATACAACAATGATGCCAGGGGAGAATGAGCAGGTAGTATAGATAGTTCGAAGATGACGTCACTCAGGTCTTTGTTATTGTTTTTTGCCATCCGCGTTTATGAGTAATGCTCACTGAACTGTATTAACCCGACTATAAACGTTTATGGATACACACAGTTTTGTGTGTTGGTCCGTTATACTTCCGGATGGCAATGTTATGAGCCTCCTAGCCAAGCGCATACTATCTATTAGGGGGTGAAAATGCCGCGAAACATCAATATTAGACCAGGACAACACACTATGATAAACCGTTTGAGAAAATGAAATGACCTCAGTCTTGTCTTAAAAACCCCAGCATTGCTTGAGAATCAAGACAGCGGTGAAGGAAGCGAATTCCAAACAGTTTCGGAAGTTTCTTAAACTCAAAAACAAACAAAAGAAAACTAAACAAAAAGCAAAAAGCAAAAACAAAACACAACAAGAACTGAACTTACTAAAATTCTGATCGTTTTGATCTTTTATCCTTAATTTTTCCAAATAACTATTAAACTTTTTTTTCTATTTTTCTTTTTCTTTATTTCTTTCTTTTCTCTCTCTCTCTCTCTCTCTCTCTCTCTCTCTCTCTCTCTCTCTCTCTCTCTCTCTCTCTCTCTCTCTCTCTCTCTCTTTTCTTTCTTTCTTTCTTCCTTTTCTTACTTTTTTTTTTTTTGGCACACCCTCATAATATTATTATAAATGCAGAGTTGGCAGGTATTAGTCTGTCAGTGGAGAATTTGTCAGCTTGATTCAAACAGACGTAAGAGAGAAGAACAGTTACATACAGGTAGGTACCAGACAAATTCCCGACCTTGACCGCTACCCTGGTCACGCTCGTCTGGCCACCTATGGGCCATCTCCACCTCCCACCACCCACCACCCGACACTATCCCTATCATCAGCCGATTTGTGGGTAGCTCATAAAAACCCTTTTTGATACGCTAGCTAGAAAGCCACTCTTAGTAGGCACAATAATAAGAAAAAAAAAAAAATATGGAGAAACACAAATATAAATTAAATGGAAAAAAAAAAACCTGCCTAACTCTGGAAAAACACATATTTAAAAATTTGGCCAGAAAACTCGTCCTTCAAATATCGATCGATTTAAATGACTATCATCTTGGCAAAAACTCTCAAACCCGGGACTTCGCGAAGTCCCGGGTTTGAGAGTTTTTGCCAAGATGAGAGTCATTTAAATCGATCGATATTTGAAGGACGAGTTTTCTGGCCAAATTTTTAAATATGTGTTTTTCCAGAGTACGCGGCAGAAAACTCGTTTTGATTATTTTCTGTTATTGGCACTTACTGGTACTTGCTTAAGCCTGCGACATACAGAAATATGTAAAATCGTCTCCGTACCGATATTAGCTCAGTTGGTAGAGCACTCGCTTCGCACGCAAAGGGGCCAAGATCGATCCCGGGTGCAGTCGAGATTTTTTCTGACCCCCCTGTCCACCCAGCAGTGAATGGGTAGATGAAGCTGTTAGATTTGGCGGAAAGAACTTTGCGATAGACTAGCGTCCAATCCAAAGGATAGCAAGCAATTGCTATTGTCCGTTTCACGTTATAGAAACCGGGATAAACTCCGGCTCCATTGGCCTAATGGCTCTGAAGGACTAGTTTAGAATTTAGAACCAACATTAAAGCTCTGGTCACAGAATCGAATGTGAGACTCCCCTTGTACTGTGAATAGGCTTCAACAGTCATGACGTCACATCCTTCGTAATGACGCATAGTAACTTAGTAACTGGCTCTAAACTATCGGAACAAAATGGCGGACACCCTATGAAATATTTCTCCGACGAGCATAAAAGTGTATCCAGAGGAGAAAAACATTAAAAATATGATCATATTTTGACTTTTATACATTCTGATCACATGACATATGAAAAGTTCTAGCCAGCATGAATAATAAAAAGTACCGATTTTTTTTTTGTTTAGAACCAGGCTGCTCGCCGTTGCTGGGCGACGTGACGTCACACTATTGAATCCAATTGACCGAGGATTACGATATTATATTGTAATAGTTAACATTATGTGGGGGCGAAGTGGCCGAGTCGTTAAGGTATTGCACTGTGACCCGGAAGATCCCTGGTTCGAGTCCCGCTTCGGACTCTTTCGTTTTTTTTCCTTGGGCAAGATTATTAACCCCCAATTTGCTTACTTTGGGCAACATGGGTTATTCCTGTTGACATCAGACATCTTGTTTGACGAATTATCTATAATCCTTCGTGGAATGCCCTGACCAACAGCAACACGTAACATGTAGAACGAGACGTGACGCCTTTTAAGCGATATTACAGTTTTTCCGACAGGGACAACGCTGTTAACGGCCAGGTCCTCATTTTACACCCGAGTTCGGTGAAAGAATGTGAGTAAAGAGCCTTGTCCAAAAGATTCAACTATGCGCCGAGCGGGGCTCGAACCCAGGACCTTTCGATCCGAAAGCGAGTGTCGTACCACTAGACCACTTAGCCGTTGGACTCTACTTATTATTGTTATTTTTGGTGGTAAATGTTACTGTTTTGTGTGTCTGTCTACTCTACTTATGATGTATTGTTGTCGTTAGTTATTTCTCCTTTGTGTTGTGTATGTTTTGTGTTCTACGTGTTAATCGCCTGCTCAGACACCGCACAGACACCACCCACTGAGGTTGGTCTCACTGATTGTTACTGTACTTCCCTGGAAAAAAAACCCATATTTAAAAATTTGGCCAGAAAACTAGTCCTTCAAATATCGATCGATTTAAATGACCCTCATCCTTGCAAAATCTCTCAAACCTGGGACTTCGCGAAGGAAAATCTTTAAAAAATAGGGGAAACTTACTAATCTAGTTTGGGGTGGGGGGGGGGGGGGGGGGGGGGGGGTTTCTTCCATTGAAGAAGACTTTAATATGTTTAGTCGCAGGATTAGTTTTTTATAGAATGGAGTTTTTAGTTTTGATTCGAATACAAAGAGTATATCAAAATATAATAGTCGTACATGTATTTAGATTGGTGAGTTTTACTATGTTAAAAATGAAATTAATTCGTGAACTAAGGTGCTTTTGCTTTTCGAATATCACTGATTTTAACTGAGAAATCATTGTAATTTGACTTACTGTACGTAATTTTAGTACTGATGTCTTTAATTATTGTACCTGATCTAGATATCTGTCGCCAAGTCTTTTGGTTCCTGGCAGATTTTTTCACGAGGGATTAACTGTGAAAATAGATCTCCGTGTGATTAGCTGGTCATGCCTAGACGAACGAACTGACACAATGGGGCCTTGGGGTCAAGGGTCAAACCCCATTGTCGTTGTTCAAACCTGCTTACTCTTGCGGTTTTATTATGTGTGTGCTTGTGCGGCTATGTGGTCTAGTGGTATGACACTCGCTTTCGGATCGGAAGGTTCTGGGTTCCAGTCCTGAGCAGCGCATAGTTGAGTCCTTGGAGAAGGCTCTTTACTCACATGCTCTCGCCGTACTCAGGTGTAAAATGAGTACCTGGCCATTAACAGCATTGTCTCTGTCCATAAAAAAAAATTATAATGTCGCCTAAATGTTAAATGTTGCTGTGGCCAGGGACCTCTTGCAAAGTGCTTTGAGCACGTTTAGTGGATATTGCGCTATATAAAAGCTCATTTTTAAAAAGATCTCTATCCAAACCTGCTTACTCTTGCGGTATCAGTGTGGTCTTGAGCGGCTATGTAGTCTAGTGATATGACACTCGCCTTCGGATCGGAAGGTTCTGGGTTCGGCTACCGAGCAGCGTAGAGTTGAGTCCTTGGAAAAGGCTCTTTACTCATATTATTTCACCGTACTCGGGTGTAAAGTGAGTACCTGGCCGCTAACAGCGTTATCTCGTTGTCCGGAAAAATGGTAATTAATTATCGCCTTACAGGTGTCATTTTTTTCCTACGTGTTAAGTATTGCTGTTGGTTTAGACCCCTAACTTGTAAAGCGCTTTGAGCACGTTTGGTGGATATCGCGCTATATAAAAGCTCTAGTTATGGTATGACACTCGCCTTTGGATAGGTAGGTTCCTGGTTCAAGTCCCGCTCTGGGGTGGCGCAAAGTTGAGTCCTTGGATAAGGCTCTTTGCTCGCATGATTATCTCACCGTACTCAGGTGTAAATTGCATAGGCTACCTGGCCTTGACAATCACCCAGCAGGCATCGTGCCTCGTCTTTCATGTTAAGTGTTGCTGTTGGCTTTCGAACACTTGTAAAGCGGTTTGAGCTTTGCGTGGTTATTGCTCATTTTTTAAAATTAGGAAAATATCGTAAAACTACAAAATTTGGCTTCAAATGTACAACCGCATATTTTTAATTCAATGACACTTTTTTTAAAAAGGAAATCGTACAACCGTTCGAACCTGTTACCTCTCGTCGGAACCCCAAACAGTGTAACATCAGCAATTATAGGTAGTGTGCGCTTGGCTAAGAAACTCACAACATTGCCATCCTGGAATAGAACGGACCAACACACAAAACTATGTGAAACCATGAACTTTTATAGTCTAGTTGATAATATAGTTTAGTGAGAATCACACATAAACATGGACGGCAAAAGAAAATAACGAAGACCTGAGTAACGTCAACTTCGTTCTATCTATTGGTCTGTTTGGCGTTATTCTCAACACTGAGATATGTAGGTGGACAAAGCTCATCTAAGGTCCTCTATTTTGTAGAGTTTGATTACTTATGAAGGCCAATGTGGTCTAGTGGTACGACACTCGCTTTCGGATCGGAAGGTCCTGGGTTCGAGCCTCGCGCTCGGCGCATAGTTGAGTCCTTGGAAAAGGCTCTTTACTCACACGGTGGGTGGGTGGGTGGGTGGATGGTTGGATGGGTGGATGGATGGATAGATAGATAGATATTGAATCGTGTTTGATACAAATATGGTACGAAAAGTGCTCGACATGTAGCAATGGAGAGAATTATTATTGTGGTAAATATTAAAATAATAGATAGATAGATAGATAGAGAGAGAGAGAGAGAGGGGGGGAAGAGATATATAGATAGATAGATAGATAGATAGATGAGAGAGAGAGAGAGAGAGAGAGAGAGAGAGAGAGAGAGAGAGAGAGAGAGAGGGGGGGGGGGGGAGATTGATTCTGCTGACCCTACAGCACAGGCGTTTATTGCTTTCAGTTTAGTTCGCCAGGTAAATCTAGCCAGTCTAGTGATGATGAGTCATAGCTTTACACTGAGAGAGGGAAACAATTTTTTTCGCAGTTTTGATCGATTTTTTCTGAATTTCAAACTAATGTAGTATTGCCGTTATTAAGTGTATCGAAAATATTTTTATACTACCAAACAGTTTATTAACAGAGTTTCCATTGATTATTTAATCATTATTATGATGTTGTTAAAAAGCAAGAGGAATAACCCATGAAATTGATACATAAATTTAAGTGAATTAAAATTTTTAAGAGAATATTTTAACATGTTCAACACTTAAGATTTAAAAAAAAAGTAATGGAAATGATGTTGAATATCTGTAGAATGTAGACATATAAATTTTATACCAGTAGATTGGGGCGTTTTTGAGATATCAATTCACCTGTACGTAAAAGTCAGGATTTTGAGTAAGGTAAAACTGAAATCCAATCACAGCATTGTCTCAATAGACATTTTTTTAATAAACCAGAAACATAGTCAAATGTGATTCACTTTTATTTATCCCAGAATCAACGAATTATAAGAATTCCATTAAAAATTGTAATATAAGGACATTCATTTAAAGACAATCAAAACCACTAAGAAAATCTTAAAGAGTTCTTATAATTTTCATAACCTTATTTTTGAGATATCCATGCCCATTACTTTTTTTATCTACTTGACTTGCACCTCTTTTAATTTGTGTGCCATATAGACTGCATATAGCACATCACTGGTGATAGATTAGGATCATATTCACTTCATTAAGTATTGTTTCTTGTTCAGAGTTTTCTCATTGAACCAATGCATCGCATTTCTCTAAATTATGTACCAGTGAGATACATTTCTCACAAATTGAAATGTTTAAATATGTCAGAATTTCTCATTTATATTTATAGACAATTGTTGATAACGTCTAGAGTCTTTTAATCCTCTCAGCACGGCTCTGTACTCTTTCACAACAAATTCGACATATTTCATTTGTACTGGTGTGATGACCGTCTTCAGTGTGTCCTCTCCATAACCTGAACAGAACTTAAATAAGTAAATTTAAGAAATATCTAAAATTTCCGCTTAAATTCAATGAAAGCAAACTAAATAAATGTCTCTTATAATCACTATCTAGTTTTATTATTGGGTTTCTAAAATATCATGAAATATTCTCCTCTTTGTTGGTAACAAAAATAATTATTGAGATTCCTTTCCACACCCTCTATTCTTAAATCCTTGAATCTACATAATAAAGTATATATCATATGAAAGATAATTTTATCTACTTTTCTCTGATCCCTCACACTTGATGGTATAAAGTGTTGGTTTGGTATTTTGAATTTTTAAATATTTCCTAAACTTATAATTTTAATATTTATTTCATAAAAAACTCTGATTTTTCAAAAGAGCAAAACACAAACTTATCATTTAATGATGTAAACAAAAATAATTGCGTCTTGTAGAGGAAAAGCTGGTCTTTGTATCCATATATGTTTGAAAATTATAAAAAAGATGCTGCGTCTACAACAGGCTGAGAAAATTGAGCATTTTGATGAAATTTCTACTACTCTCTGCCTGAGAGAAATTCAAAGCGATGAGATTTACCTGCAGACATAATTTATTGCCAGTGCACCCCGTCTTGACAGCTGTTATCACTGTGGTTGACGGTGGATTGTTTACATTACTTGACGGTAGCCAGTGAGGGAAGAAGTAACTAAACTGAAAGTTTGGGCCCTATTTAAACGGCTGTGACAGAGTTCTGAGCAGTGCCGCGCTGAGGACCGGACCGAGGACCGGTCCCACGGTCTTTTAGCTGTGAACCGTGGTCCAGTCGGAAGACCGCCGGCGGTCCTCACTTCTTATCACCTTTCAACGGTCTCGCGCCATACTACTTCCCCAGCGATTCGTTGCCTCGGTCCTTTGCCTATCTTCCACCAATCACCACCCATCCCACTTAATTAATCGCACCCACCCCCCTTTGCCATACACTAAACGACACAGACGACCATAGAGGCAGACGACCACCTCCCTCCACTCCGCAAACCGCCCTTTCGTGTGTGAGATGGGGGGAACAGGAGGCGCACGCCTTGGACGATTCCATTATACTATACGGGGTAAATTTCAAATTTACTACACCATAATGATCGCAATGACAATGATCTATGATGAAGGCATGACCCCTCTTCTCTAATGGGTTATTGTTTGAAATGTATGTGACTACTAAAGATGTGTGTGTGTGTGTGTGTGTGTGAGTGTGTGTGTGTGTCGAACCTAGCAAGTTGCAAGTCTGATTTTTTGTTTTCTTTTGTCCATCTCTTGTCGCCACTCCTTTCTATCGCATTGTTGTCATTTAAAATAATACAATAATATTAAAATTTCGTTTGGTGTTTTAACTAATCAAGTAATATGAGTTTCATTAGTTTCTTCCGTCCAAAAAAAACAGTTATAACGTCTGTATTTTTAAAAGGTCCAATAGAATATTTGGGGACCCCGATAGCTCAGTTGATAGAGCACTCTCTTTATACGCAAAGGGCCAGAGATCGATCCCGGGTGCAGTCGATTTTTTTCTGAATCCCTGTCTACTCAGCAATGAATGGTAGCTGAGTTTGTTAGATCTGGCGAAAAGTCACCATCGACCCCTCTTATCACCTCATCCACCCCCTCTTATTATAACTTCACGTCTCTCTCTTACTCTTCAATGCTCGCTGCCCTCTAATGTGTGTGTGTGGGGGGGGGGGGGGGGGGGGGGAGGGGGGGGGGTAGGAGTTGCGTGTGTGTATCAACGCCACGAACAACTCGATCAACGCCTTGGGCGATGCCATTATCTCCGTTAATGGGGATAAATTTCAAATTTTATTAAATTATCGAAGTAACAATGAAGTACGGTGAGCAAATAAAGAAGGCATCACCCCTCTTCTCTAATTAGGTTACAATTTGAAATGAGTGTGACTACTCCGTGTGTTTTACTCCTGTAGGCCACGGTTTTCATCGTGTAGCGGTCTTTAACGGTTCAAGAATGAACGGACCGGTCTAGAGACCGGTCCTTGCGGTCTTCATTTCCCAAGGACCGTAGGACCGTGGTCCTTAAGCTTGCCAAGGACCGCCCCGCACTTAGTTCTGAGGTAATGAGATAAGTAGGTAGACACAAGAGGTAACCTCTGACCTCTTAACCCTTGATCTAAGGTCATGGTGGAGTCCCCTGTGACGTCGACTGATTATGGCTTGTGTGCATTTGTGACATTAATAGGGCGGCTTGTTTATTGTTGGCTTACGGTTGCAAGATGTATTGAGCTGTCATCGTCATCGTAGCTATCGTCGTCGTTGTCGTCGTTTTTATCATCCTCATCATCATCATCTTCATTATTATTATTATTATTATTATTATTATTATTATTATTATTATTATTATTATTATTATTATTATTATTATTATTATTATTATTATTATTATTATTCGCTCCGAAGTAATTGTAGTGCTATTAATTACACGTTATCATAAAACCAATCCACTAAAATAAATATAGATGATAACAGAAGTTGATGAAATAAATAAATAAAGTGAAATAAAAAAGAAATAATCATGAAAAAAAAACCCAACAGAATAATGAAAAATTGAAGGAAAAAAAATTGAATTCCTCCCCACCCGGGCGCCCTTTCCCAAAATAAATAAATAAATAAATAGATGAATAAACAAATAAATAAAAAGGGGGTAAATATTCAGTTTTCACCATGCCAGGTCGATTTACTTACTTGATTTATAAACCTTTTTTTAATAATTTGTTGTATGCCTACAACGATTTGTGAATACAAACAAGACGAAGCGACAGCTTCTGTCGTCAAGCGTAGCCATCGTTGTTATATTTACGATGGCTGGCTTCGGTTGGACTCAGAAAAAAACAACTACAAAAACAAAGTTAAAAAATTGGAATAAATATGCCTCAAGATACAAAACAAAGTACGGCAAAGCTTCCATTAGGTTGGTGTTGTCATCTACTTTGAAAAACAAAACAACCAAAAAAAAAAAAAAAAAAAAAAAAGAAAAAAAAAAAGAAAAAAAAAAAAAGAGCAAAACAAACAAGCTTGAGCTTTTATTAGTTATAGCGCTATATAAGTTTTCAGCATATTATTATTATTATTATTATTATTATTATATTATTATTATTATTATTATTATTATTATTATTATTATTTTATTGTTATTATTATTATTATTGTATTATTATTATTATTATTATTATTATTATTATTATTATTATTATTATTATTATTATTATTATTTATTATTGTTATTGTTATTATTATTATTATTGTTATTATTATTATTATTATTTATTATTATTATTATTATTATTATTATTATTATTATTATTATTATTATTATTATTATTATTATTATTATTTTATTTATTATTGTTATTATTATTATTATTATTATTATCATTATTATTATTATTATTATAAAGGGCAATATCCACTTACGTGCTCAAGGCGCTTTACAAAGGGTCATATCAACAAGAGATGAAGTGAGTATGAAAGTGCCAGAAGACAATAGAGAATAAAAAAATTTCGCGGCGTTGATGGGGGTTTGAACCCGCGACCTTACTGGGACGACAACTCCGCCTGGCCGGTGAGAGCGTGACTTTATCGTATGAGCTATCCACGATCCTAAAAAGACCGTCTCTAACCCCAGTCCTGACCACAGACTAGGGAGTCCTGTATTCTCTATGGTCCTGACCAACAGCAACACGTAACATGTAGAACGAAACACGACACCTGTTAGGTGATATCACAATTATGTTTTTTCCCGCTGTTGGCGGTCAGGTACTCATTTTACACCCCGAGTACGGTGAGAGAATTTGAATAAAGAGCCTTTTCCAAGGACTCAACTTTGCGACGAGCGAGGCTCGAACCCAGGACGTTCCGATCCATCCTAAAGCGAGTGTCATACCACAAGACCACGACATTGCCGCACAAATAGAATTGAATAGAAACAAAATAAATGTTATTGTTCATATTACAGATATCAAATTAAGAAACTCGGGAGCAGGCACAGGTGTAAGATAAAGATCTGAACAAGTGTGTATGAAAGGTGCCAGACATAGCAAGAAAGAAAAATACAAGAAAGATAAAACATCCCAACAATCAGGCGACTTGACCGGTAATCAGAAGGTCTGAGGTTCGATCCCCAGTCGAGGTCGACTGATTTTTTGAGATGGTTTTTTTTTCTTGTCTTTTTATTTCTTGCTTTGTTTGGCACCATTCATACACACTTACTTGTTCACTTCTTGTCCATATCGAGCTTCTCCTATTTTACGTATTATTTTAATTTATATTATGTTTTATTATTTTTTCTTTCTTTCATTTCTTTTTTTTTTTCTTTCTATCCCACAGGTACGTGTTTAAAGTCTGGTTTATACTTGTTGATTAAGTCACGTCGAAGGTAGGACCTCCTTTTTGATCACAGTCTCCGATAACAATCATTTCCAGTCAGAATGAGAAGAGAGAATTGAAATCCAACTGATCCCGGTCTACGTGCCATGATTAGCGTAGCACGTCTCATGGCCGAAGACGTTTGTTTATCATGATAATGATTACGATAATGATGGGAATAATAAAAATAAAAATAACAACAACAACAACAACAACAAGAATAACAAGAACAAGAACAACAACAACAACAACAACAAAAACAACACTACCAACAACAATCATAATAATAATAATAATAATAATAATAATAATAATAATAATAACAATAACAACAACAACAACAACAACAATAATACTCACCCAATTGTAATGGACAATAAAACAAAACAAAACAAACAAACAAACAAAAAACAAAAAAACCCAAAAAACCCCATATATTTTCACTTCAACAATGAGGGCCTCACAATTTGCACTATCAGTAAACATCGTAGAGTGGCGATAGACATCAACGGCCCAATTATTGATGATTCGCATGTCCTTATTATCTTTGTCAACAAATTCTCTCTTCTCTGCAAGTTCATTATTTCACATTTAAAAAAATGTTTCTGGCGATGTGTCAAAAGTTCCTTTCATTACAATACAAAAGACATGAATAATAAGTTATGTTGAAATAAAAAGGAAAAAAAAAAGGAAGAAAGAAAAAAAAAGAAGGCAAAATAAAAGGAAAAAAAAAAACAAAAACAAAAAAGGAAAACAAAACAAATCAAACAAGAACAAGGAAACAAGCGGTCAATCTACAGTCACCAATTCTAGTTTTGTTTTTGCTGAAATTAAGAGTTCACCAACCAGGTTCAGACTCAAGCCTGTACTACCAGGCCTCGACAGCTATACTTCAGGAAATGAAACATTTTTAGCCTTCAATAAGACAACATAATATGGTTTTCTTGAACACACTCACATGGAAAAAGTTGACAACGAGGTATTGGCTATCTTGCGCGGTTAAAATAATTCAAAGAGATCAGGATAAACTAAAAAAGGCTGCTGCTGAATTCTCTCAAGTCTCCCAAGAAAAATCTGTTCCACAGTCATTTGTCTAATAACGATGATTTTTGTTGGATTCTCATCATCTAAAATTGTTAATATACGTCACCAAGAAAGTCTTTCTTTTTTGGAATTGATAGTTACCAACATCATCATCATCACCATCATCATCACTACCACTATCACCACCACCACCTCCTTATCATCATCATCAACATCATCATCATCATCATCATCATCATCATCATCATCATCATCATCATCACCACCATCATCATCACTACCACCCTCACCATGACCTCATCATCATCATCCTGATCATCGTCATCATCATCGTCATCATCATAAGCATCATCATCATCATCATCATCATCATCATCATCATCATCATCTCATCATCATCATCATCGTCAACAACATCAACAACACCAACATCTTCATCACGATGACGACCAAAACAACACCAAAAAAGTCGTTAAACACCTAAAAACAAAAACAAAACAAACAAAAAAGTCACAC
>NC_088362.1:25398647-25403647 GCF_034508935.2 Berghia stephanieae
CATCCATCCATCCATCCATCCATCCATCCATCCATCCATCCATCCATCCATCCATCCATCCATCCATCCATCCATCCATCCATCCATCCATCCATCCATCCATCCATCCATCCATCCATCCATCCATCCATCCATCCATCCATCCATCCATCCATCCATCCATCCATCCATCCATCCATCCATCTATCTATCTATCTATCTATCTATCTATCTATCTATCTAGTAACTAATCTGTCTATCTATATATCTGTATTCTTTCTGTTTGTTTATCTATCTATCCGTCCCTTCGTTCACTCTTCCATCATTTATATAGCGACTATTTGTCTATCTATCTATCTATCTGTCTGTCTGTCTGTCTGTCTGTCTGTCTGTCTGTCTATCTATCTATCTACAAACAGTAAAATGATACCAGATAGGGGTTATAATATACATGCTATCAATGCAATGTACAATTAATTATAATTGATGGCAATTTGAAACATACAACTCTGGAAAAAAAAACATATTTTATATTTCGGCCAGAAAACTCGTCCTTCAAATATCGATCGATTTAAATGACTCTCATCTTGGCAAAAAAAAAACGAAAGAATCTCTCAAACCTTCGCGGATATTTTTTTTTTTTTTTTTGCGAAGATGAGGATTATTTAAATTGATCGATATTTGAAGGACGAGATTTCTGGCCAAATTTTAAAATATGGGTTTTTCCATAGTACGACAGACTGGTGTTCCTATTTTCATCATTATTTTATTATACAGTATAGTTTTCTTTAATTCCTACTTTCGGTATTTCGAAGACGTTCACAAAATGCCGATGTAATTTTATCAAAATCTGCTATTATTTAAAATCTTTCTCTCTAGATGATTGGCTCTTGGATCCAACGATTTAATCTTAAAGGGGCAGAGATGCTCTTTTTCCGGCTTTTCCCGACTAAAGCCGGAAAAAAAGGCTTTTAGAAAATTTCCGGCTGACCTTGTTCGGTATTAGTCTGATGAACTTTAAAAAAAAAAAAAGAAAAGAATTTTATATAGCGCAATATCCGCTAAATGTGCTCAAAGCGCTTTACAATGGCTCCCAACAGCAACTAGGAATATTTAGAACGAGACATGACGAGAGTTAGACGATATTACAATATTTTTCGGAATGAGACAACGCTGCTAACGGCCAGGTACTCATTTTACACCTGAGTACGGTGAGAGAATGCGAGTAAAGGCCTTTTCCAATGACTCAACTATGAGCCGAGCAAGACTCGAACCCAGGAAAGGTGATAGCATTAGATGTTTAAATGCAATAAGTGAAGGGGAAGCTTGCTGAATGGTTTCTTTTCTATGGTTTAGGAGCGATGCCTTTTGATGAAGAAAAGCTTTGTACGAAATGTTTTCATTTCATTTTTCTATTCGAGAAAATCATTTCAGCTTTAAAAAAAAAGCAAGAAAAAAACAAACAAACAAAACAAGCTAGAGCTTTTTATATAGCGCAATATCCACTAAACGTGCTCAAATCGCTTTACAAGGGGACCCTAGCCAATCGCAACACGTAACATATAGGCATGTTAGGCTTTTAAAAGAATATTTTATCAAAGAGCATCCCTGATAAAGGATTATAATTACTGTGGCTAAGATATCAGTACGCGTGGAAATCTATTTATATTAAAACCGGATATGTACGTAAGAACTATATTTCCTGAACTCCACCTTTTTTTTTCTCTCCCCTACAAAGTAAATTATAACAGGGATGTCCCGTAATAATAATAATGATAATTTTACTGACTTACTTATTATTATTATTATTTATTATTATTATTATTATTATTATTATTATTATTATTATTATTATTATTATTATTATTATTATTATTATTATTATTATTATTATTATTATAATGACGATGATGATGATGATGATGATGATGCTTATTTTATATAATAATATAATATTATAATGATAATAATAATAATAATAATATAATAATAATAATAATAATAATAATAATAATAATAATAATAATAATAATAATAATAATAATAATAATAATAATAATAATAATAATAATAATAATAATAATAATAATAATAATAATAATAATAAATAATAAAAATAATAATAATGATGATGATGATGATGATGATGATGATGATGATGATGATGATGATGATGATGATGATGATGATAAGATGATGATGATGATGATAATAATAATAATAATAAAATAATAATAATAATAATAATAATAATAATAATAATAATAATAATAATAATAATAATAATAATAATAATAATAATAATAATGATAACAACAACAACAACAACAACAAACTAAATTCATCTTTTCGGAAATTGTTCAACAGACAATGCCCTATTTGCTAACAAAATGGGTATAAGTATAATAATAATAATGATTACCCAAGCATTTCGTAAGAGTGACCACCTTTCCTAAACACCGATCTAGTTCTGTACTTAAGCAACCTCGAGCCAGTCGAAAGTTTTGATACATTATCGTGGAGCCAGTGGCTATTTCAGACAGTAATTACAGTAATCGAATCTGTCGAGCAATTATAATGATAGATGGCAGCGATTTCTACTTCGTGCGACACGGAAATTGACCATTGGTCACCGCTTAATGATAATTATTGTTGTCCTGGATATATAATGTTTGGTTGACCAGGTGTTTTATATATATATATATATATATATATATATATATATATATATATATATATATATATATATATATATATATATATATATATATATATATATTCAAATGGCATGCCAGTTAATTCGTGTTGTTGTTGTTGGTGGTGATATTATTGTTGTTGTTTTTATTTTTGTTATTGTTGTTGTTTTTGTTGTTGGTGTTATTATTGTTGCTTTTATTGTTATTGTTGTTGGTATATTTTTTTTTATTGTTGTTCTTATTGTTGTTGTTTTTGTTGTTATTGTTGTTGTTTTTGTTTTTGTTATTGTTCTTGTTGTTATTGTTGTTGTTTTTGTTTTTGTTCTTGTTCTTGTTGCTATTGTTGTTAAATTCAATCTCCACCCCCGATAAAGATTTGGGTCAAGATGTGTTTAGGTCAAGATATGTTTAGGTCAACAACAACAACACATCGTCGTTAAGCACTGGCTGGTTGTGTTAGTCGTTAGTCGTTAGTCGTTAAGGTCGAGCGTTTTAGCCATGAGATGAGTCGATGCCAATCGATCGATATTTGAATGACGAGTTTTCTGGCTAAAATTTAAATACGTTTTCGGCTGTTTTTGTTGTTGTTATTCTTTTTGGGGTTTTTTTTTTGTTTGTATTTTTTTTTCAGAGCACCGACGGCAGTATTAATAGGATTCAATAGTCTGATGTCATGTCCGCCCAGCAACGAGCAACTTGGTTGTGAAAAAAGAAAATCGGTACTTTTTATTCTTCATGCTGGCCAGAACTTTTTCACGTGTCATGTGATCAGAATGTATAAAAGTAAAAACATGATCATATTTATAACGTTTTCTCCTCTGGATACACTGTTATGATCGTCGAAGAAGTATTTCATAAGGGGGTCCGCCATTGTTCCTATTGTTTAGAACCAGTTACTAAGTTACTATGCGTCATTACCAGGGAAGTGACGTCACGACTGTTGAAGCACATTAACTCTAGCTCTTACAATCCCGGATTGTGTTCATTGCAATCCAATCCATTCCAATCCAATGTGTAGGGAATATTACAATGTACGATTCTTACACTTTTGCTTTTTGGAATTCCGGACGTGTTCCAAACCTTACCTCTGCACGAGCTTGAGAGTGCGCGTTGGGAACAAAGTTCGAATTGAAAAACACTAGAGTATAAGAAATCATTTATTCTACCCCTCAATCGATTTGTCATCTTTGACTTAAATAAAAGATATTTTCAAAAATATTTAAAGGATACTTCTTTTTAAAGAATACGATTTTTTGTGTGAAATTCAATGCTTGATAGTCTGACGTCACAAATTATTATTATAAACATGATATCATTTCGTGTTACTATTTAGGGAGAGGGGTGGAATAATAATGATTATGTTTCTGGCCAGCTATTAACATTCATCTAGTTCACCCGTCCATATTCATAGTCAAAATGACATGTTTTTTTTACCACCAAAACCATCCTTTCAATTCACTCAACAACAACAACAACATCAAAAACAATCCTGGGGAAACCCACATACCGGTGGGATGGACCCACTTATCACCACTTCGCGAAGTCCCAGGTTTGAGAGTTGTTTTTTTTTTTTTTTGCCAAAATGAGAGTCATTTAAATGGATCAATAATATTATTTGAAGGACGAGTGATCTGGCCAAATTTTCAAAAATGAGTTTTTCCAGAGTAGGCTACGGCAGTGTGGCCAAAATGAAATCAGCGTAGAGCAGCAATTGGCATTTCGAGATGGTGACTATTACTAGATGAATAGGGAATGCTGGGATTGGCAAAATGGCGGATAAGTTGACCCTGACCTTTTATCATTGTGATACACGGGACAATTATGGTGATGTCACACAACCCAGGTACTGTGCCTAAAGATCCATCCACATGTACGGTCAACAATTGTCTCGTCTCTGTACGGATTACTGGAGCACTCGAATATTTCATATCGGATAATATCCACTGAACGTGCTCAAAGTACTTTACAAGGGGCCTCAAGCCGACATTTCACTTAAACATGTAAGACGACACGACATGACAGCTGTGAGGCGAGAATACATTTTTTTTCGACAGGGACAAGCTATTCACGGCCAGGACTCCTGTTTACCTGAGTCCGATGAGAGAATGTGAATAAAGAGTCTTTTCCAAGGACTCAACTATGCGCCACTCAGTAAAGCGGGACTCGAACCCCGGACCTTCCGATCCAAAGGCGAATGTCATACCACTAGTTGCATAGCCATACAAGCGTCCCAAAAGCATTGACGTCGGGGTTGATATTGTATTATTTACGGAACATGTAAACGGACCTTAATTTCTGTGACAGGGGTTGTGAAAGTAAGGCCTC
>NC_088362.1:25408647-25411899 GCF_034508935.2 Berghia stephanieae
ACTGTCTGGAATGGATATTCCTCTCCCCCCCCCCCCCCCCCCCCCCCCTACACTCTATCTATCTATATTCTATCTATCATCATCTATCTACTACTATCTATCTATCTATCTATCATCATCCTATCTCATCACTATCTATCTACTATCTACTCTATCTATCTATCTATCTATCTATCTATCTATCTATCTATCTATCTATCTATCTATCTATCTATCTATCTATCTATCTATCTATCTATCTATCTATCTATCTATCTATCTATCTATCTATCTATCTATCTATCTATCTATCTATCTATCTATCTATCTATCTATCTATCTATCTATCTATCTATCTATCTATCTATCTATCTATCTATCTATCTATCTATCTATCTATCTATCTATCTATCTATCTATCTATCTATCTATCTATCTATCTATCTATCTATCTATCTATCTATCTATCTATCTATCTATCTATCTATCTATCTATCTATCTATCACTATCTATCTATCTATCTATCTATCTATCTATCTATCTATCTATCTACTATCTATCTACTACTATCTATCTATCTATCTATCTATCTATCTATCTATCTATCTATCTATCTATCTATCTATCTACATCTATCTATCTATCTATCTATCTATCTATCTATCTATCTATCTATCTATCTATCTATCTATCTATCTATCTATCTATCTATCTATCTATCTATCTATCTATCTATCTATCTATCTATCTATCTATCTATCTATCTATCTATCTATCTATCTATCTATCTATCTATCTATCTATCTATCTATCTATCTATCTATCTATCTATCTATCTATCTATCTATCTGTCTGTCTGTCTGTCCCTGGCCGTTAATAACGTTGTCTCTGTCGAAAAGAAATTGTATTAACGCGTAATAGGAGTCATCATGTCTCGTTCTACATGTTACGTGTCACGTTTAGATGGATATCGCGCTATATAAAAGTGCAAGCTCAAGTGGTTCAGTTGTTAAGAGGCCAATTATTACTCTATTCATCGAAGGATTGGTCAGCAAACAAAAGGCCACTCACCTGTCTGAGTTGAGCAGCTGTAAAAACGAGATGGAGGTGGAGTCGTCCAAAGTGAGTGGCCGATGTTTTGTTCATGCCCAAAGGGAATTTAAATCAAAAATCAAAACAAAATAAAACAAACAACACAACAACAAACTAAAATAAAACCAGCCGCCCCCCCCCCCCTAAAAAAATAATAATAAAATAAATAAAATAAAATAAAACAAAAACAAACAAAAAAAAAAACCCCCACAAAAAAACAAAAACAAAAACAAAAACAAACAAACAATAAAACAAAAGAAACAAAATAAATGAATATTAAAAAAAAAAAGTAACAAATTCAAATCAAGACGGACACAAAACGAAAAGAAACTGAACCCACGGTCTTTCAGTGTTAGGCAAAATAGGGCAACAATTCCTTTCTTTTTTGTTACTCGGCCAAAATTTGAATATCTCAGCCTTCCCACCGACCTACCAATCTATCATTGTGAAAATAACCATGTAATATTATAATTGATTATAATCTATGGCCATTTCCCACAAAACGTGACTGGCCAATCTGCAGGTGCCGCTTGAAGGATCAGCTTTCCTACCAGGTTATGGATCTGGTTTCTGTTTGTTTTTTGTTGTTTTTTTTTTTTTTGTGAGTGTGTGTTATGTTTGTTATGTTTTGCTTTGTCTGTTTTTTTCCTTCCTATTCTTTTCTTTTTTTCTTTTGGTTGTTTATTTTTTTTGTTTGTTTGTGTTTTCTATGTTTTTTTTTTGTTTTGTTTTTTTTTTTTTTTGGGGGGGGGGGGGGGGGTTTCCTTTAAAAAAACTGTAATCCTTATTTGGGTAACACAGCTTTATTGATGTGTGTACTTGACTATGATGAAAAAAACACGTCACGGTTTGTTCGTTTTTGTTGTTATTTTTTTTTTTAAATATCTTTTTGTTTTGCTTTGTTATTGGGTATTTTTTTATTTTATTTTATTTTTTTATTTGTATGTTTTTGTTTGTTTTTGTTATTGGTCTAATTTTTGTTTTGTTTTGTTTGTTTTATTTAGCAGGAGCCATTTACTTTGACTATTGCTTAAATAACAACAATCTCCAACTTAGATGAGAAGTCTCTCATAGTCGTTTTTTAAAAAATGTATATATAATCAAAATCTGAAAACATTTCACAATTTTGTTGACACAACAGACGAGGTTAGGATCCACAACAAGAAATATCACTTTTTCTTTCTAACGGCGCTGCACTGCGGCAAACGCCTGTGTTATTTCGGTCTTTTCTTTGGACATAATGTCCTGAAGAAAACGTGTCTCATGAAGACGGATAATGAGAATGTCATTATTATTTAATTTTATTTAACTTACTTTTTTTTATCTAACCTGCTCCGTGTCGAGAAAGTTCATAACAGTAGTCAACGTTACCGTTACCTTTGGTGGCCCTTGGGATTTCATTTTCGGCAAGTGTCGTTAATAATCTTAAAACAAACATTCACTTACTTTCAAACCATTAAAATGTATCCACTTATGTTTCAGCCTCTCTCTCTCTCTCTCTCTCTCTCTCTCTCTCTCTCTCTCTCTCTCTCTCTATGTATGTATGTATCTCTCTCTCTCTCTCTCTCTCTCTCTCTCTCTCTCTCTCTCTCTCTCTCTCTGTGTGTGTGTGTGTATGTTTTTTTGGGTTATTTTAAAGGGTTTTTACGGCGTTTGGGACACATTTAGGTAATTTCATCTCTCTCTCTCTCTCTCTCTCTCTCTCTCTCTCTCTCTCTCTCTCTCTCTCTCTCTCTCTCTCTGTTTTTTTTTTTTTTTTGTTGTTGTTAGTTTTAAAGGATTTTTACGGCGCTTGGGACACATTTAGGCCATTTCAGCGCAAGTAAAAAGGAAGTAATTGGGATCGTGAAAAAGTTTCTAGATGTACAAGTAAAAGGACATGAGAAAAAGTAAGACATAGGAGATTGGTTCGAGCCTCGTCGGTGCACAGTTGAGTCCTTGGAAAAGGCTCTTTACTCGCATTGTCTCATCGTACTCAGGTGTAAAATGAGTATCTGGCCGTTATCGGCGTTTTCTCTGTTGGAAAAAAATAATTGGCGTCATGTCTCGTTCTACATGTTACGTGTTGCTGTTGGTCAGGGACCTTTTGTAAAGCGCGTTGAGCACGTTTAGTGGATATTGCGCTATGTAAAAGCTCACGTTTTTTGTTTGTTTTCTTTTTCTCAAGTGTCAATTTGTTC
>NC_088362.1:25422610-25440110 GCF_034508935.2 Berghia stephanieae
CCCCCCCCCCCCCCCCCCCCCCCCCCCCACGACCCACCCAATATAGGTACGTCCTTTCATGCCAGTATGTACACAATTAATTTGATATTGTTGGCCCCATTTTTCTGCACAATGTTTAACCTTCAGCGTCACCAATACCTGACCTAGGAACCCATCGAATTGAATGGCCGTGACATTATTCTAAATCGATACGACCCGAAACGGTTAGGTTGATTGGTGTGAAAAAAAACCAAAAAAAAAAAGAGGGAGGCGGAAAATTTTAATTTTAAGGATATTTTAGAATAAAAATGAAAAATGGAATGTTAGTTTCTAGTTTTTGTTATTGAAGGAAACGATGTCCATTGTTGGCCCCGCATAATAATACCGGTTTTAGGCGGTGGGTTACAGTTGTCCATTCTTTTTGTTATTATTTTTTATTTAAAAATTTAAAACAATTTTGGACCCCATCGATTCGTGTTTTTGTGTGTGTGGTGTGTGTTTTGGGGTGTGGAGTGGGGGGGGGGGGGGGGGGGGGGGGTTAGAGGGAGTTTATGGGGGTGTTTTTTTATTTTGCCAACAGTGTATCCCCAGTGGTGTGTGTCCATTTCCTAAAAAGCCGACCCCCAAAAACCACAAACGACACACACACTTTCACACACACACACACATATAATAAAAATATAATATATATATATATATATAATTTTATATTATATAATATACATACTCACCCAAAAACATACATACCTTTTTAAAAAATCAATTAAGGGGCAAAATGACTTTTAAGGAAATTTTCAGTACCCAAATAAAAGAGATGAATAATTCATTTCTCTCCCCCCCCCCCGCCCACTTTTCCCCCCAGAAGTAAATATTCGTGTGATTTTTAAACAATAAAAATTTAAGAAGTCTGGTGTAAGCTTTCTGTAATGGAGGCAATTAAAAGTTTATTTTTGTAAAAGAAGAAAACTATTATTAAAAAAGAACAAAAATGAAATAAAAAACAAGAAAAAAAACAAACAAAACAAAAAACAACCCCCCCCCCCCCCAAAAAAAAAAAAAAACAAAACAACAAAAGAACAAAAAAAAAACCAAAAAAAAAAACAAAACAAAAAACAAAAAAACAAAAACAAAAACAAACAAACAAACTCACTAACGATCTGGCCAAAATGAAAACCGAAAATGGATTAAATTTTTATTTTAATTTAGACTTTTTCTCTCCATTTCTAATCCTATAATGTCATGCATCCTTTCTCATTCAACATTATGCTTTGGATTCATATTTGTTCACATGCAGCGGCGTAGCCTGGTCATTTAGGAGCATGGGGCTGGATTTGAGATGGGATGTCGCATATATATATATATATATATATATATATATATATATATATATATATATATATATATATAATATATATAGAGAGAGAGAGAGAGAGAGAGAGAGAGAGAGAGAGAGAGAGAGAGAATTTGATGCACTCAATTATTTTACCAAAATTTGTATGTTCTTTGTAACTTGTTCATCATGCCTGGCTAAAGATAAGTGATAGCCACTGTCAATCTGTGCACCTATGTGAAGAGTACCAACGGTTTTCAATCTAGTGGTGATATTTAAATGTAAGTTAGACTTCTGATGGTTCAATGCTCTCTGTGTTAAATTTTTCAAACAGGTAAATCCACTTCTTGTCCAAGACAATTCTGTATTGCTGTTATCGCCAAACAAAATACAATTAAAAGAAAATAAACTCTTATTTTCTATTCTCACCGATAGCCAAGGAAAACGACTATACCAATCTTTATCAAATAAAATGATCGATTCTGTTTCCCGTCTTTAATAGTGAGTACAAAATCGTTTGGTTGATGGGACCGAGACTTTTAATCAAAAGTTTATTTTCCCTATTCAAAGAACTGGTATTGATAGCCAACAGGTAATCAACGTGATTCATCACACTTAATAGCAATTAATTAAATTTTTTAAAAACAAACACTGCACACATCAGATTAACACTCTCAAGTTAAAAGGGACAATGGGGAATTCAATATCACATGCCTGACACGCCTCGAAGAGGGATGGGTAACAGGTACAACACGATTGCCATTAATTAGGTCATTGTATGTGGCTGCGAGTAAGAAAGCCACAATGACTCAGTTCAACGTCAAGATGCCTCTTGATGCCCACAGTCATAGCACACGGCAAACGTGAAATGCATCGCCTGGTTGTACCGTGGAAATATGGCTGGAAGCCTTCTCCACCTTTAAAGCCACACGCTGTACTGATTGGTCAGGGGCACGAGTACAACTCGAGCTGTAGTAAATTCAAAGCGGTGTGATTGGTTCAAGTTTTGAGGCTCTGTAAGGGTTTTTTAACACCAGGTCAACAATGAATTTCATTGTTTGTGAAACAGAAAAATTAAAAGTGTGACTTTTTATTGTTAAATTCTTACATACTTTCAAGACAATGACGACCTGTGGCTTAGCCTTAATAGCCTTTAAGGCCCTACGCCACTGTTCACATGTCGATTTGACGTATCTTTACATGCTGTTAAAAGGCCATATATATATATATATATATATATATATATATATATATATATATATATATATATATATATATATATATATATATATATATATATATGAAGAGTGGTTTTACAAAAATCTTCTGTCCATTTTTCCCATTTTTATATATTGAGTATTATTTCCCCAAAAATGTCACACTCGGTCTATTATTTCATCATATATAAACTTCAAACTCACACGAGTAAAGGGTAATGCACGTGCCATTTGATGCTTAAAATAAACTTTACGTTTCAAAATTTATCTCATTGATGGAAAATCTCAAAAAGTAGAAATATCGACTTTATGAGTTTTGGAAAACCAGCCTTCATCCTTTATATATATATATATATATATATATATATATATATATATATATATATATATATATATATATATCAGAAATAAACATCCTCGGTCCCTTTAATTGCGTGTGAAGCGAGTGCTCTACCAACTGAGCTATCGGGACCCCCAGTTTCACGTAGGCAGGTCTGATGTGTTGTTCTGGCATCAAGACCAAGTTCCAGAATATTTCAAAATAGTTTAATGTTGATGTCTTATTTATTGTGTCGAATGCTACAAAACCAATACCCCGACCAAGACTTTCGCATCACCTAAGATTTATTTAAAATTTTAAATTAGGCAGATTCCCCCCCCCCCCCCCCCCCCCACCCTACCCACCCCTTCCAAAGCACTCTCAGCTCTAACAAGAATTAATAATCATGGTCAATAACGATCAAGGCCACCAGGACACGTGACCCAGTCCTAGACAGGACAGATGGCAATCACCCTCCCTCCCCTTTGATACGCTACACCTCCCCCCCCCCCCTCCCCGGACAATATCTACCCCCCCCCCCCCCCCCCCACCCTAAATCTCGGCCTCTTTTCCAATATCTTCATTATAGTAATTGGATAGGTTACAAGATTGTTTTTCTCTCTATTATGCCACTTTGAAATTTCACCGTGCTTCCTTGTCGTTAGGGACAACACTTATGAGATATCTTTTTTTTTTAAGAAGGAAAGAAAAAGAAAAAAAAGTAATAAAATTGTTGAAGGCTCAGCATTTTAAAACATAAATTAATTTATTTTTGTTTGAATCATTTATTTATTTGTTTGGTTGTGTGTATGTGTCTGTCTCTCTCTCTGTGTATGTGTTTGTTTGTTTGTGTGTGTGTGTGTGTGTTTGTATGTGTCTGTGTGTGTTTTAATGTTGTCCAAAAGAGAATTCTCAGTAGGATTCAATAGTCTGATGTCACGTCCGCCCCGCAACCAGCAGCTTGGTTCTAAAATAAGAAAATCGGTACTTTTTAGTCTCCATGCTGGCTAGAACTTTTTCACATGTCATGTGATCAGAATGTATAAAAATCAAAACATGATCAGATTTATAATATTTTTCTCCTCTGGATACACTTTTATGCTCGTCAGAGAATAAGTATTTCATATGGCGTCCGCCATTGTTCCGATAGTTTAGTAACTAAGCTACTATGCGTCATTACGAGGGAAGTGACGTCACCACTGTTGAAGCCTATTGCTAACACTTCAAGCAAAGGCTTTAACGCTGGCTATGAGTTATCAATTCAATAATAATATTTGCTTTGGGGGGGGGGGGGGGGGGAGAGCGAAGGGGGGGGGGGGGGGGGGGGGGGGGGAGCGGATGGATTATCACCACTTGACCAATTGGATGAATCAGGGGAATCCAAAAGAATGGAGTATCAGCATAACCCTCTAAAGGTGACTTACTTGACGTATCGCCGCCAATCGCCTCCTAATCTTCGGACTGGGACGCTTTGGCAGCTTCTCTGATTTGTTGAGTGAGTTCTTTCTGCCTTTGTGTTTGTTATGTTCGCTTGGTGCGGCTATGTGGTCAAGTGGTATGACACTCGCTTTCGGATCGGAAGGTCCTGGGTTCGAGCCTCGCTCGGCGCATAGTTGAGTCCTTGGAAAAGACTCCTTACTAACATTCTCTCACCGTACTCGGGTGTAAAATGAGTACCTGGCCGTGAACAGCGTTGTCTTTGTCCGAAAAATTGTAATATGGCCTAACAGGCGGCATGTTCCGTCCTACATGTTAAATGTTGCTGTTGACCAGGGACCCCTTGTAAAGCGCTTTGAGCACATTTAGTGGGTATTGCCCTATATAAAAAAAAGCTTAAAAAAAAGCCCACCTCAATTGGTGTAAAGAATAACGCCTTTGCTTTATTAGCTGGATCTCCTTAAGATATGTCCAAATAGTCTCCATCTTATTTCCAAAATTTGAATTGATAGCGGTGTTTCTTCGCATTTTATGTACAGCGAATTGTTACTTATGATTCTAAGGGAACTCTTGACAAAGTCCTAGAGAACAAGCAAAGATTAAGTAGGGTAATGAAACGTTGACGCCTCTAATCCCCAGGCCATTGTTCACGTGATCCCATTCTCTATCCTGTCAATTCTATCTGAGGCAGGCATCGGTCATCTGTTAACTGTCGTGCTCTTGGAAAAACACGTATTAAAAAATTTGGCCAGAAAACTCTTCCTTCAAATATCGATCGATTTAAAGGACCCTCATCTTGGCAAAAACTCTTCAAGCCCGGGACTTCGGGTTATTTTAAAGTTTGGCCAGAAAACTCATCCTTCATATTAAATATCCATCACAGAAGTCCCGGGTTTGAGGGAGATGAAGAGAGAGAGTAGAGAGACAGATAGAGAGAGAGAGAGAGAGAGAGAGAGAGAGAGAGAGAGAGAGAGAGAGAGAGAGAGAGAGAGAGAGAGAGAGAGCGTCATGTTTTGTTACGTCGAGTGAGCCGTTTTCCTATTCCTTTGTGGTGTCATAGGTCACGCAAAATGACGTCACAAAGTGGCTTCTTTATTGTTATGGCGGCAGCGGTTACGTCGCGACGCTCGTGGTTTCCTTCGCAGCTGACTCTTCGTGCGGTCTGGTCAGCTGTTCATTGTGGTTACCGGCGATTTCTCAATCAAACTGCCACCAAATTATGTTGACATCGCCATTCTACACCCAAAATTTCCATTAGCCCCTCCACCCCCCCCCCCCCCCCCCCCCCCCGTTCTTTGCCCATTTTTTATGTGTTAATTAATCAATTTCATCTCTCTCTCTCTCTCTCTCTCTCTCTCTCTCTCTCTCTCTCTCTTTCTCTTTCTCTCTCTCACTCCCTCTCTCTCTCCCTCTCACTCCCTCTCGCTCTCTCTCTCTTTCTTTCTCTCTCCTCTCTCTCTTTCTTTCTCTCTCCTTCTCTCTCACCCCCTCTCCCTCTCTCTCTCTTCTCTCTCTCTCTCCCTCTCTCTCTCTTCTCGCTTCTCTCTCTCTCTCTTACTTCTCTCAGTCTCTTCCGCTTCATCTTGTTATTATTCCTATCAAGTATTATTCCTACCTGTGTCTACTGCAATCATCTATTTATCTATCTATCTTCTATTTATCTATCCTTCTATCTATATATCTTGTTTGTGCGGCTATGTGATCTTGTGGTATAACACTCGCTTTCGGATCGGAAGGTCCTGGGTTCGAGCGTACTCAGGTTTAAAATGAGTACCTAACAGTTAACAGCGTTGTTTCTGTCGGGAAACAGGCGTCATGTCTCGTTTTTGATGTTACGTGTTACTGTTGGTCAGTGACCCCTTGTGAAGCGCTTTGAGCATGTTCTAGCCTTTCTTTTAAAATGCGTCTGGGGATCGGTGTTTTTATTTTAGTGGAGTCACTCTGTAGACGGCGCAAAATTGAGTCTTTGGAGAGTTTAAAAAAAAAAGACTTTTCAAACTCTACTCACATTATCTCACCGCACTCAGGGATAAACTGTGTACAGAAGCAGTGTTGTCTCTTGTCCAAAATCAAAACTAAATATGTATCGATTGACGGGCGCCATGTCTCGTCCTACATGTTATGTGTTGCTGTTGGTTTGGGACCTCTTGTAAAACGATTTGAGCATATTTTAGTCTTATATTGCTCTATATAAACGCCCAAAGTTTTCTTTGTATGATTATTTCCTTTTTTTTCCTTCTTTGTTTTTTGTTTTTGTTTTTTTTTTGGGGGGGGGGGGGGGGGGGGGGGGGGGGGGTGAGTGGGTTTTTTTTTTCCCTTTCTTTACTCACTAACACTCCATCGGTAACTAGCCGTTCGGATTTCTGTACACGACGTGTCAGAACAAAGCATTATGGCACACCATTATCAAGTGTAGTAGTCTCAGGTTTAAATGTCATCCATCCACACTGTTTGTGGAGTGAGTAATCTGATATCTTGATTGTACTCACTATTCTGCCGTCCTCTGGAAAAAAAACCATATTTAAACATTTGGCCATAAAAGTCGTCCTTCCAATATCGATCGATTTAAATGACTCTCATCTTGGCAAAAACTCTCAAACCTGGGACTTCGCCGAAGTCCCAGGTTTGAGAGTTGTTTGCCAAGATGAGAGTCATTTAAATCGATCGATATTTGACTGAAGAGTTTTTCTGGCCAAATTTTTAAATGTGGGTTTTTTTTTTTTTTCTCAGAGTGCGGCAGTGTTATATCAGACCTCCGTGTATCACATTTATTTTTCATTAGGGTGTCAAGCAGATGTCATTTCTCCAATTATATAGTAATAATATATTATAACATATAGTTTTGTAAAAATGTAGGTCCCTGTAGCTTAATATTAAGGGTACATTTTTCATTCTTTCATATAGATAGTATGCGCTTGGCTAAGAAGCTCATAACATTGCCATCCGGAAGTATAAGGGACCAACACACAAAACTGTGTGTATCTATGTATCGTTTATAGTCGGGTTAATACAGTTCAGTGAGCATTACTCATAAACGCGGATGGCAAAAAACAATAACAAAGACCTGACATAGTCCCTGCATAGATAGTATGCGCTTGGCAAAGAACCTCACAACATTGGCATCCGGAAGTATAACGGACCAACACACAAAACTAGTGTAACCATGAACTTTTAGAGTCTGGTTCATACAGTTAAGTGAAAAGTACTCATATACGTGGATGGCAAAAAATAATAATAAAGACCTGAGTGACGTCATCTTCACTCTATCTATTCTATAAGATCTTACTATAATACAACATGCCTCAATGGCTCAGGCCTGCTGTTACTGTGTGTTGACACGTTTTATCCAGCTGGCGGATGTTGTCAGATTATTTTGGCTATACTATTACTACTACTACTACTACTACTACTACTACTACTACTACTACTACTACTACTACTACTGCTGCTGCTGCTACTGCTACTGCTACTACTACTACTACTACTACTACTACTACTACTACTACTACTACTACTTCTACTACTACTACTACTTCTACTACTACTACTACTACTACTACTACTACTACTACTACTCCTGCTACTGCTGCTGCTGCTGCTACTATACTATACTACTTACTACTACTACTACTACTACTACTACTACTACTACTACTACTACTGCTACTGCTGCTGCTGCTACTGTCTGCTACTACTACTACTACTACTACTACTACTACTACTACTACTACTACTACTACTACTACTACTACTACTGCTACTGCTACTGCTACTCTGCTACTACTACATAATCTGCTACTACTACTACTACTACTACTACTACTACTACTACTACTACTACATACTACACTACTACTAACTACTACTCTACTCTACTCTACTACTACTACTACTACTACTACTACTACTACTACTACTACTACTACTACTACTACTACTACTACTACTACTACTACTACTACTACTACTACTATTCCGCCGCGAAATTTTTATTCTATTCCCTGTTGTCATCTGGCACTTTTCAACTCACTTCATGTCTTGTTATTACTACTGCTACTACTACTTCTACCACTATATAGTTTAAATGCATTACACACAGACATGCAAGACCACCCTTACTTACACAGTTAAATCTTTGATGTAATGGCCTCACGCCAGCCGCCAAAGTTCTTGTTTTTATTGGCAGGTCAGAACTTTGCCTAGATTGTACGTGTTATGGGTTATCGGTGACCAATGAACCAAAAACTTTTGGCAAAACGGGTATTTAAAAATTTGGCCAGAAAACTCGTCCTTCAAATATCGATCGATTTAAATGACACTCATCTTGCTTCACGACGGCGAAGCCCAGGTTTAAGAGTTTTTAACCAAGATGAGTGTCATTTAAATCGATCGATATTTGAAGGACGAGTTTTCTGTCCAAAGTTTTAAATACGAGTTTTTCCAGAGTACGGCAGTTAGCTGGTTAATAAAGAGCTTTGACTAGGACTCACTGATAAAGATAGGCTGCCAGGGCTTTGACTTCGACCGAATTTCTGCTTCTCAAGATGTTGTTGTTTTGAATAGACAGGACATTCCAACGTTTGCAGGCTGCACCCAGTGACTACTATAGATAGTATGCGCTTGTCTAAGAACCTCACAACATTGCCATCCGGAAATATAACAAACCAATACACAAAACTATGTGTAACCTTAAACGTTTATAATCTGGTTGATACCGTTTTAGTGAGAATTACTCAAAAACGCGTATGACCAAAAACAATAACAAAGACCTGAGTGACGTCAACTGCATACTATAATATATAGAATATCTGGTATGATCGCTGCTTCAACTCGATACACTCATTGGGGCCGGTTGTTTCTTTATTATTATTATTATTATTATTATTATTATTATTATTATTATTATTATTATTATTATTATTATATTATTATTATTATTATTATTATTATTATTATTATTATTATTAATATTATTATATTATTATTATTATTATTATTATTATTATTATTATTATTATTATTATTATTATTATTATTATTATTATTATTATTATTATATTATTATTAATTTTATTATTATTATTGTTATTATTATTATTATTATTATTATTATTATTATTATTATTATTATTTATTATTATTATTATTATTATTATTATTGTTATTATGTTATTATTATTATTATATTATTATTATTATTATTATTATTATTATTATTTATTATTAATTTTATTATTATATTATTGTTATTATTTTATTATTATTATTATTTTATTATTATTATTTTATTATTATTATTTTATTATTATTATTGTTTTATTAATTCATTATTATTAATTTTTTTATTTTTCTTCTTCTTCTTCTTCTTCTTCTTCTTCTTCTTCTTCTTCTTCTTCTTCTTCTTATTATTATTATTATTATTATTATTATTATTATTATTATTATTATTATTATTATTATTATTATTATTATTGTTATTATTATTATTATTTATTATTATTATTATTATTATTATTATTATTATTATTATTATTATTATTATTATTATTATTATTATTATTATTATTATTATTTAGACAAATCAAAGCAAGACGAATCCAGTCCAACGTCAACCGACAGTCACTTGATAATTCATTTGTAACCCAATTCGAAATTGGGAGTACGAGGCAGAGTATTTCGCCTCTTGTTGTAAATAAAATTAGAAGAATCCGGTTAGAGAACCTGTTTATTGGAAACCAAGAGGGTTGAAGGAGCGCCCCGTCTGTCGAGGATCGAGACCTGTTATAAACTGTAAGGTTAGATCACCTCAACAATTAGACGCCAGCAGATCTTCCTCCTTGCTCTAGCGTTTACTTTGTTTTATTGGACCCAATCCGTCACCCTTTTTTGTCTTAACAATCTCAAGTTGGTTTAGTCGTTTGCAGTTTGCAAACTTTGCTCGATCGAGCGCTTCATCCAACAAAACTACAAAACTTTTCTTTCGAGTAATTTTGGCAAGCAAGCGCTTCAAATTTCAAATGATACCAAGTCAGTTTGAGCTTGCATGAAGTATGATCGAAAAATTAAAAAACACTTGATAAGGGTAGAAATCGTATATTATGTCTTGGAATTATGTTCTAAAAACTGTTTTTTTTTTTCTTCTCACCAACCACCTTCGCCGCCCCCTCACACACACACACACACACACACACACACACACACACACACACACACAAGAAAAGAAAAAGAAAGAGAAAAGAATATAAATAAGTTCAGATTCAAACATTTTTTTTTCAGGAGGTGATGATTACCAATAAATAAGTGATTGGCGATGAAGAGAAGCTAGTCGTTTTATCCAACGCCAAATCACCGCAAACGCGGAGTTGAGTTGCAAATACAAACGAATATAACGAACGTTTGCCACGACCGTTTGTTCCAAGTCTATCACCTGCCTGTGCTGCGTCTGTCTTGGAGAGAACTGGCTCAACAGGCCGAAGTGGTTACATAAAATAACGTTTAAGTGGTGAAACCACAGAACGACAAACACGGATCTTAAGAGTACATTACAGCAAGCGGTGACCGAATTCAGCGAGGAGGCAACCGTTCGTTTGCTTAGCACGTTTGTTGTTGAAATTGCTTGAACTTGAAATTTTATGAAGACCTGCCAACTTGAAATGTTAAAAATTTGTAGTTTTCAGAAGGAAGAAATTGAAGTCTTTATAAATAATAATAATAATAATAATAATAATAATAATAATAATAATAATAATAATAATAATAATATCATAATCAAACATAATAATAATCAAATAATAATCATAATAATAATAATAATAATAAATAATATAATAAATAATAATAATAATAATAATAATAATATAATAATATAATAATAATAATAATAAAATAATAATAATAATAATAATAATATAATAATAAATAATAATAATAATAATAATAATAATTCTAAAGCGCCTACAACTTTACAAATTCATATTTTACTCTTAGCAGTATTAAATGTGCCTTCAAGACCCTGAATAGATGCTTTGTGGCACCAAACTTTACTTTTTAACACATTGTATTGAATCACAAATGTCTATTTATTTCTGCTGTTGAAGGCAAAAATTCGTATTTTTACGAATTTTTCGTAGTCGTAGGTAGGTTTGTTTCTGTGTGCCGAAAGAATGCAGGAGTCCTATTTACATGTCTTGGGGTGATAGTGGTGGTGGTGATGACTTGGTTGTTTCTTGATATTTACATAATATTTATTTATATTTTAAAAGTAGAGGTGCTCGTTTTCGTTCATTTAAGTGGCTGCTATTGATACTTCTTCTTCTTCTTCTTCTTCTTCTTCTTCTTCTTCTTCTTCTTCTTCTTCTTCTTCTTCTTCTTCTTCTTCTTCTTCTTTCTTCTTCTCTTCTTCCTCTTCCTCTCTGCTGCTGCTGCTGCTACTGCTTACTGATGATGATGAGATGATGATGATGATGATGATATGCTGATGATAGATGAGACGATGATGATGATGAATGATTGATGATGTGATGATGAGCTACGACGGATGAGCTGATGATGATGATGGATGATGATGATGATGAGAGATGAGTGATGATAGAGTAGTAGTAGAGTAGTAGTAGATAGTGTAGTTATGATGTATAGAGTAGTAGTAGTAGTAGTAGTAAGTAGTAGTAGTAGTAGTAGTTAGTAGTAGTAGTAGTAGTAGTAGTAGTTAGTAGTAGTAGTAGTAGTAGTAGTAGTAGTAGTAGTAGTAGTAGTAGTAGTGTAGTAGTAGTAGTAGTAGTAGTAGTAGTAGTAGTAGTAGTAGTTAGTAGTAGTAGTATAGTAGTAGTAGTAGTAGTAGTAAGTAGTAGTAAGTAGTAGTAAGTAGTAGTAGTAGTAGTAGTAAGTAGTAGTAGTAGTAGTAGTAGTACCTCCATTAAATCGCTCGATATTTGAAGGACCATTTTTCTGGCCAAAATTGTAAATATATATTTTTTATTCAGAAAACGGCAGCATACTATTATTATGTTTTGATATCATGACGAATCCAGAATGGCATAAACTGCAGATTAGCAAACTTGTCAGTTTGGTGTTTTTGATGCCTAAATCCACAAACATTGCGCTTTTTAGTTGCTTGTCAAAGAAATGTTGGATATTGCATTTTGGCGTTTTCATAGTGTTTTTTCTTCTAGAAAATCACATCATTTTAAGTACCTATTTAATTGACAAAGTAACGCTTATTTGATAAGATGGGCTATTTATTTTCCTCTTAAACTAGCATCACGAGATGAAATTTTCATCAAACCAGGACACTACTCGAGCCAGGTGGGATAAGAAAATGAAGCTTTAAAAAAATGTTATGGTCATTTTAGCAAGAAAAATAAAGAAAGGATTAAATAAATAAATAAATAAATAAATAAATAAATAAATAAATAAATATAAATAAATAAATAAATAAATAAATAAATAAATAAATAAATAAATAAATAAATAAATAAATAAATAAATGTTTTTAAAAATTGTGGAAATTATGCTTTTTTCAGTCGTTTGCTTTTGCAAGACAAATCTGGCAACCCTGGTCTGAAACCGGTTGCCGGTTGCGAAATGCCAGTTGCCAGTTGCCAGGCGAGGTTAATGAAGTTTAAAACGTGGAATACATTTTTCTCATAATTTCTCATTTACACCCGATGACGTGCTCACTCTCAGATTCGTGTACTACACGAAAGTCTGAAGGCGTCGGGGTTGACCTTTCCACTACTTTCTCTAACCCATTGACGTATGCGTTTTACCTGCGACGGCACGGGCTGACGTAATAATATCCAGAGCTGCCTTCTTGAAATTTCAAAAATTTCGTAGTTTCCAAGGGGAAAAAAAAAGAAAAATTCACTATAAATATAGCTTTAGAAATAAACAATTTCCTGTCAGTATTGCCCAAAAAATGCTCCAAAGCCCGGAATATAGATTCTAAGAAACTAAACTTTCCTTCTCAACAAGATTTATTGAGTCAAAGAGACCTATGCAGTTCTGTAGCTAGAGACCAAAATTTCGTATTTCTATATAGGCAGGTCTGTAAAATCGTTTCGCATCCTTTGGGGTGATATTTTTTTGGCTAAGATCCCTGGTTTATTTTGGGTGTTGTACGAGCTTTTGACGTGACATGTGTAATGTTGATGTTTTGTTTTCTATTATGATTATCGCAAAGAATGCAATGGGTTGACGTCAAAAAAAAAAAAAATCTCTCACATTAACGAAGCAGCATTTATACATTTATAGTTCATAGCTGTTTAGGTAAGGATGTCTGTCTGTCTGCCCCCCACCCCTTCCTCCTCCTCCTCCTCCTCCTCCTCATCCTCTACCACCACCTCCTCCTCCTCCTCCTCCTCCTCCTCCTCCTCCTCCTCTACCACCTCCTCATCCTCTCCTCCTCTACCACATCCTCATCCTCTACCTCCTCCTCTACCACCTCCTCCTCCTCCTATACCACCTCCTCATCCTCTCCTCCTCTACCACCTCCTCATCCTCTACCTCCTCCTCCTCCTCATCATCATCATCACCATCATCATCATCATCATCATCATCATCATCATCGTCTTCTTCTTCTTCTTCTTCTTCTTCTTCTTCTTCTTCTTCTTCTTCTTCTTCTTCTTCTTCTTCTTCTTCTTCTTCTTCTTCTTCTTCTTCTTCTTCCTTCTCCTCCTCCTCCTTTCTTCCTCCTCCTCCACCTCCTCCTCCTCACCACCACCAAGCAGGCATGAGTACAACATTCAAATATTTCCTTCTTCATTAAACAGTCGCTTTGTTGTTGTCGTCGACATTGTCTTTTTTATATTCGTCGTCGTCGTCGTCGTTGTTGTTCAATAGAATTGTTATTCTTTACTACTAAATGGAATATCTATTTTTGTTGTTGCCGATGCCTTCATATCACATTATAAATGAAAGGTCAATGCGTCTTAGCATTATCGGTCATGCAAACCTGCCAACTTGAAAATTTTAAAATTTCGTAGTTTTTAGTCGATAAAAATTGGAGTCGTATAGTTGACTCTACAGATCAACAATTTCCCCTCACAATGGTTAGACATCACTTAAAAATCCTTAAAAACATGTAATTTGAAATCAACTTTTATTTTCAACAAGTTTTAACGACTTTGCAATGTTCATGAAGTTCTTAAATTGGAGCCAAAAATTCCGTAATTTTACGAATGTTCGTAGTGTTTGGCAGGTCCGGATAGCAGTCATTGTATCACACAGAGCCTCGATAAATTTGTCTTTTTTTGTTTTTTTTTTTAACATACTTCGAAAACTGAAAAAGTTTTCGCCTGAAATATTCTATCTACGTATTTCAGTTGGAGGTCCCGATAGCTCACTGGGTAGAGTACTCGCTTCATACGCAAAGGGACCAAGATCGATCCCGGTTGCAGTCGAGATTTTTTTTCTGACGACCCCCCCCCCCCCGCCCCATCCCCTGTGCACCCAGCTGCGAAAGGGTAGCTTCGTCTGTTTGATTTGGCGGAAAGTACTTTGCGATTGACTAACGTCCTATCCAAAGGGTAGCAAGCAATTTCACACTATAGAAACCGGGATAAACTCCGGCTCCATAGGCCCAATGGCTCTGAAGGACCAGGTACTACGTCTTTCAGTTACCAGATAGATAACGGGTCATTCTATCTAAGGACAAGTGGTTTTTTATCTTCCGGAAACCCTTTGATCTTCAGTTTATTTTTTCACCTTGTAGAGTAGGAAATTACAAGATACAGAATAACATAAAGCACTCGACGATCACATGACATCAAAGTACAAGTCATGTGACTCTAGTGACGAAGAATGAGACTTGAAGTCACTGCCTGTTTACTACACCAGACCTGCCTAGTACTACGAAACATTCGTAGAAATACGAATTTTTGGCTCCAGCTACAGAGCTGCACAGGTCTCTTTGACTCAATAAATCATGTTGTGAAGGAAAGTCTAGCTTCTTAGAGCCTATATTCAGGACTTAGGAGCATTTTGGACCATGCTGAAGGCATATTGTTTATTTCTAAAGCTATTTAAAGTGAATTATTTTTCCTCCTTGGAAACTACGAATTTTTTGAAATTTCAAGTTGGCAGCTCTGAGCTACACAATCTTGGATGGCCTCGTTAAACTAGTTAAAACCGCCTATTCTGTAAGATTGCTGCCCCACTTTTTATTTACTGTTTCAGAAGTCATGTATGCTTAACTTATTGTGACCCTTCGGCTCATATCGGTACTAATAATAATAATAATAATAATAATAATAATAATAATAATAATAATAATAATAATAATAATAATAATAGTAATAGTAATAGTAATAGTAATAGTAATAGTAATGATGATAATAATAGTTATAATAATAATAATAATCTTCTTCTTCTTCTAGGTTCCATGCCTGGTCCAGGCTTCGGATACTGCATGAATTATCTCTCTCCATTCCTCCCTGTCTCTTGCTTTTTCAAACAGCTCTTGGATTGTTAGGTTGGTGAAGCCCTTCAGTTGGTCTATGAGTGTTTTTCTTTGTCTCCCCCGGGCGCGTTTACCAGGTATTTTTCCACAACTTGCCAGGTATTCATTCTTATCTTTCCTTACTATGTGTCCGAAAAAGGATAGTTGTCGATCCACTATTAAGGGCATTAGTTTCCTTTGTTGGTATGTTTGTTTTAGCACTTCTTCGTTCGTTTTGTGTGCGGTATACGATATTCTCTGCATCCTTCTCAAGTACCACATTTCAAAAGCTTCAATGTTCTTTTGTGTTTCTGCATTTGTAGTCCAGCTTTCGCATCCGTATAACAAGATTGGCCACACGTAGCACTTCAAGACTCGGAATCTAATCCCGAATGACATCTGTTTGTTTTTCAAAATGTTTCCCAGGTCCATGAAGGCCTGTTTGGCTTGAGTTATTCTTGCTCGTATGTCTCGGTTACATCTTCCATCTGTTGTCACTATTGAACCTAGGTATTTAAAACTTTCTACGTTGGTAAGCTGCTCGCCGTGAATCGTTATATTGCAGGTGTTGTTGTTTTCGGGGTTTTTCTGTATTACCATGCATTCTGTTTTGGTGATATTCACTTCCATTCCCTTGGCTTCACTATCTACTACCACTTTGTCAACAATCTTTTGAAGTTGGATTTCTGATGTTGCAATGAGTACCGTATCGTCTGCGTATCTTATATTATTTTTGTTGTGACCTCCTACTTTTATTCCCTCCATATTATTTATGCCCCTCATGATTGTTTCTTGGTATAGATTAAACAGATCTGGTGAGGCAACACACCCTTGACGGACTCCTTTCTTAATAGGAATGGAATTTCCTGTAGAGTTTCCGATTTTGATAGATGCCTGCTGGGTGTAGTATAATGTTTGCATGAGTCTGAGGTCTTTCTCATCAGCGCCAATGGAGTGCAGTTGTTTTAGTATTTCTTCGTGGCGTACTCTATCAAAAGCTTTTTTGTAGTCGACAAAACAGAGGTATAGTGGGGTCTGAAACCTGTATAGCTCTTTCACTTAAAAACGGAGGAGGTATATTGCGTTCCTTGTCCCTCTGTCAGGTTGGAATCCATATTGTTCTTCTGCGATTTCGGGGTTAATCTTATTCCTTAGCCTGTTGATAATTATACGCAACAGTATTTTGTTGATGTGACTTATTAAACTTTATAGTTCTAAAATTTTCGCATCTGACTGCACCTGCTTTCTTTGGTATTGCTATGAAAATAGAGTTACAGAGATCTTAATAATAATATAATAATAATAATAATAATAATAATAATAATAATAATAATAATAATAATAATAATAATAGTAATAGTATATGATAATAATAGTAATAATATAATAATAATAATAATAATAATAATAATAATAATAATATATAATAATAATAATAATAATAATAATAATAATAATATAATAATATATAATAATAATAATAATAATATTAATAATAATGATATAATAATAATAATAATAATAATAATAATAATAATAATAATAATAATAATAATAATAATAATAATAATAATAATAATAATAATAATAATGATGATGATGATGATGATAATCCCCCCTTCCAAAAACAAAAAACAAAACAAAAAACAAAAATAAAAACAAAAACAAAACAAAAACAAAACAAAACAAACAAACAAACAAACAAAAACAAATACAAAATCTATCTATCTATCTATCTATCTGTCTATCTATCTATCTATTTATCTATCTATCTATCTATCTAT
>NC_088362.1:25450110-25505110 GCF_034508935.2 Berghia stephanieae
TAGATAGAATGGTTGAAATTTATCTTTTGATTATTGAGGTAAAGGTAAGATCAAGGCTGTTGGGATGATGCTATTATTTGTGCGTCCACGTTTTGCCTATTTTAATAATAATAATAATAATAATAATAATAATAATAATAATAATAATAATAATAATAATAAGAATAGTGAAGCATGTACAAAACGCACACTTCCACTCAAGGTGCTCAGGGCGCTATGAAAATAAAATTAATTAAAAAAAACAAACCAAAACGGTTACAATTAATGGTAAATCAATGCACGAATTAAAATATACAACTACAACGGACTAAGTAAAAAGGCACGGGGAAAATGTCTTGTTTTCAGATTCTTAAAAAAAAATTCAAATGGAGGGCTGGATCTAGTTTTAAAACTTATACTATTCCATGCTATTCCATACACGATTAGAACGATCTAAGATACCGCTCTCCCCTCACCAGGTGTTGGCCTTTCTCTTGGAAACAAAAAACAAAACGATTTCTAGGTGACTGTTGTTTAGATTATGTGTGTAACTAGGACACAATTTCATGGCAATCATAAGATTATACGGAGGATGTTGATATGACATCCAAGAGTAAGCGTGTAAGCAATGCCATGAGCGGTCGTTTTTTTTTTTGGTTTTTCTATCAACGATTAGAATTTGGAGCAGCCTGCCAGCGGATGTGGTTAGCTCTGAAAACAAACAGTTCAGGGACAGAATCGCTTCTGTGCCACTCGAAACACCAACATGCACACCAAAGTCTGCGACAATACACCCCAGGTGGTTTGTAGAAAGCAGGAAGAAGACGAAGAAGAAGACGCAAATAAAAATTAAGACACTGGATTCGCAACTTCTAATTAAAAAAAAAAAAACATAAAGAAAATAACGAAAATTAAACCAAAAATAGTAATAAATAAATAAAATAGATATCTAAATAAAGAAGAAGGAGGAGGAGGATACCGATTAAATTTCCATTTATACGTAACTAAATTTAGCCAAATAAATTTTAAAAATCAGGGTCAAGATTCCATTGTCTTCTTTTTTTTCATTCTACGAGGAACAACAATGGATTTGACTCGGACCTTTTAATACATTCTCTTCCCCCCCCCCCCCCCCCATTCTCTCTCTCCTTCTCTCTCTCTCTCTCTCTCTCTCTCTCTCTCTCTCTCTCTCTCTTTGTTCTCCCTTGCTATATTTTAAATGTGTAATGGTTGTTTTCATGGACTGACTCAAATTGCGTTAGCGTTGGATTTGCTTTAAAGGAACATTCGCATCATTATTTATTTATGGTCTATCTAATTCTATTTTGTTTCATTTCGACTTGTGATTTTCTAACATCCATTTCATCTCGTTTCTTTTTTCTTTCTTTTTCCAGATTATACCTGCCAGCACAACAAATGATGAGGTAAGAATAATTAGAATGACTGCTCGTACTCATAGTTGTTTGAATTGGATTAAACTTATTCATTCGATTATTTACATAAAGCTTATATTTATGGGAAAAAGAAAACAATAACAGCTACAAGTTGATGTGTTCGTCATTCCTATTTTCCCTCTTCCTTTTTGTACTATTCCGCCATTGTCTTTACAAAAATGATGATAATTCTAAGAATAAAAAAAAAAAGAGCGAAGGGGGGGGGGGGGGGGGGGGGGGTGTTAAAAGGGTGAAATTCCTATTTTATGTCTCAAATTCCTATTTTTAGGCGTTCTGATTCCCCTTTAGGAATGTGAAGAGTTGGTAGGTCTGGTATAGTCAAATTAGTTTTAACCAGTTAACAACTGCCGTTTTCTGACCCTCTCCTCTCTGTCTCCATCTTTGAACTTAATGGCATTTATTATTATGTAATTATTCATAAAGCGTCGAGAGAGAGAGAGAGAGAAAAAAAAGAGGGGGCGAGAAGGGGGGAGGGGGGGGGGGGGGATAACAAGTAAATCAGTAAGAGTTGGAGTCCTCGGCGATGATTAAGACTGTGGATATTAATATTAATAATACTATTGATTTCGTTCAATGCATGTAAGTAGATCAGCATCCATTAGGACAACACACAAACACGCGCACTCACATTATGTCGTCGTTCAAGCCAGTCAGCGTTTTTTAAAGGCGATCCGTGTCGCTATGCACTCTATAAACTCATACTCGGTACTCTAGAAAACCCACATTTGAAAATTTGGCCAGAAAACTCGACCTTCAAATATCGATCAATTTAAATGGCCCTCATCTTGGAAAAACAACCTCTCAAACCTGGGACTTCGCGAAGTTCCAGGTTTGAGAGTTTTTTTCTTTCTTTCTCCAAATAACTTAGTATGATAATATTTTTATGGCATAGCGACCGTCGGGACAACGGCATTTTGGCATGGCCTCATAGATGTTGTTTAATTGGCCAAATTGGACCAAGTTAGGATTTTTTCAGTGAAAATTTCAGAGTAAAACAGTAAGGACTGATTAGACAATATGGATCGGTGGTAGACGTGGTTCGGTTGTAGTATTCACGGTTGCCAATTTTCCGTATATTTACGGAATTCAGTATGTTATAAATCATCAGTTTATTTTCCAACCACCTGCTAAACGGAAATAAAGTAAGTCCTACATGTCTTTTTAGTCAGAAAGGGGTTCGGTCAATGTGTTTTGTGTAAACGTTCAGTAAATTTTGGCCTCCTTAATTTTGGCAACCCTGAGTTTATCGTTGTTTTACTGGTTACACATCTTGTGTAGACGTGACACACTGACGCGTGTGTGTCAAATAATCAAGACGAAAGAGTCAATAGTGTGACACTTTATTTTATGTTCAATTTTCAAATACTAATTGATATCTCTATATATCTGTCCTGTCATGTCGTGTTTTAGAAACCAATGAACGAGAAAGGAATGAAGGAAGGAGTTGATTTGTGACATTTATGTATTGATATGTTATTATTTATTTTAAACACCATTACTGGCGTTAACAGTTATCTTTTGTAAATTTTAAATAAAACAAAGTTTTTTATTTAATAATGTAGTGTTAACTGGAGCATGGTGTCCCAATTCCCCGAGCATCGTTAATTGTTCGAGCGATGTGTATTCATTCATTCATCAAAATTTTGTGTGTGCCGATTCTGGGGATTTTTAGAATTCTCCTGGACCGTAACGTTATAAAAATGTCTTTAGTCGAATCCAATGGGAAATCGCGCGCTATACAAGTCTGCCTCCTCTTCCTCCTCCTCCTCCTCCTCCTCCTCCTCCTTCTTCTTCTTCTTCTTCTTCTTCTTCTTCTTCTTCTTCTTCTTCTTCTTCTTCTTCTTCTTCTTCTTCTTCTTCTTCTTCTTCTTCTTCTGATTGTCTTTGTTATTATTTGGTGGGTGTGTTTCAAACATAAATACATTGAGAGAGAGAGAGAGAGAGAGAGAGAGAGAGAGAGAGAGAGAGAGAGAGAGAGAGAGAGAGGGGGGGATTCAAAATCTGGAGGTTTAGATTGATATCGAGAAAAGTGCTGTGCGGGGGAATTTTTCAAGTTGTTAAAAAAAAGGATATCACGGTCTTGAGTCAAACCTTTGGCCGGAATTCCTTGTTTGCTGATCAAACAAGTTTGATAAAGCATATTTTATGTCGCCGTTACATTGAGACAAAAAGCAAAACAAAAAACAAAATTAAGACAACAAACCAGTCGGATTTATTCAATGTGTTAATTTGAACTCAATACAAAGAGTGGAACATTTCATTCAACCGTTTATTTGTTTTTTGTTTTTTTTTTAAATATTTCTACGAATATATATGTAACTGTTGCTGTTCGAAGCTCGAAGAAATAATAATGTGAAATTGAATGTAAGCTTCAATTTAATTAACGAAAAAGGATAATGTGAACGTTACGGGTTTCCCCTTTATCAACAAAACAGGATGAATGAAACACTGCAAACGAATGAGATAATAAAAGTGATAATGGCATTGTCAATATGTTCTTTTGGGAAGGTGATAGCGATGGTGATAGGTCTGTTGCTGTTATTTTTATTTCGTCCGATGGAATGGGGGTAGAATTAAAATCATTTTATGTGGTTTTTAATTTTCTAATACACCTCCCTCCCTCTAGTACTCCCCCCGCCCGACCAACCCATCCCGGCTACATCTTTTTGTGTTTTAATTTAAATCGTCTCTAAAGTGGACCTATGAACGCCATCTTTGTTTCGCTGTGTCAAGTACTTTCTGTTCCTTCGTCACCTGTTTCCTTGTGTCAGCTGACTGTAGGTAGAGTATGTAGAGTCACCGTTTGCACAGTAGATAGAGATGTTGAAAGAGAACACTTTAGCGTCGTCTTAGAAGGGTTAAAATAGGAATTGAAAAGTCAATGTTCGATTTATATATTGTATAGATATACCTTTCGTTGAGAGAGAGTATGGGCACTGTTTGGAAAAGAGAGAGAGAGAGAGAGAGAGAGAGAGAGAGAGAGAGAGAGAGAGAGAGAGAGAGAGAGAGAGAGAGAGAGGGGGGGGATGACAAGCAAACACCTATTATTTATTTTTATTCTTCATACTGGATTTTTCTTTCATTTCATTTTCTTGTAAGATTGGGGAGGGGGGGGGGGGTGGTATTGTGGGGCTTTTGTTTTTGATGCCACACAGCAAGGACACACTCTGTGCTGCAAAGTTGACTTCCAAAGAGACGTTTATTTAGAAAGATGTATATTTATCTATCGCATTGTCCCCCCCCCCCTCTCTCTCTCTCTCTCTCTCTCTCTCTCTCTCTCTCTCTCTCTCTCTCTCTCTCTCTCTCTCATTACTCAAACATCTTAGTCCTAGTTTAGGAGATCATGAAAGCTTGTTTAGGTGAAACAAAATGCTGTACACACAGCACACGACATACATTCATTACATTGCGTTGATTCTAACGTATCGTTGACCTTAGCTGTAACCGTGTTGGAAATTCGGTCAGAACATAACAACACTATCATCATACCTGGCCAGTCCAGCAACAACAGCAGGCAGGGGTTGAGGTTATAATTTTAGCTTCGAGTCCCAAGCAAGTTCATCTCGTGGTCATGTTTAGAACCCTTTAAGGCCGTTGCGCAACTCTCCTATCTCGGCATGCATACGACGGACGGACGCAACATAACTATGACGATGGCCAGAAATAGCTGAGCTTGCCACAGATTACACAGAGTCTGTGGAGCTTGCTGCTCGACCCTTCAGATTTCTGCCACCTCCAGGTGTTGCTGCTGCTGCTTCTACTTTTCAGATCGTTGGCCGATGTCCAGTTTAAGAATTTTTGAAGCCTTGTCTTATGTTGTCATGTTTCTGATTACCTTTATCTTGCATCGATCGTTATCTTTATCTATGTATGTGTGCAATCTTTATACACACAACATATTATCAATAGGGAATACCGAACGTGAAGTAAAGCGTTGTTCCTTAGCATCCTTCATATCTTGTAATCTTGTGACAGGTGTGCTCGTAACGATCTATAATAATATCATCATTTCTCAGATTTCAGCCATAGATAGTGATAATGGTGGAATGTGGATGAGTAACACAGACCTGCATATGTATTATTATTATTATTATTATTATTATTATTATTATTATTATTATTATTATTATTATTATTATTATTATTATTATTATTATTATTATTATTTCAAAGAGTATAAATAGGGATAAAATGAGAGGGAATGACGTGATCACAATAATTGCTATGATGTTTGTTTTTAGATGTGCTAGAGATGGACAGTACCTTCATTGTCAATGTACACTACTCGTGTTTTTATAGGTTTAATATCTCGTGACCCCATTAGCATCGAATTAGCTTCCAATTCAACACAAATTCAGACATTTATGCAAAATATTTTATGGTGGTTTCGTTGACCCAGGCGTCACCGCCCTATCGATCTTCAACGTGTGTACGTCATTGGATATACATACAATTTGTATCAGATATCATTTATTATTTAACCCCGAAAGCCACTCCTCGTCCTCATCCTTTTCCTCCCACGCACCAGTCTTGTCTCTTGATAATTTATCCACTAAACGGAGTTGCTCACACGCGTCGGGTTTTTTGTTTTGTTTTGTTTTGTTTCCCCAGGGTCTGTCAGAAATGTTAAAATCCATTTTTCCCCCGTTTGTTTGATCTCTTTGGTAATTTGTTAATGTTTGCACTGATAATAATTTGACAAGTCTTTGCATATTTCTATTGGATTTTTATAACAAAGACTTCAGTTATCTCATTATTTATATCGATCAAAATTGGCTCTGGAGTAGTTGTGATATACCCACAGACCTGTCTTCTGTTACGAAAAATTCGTAGAATTATTCAACTTTGGCTCCAATTTCATAATTCATGTGCATCTCTAAGTCATTAAAACATATTTTTAAAAAGCCCGGATCGAACCTCTTATGTCACATCTCGTCGCCATGAACGAGATCTGTTAACGTTCACGTAATCTGAAATTCTCGTTCGTCTCACTTGACGAGTGAACTCGTTAACTTGGTACTAACTCCGACTTAGTCTCTGCTCTCGCCATAAATCTGATCTAAATCTCCCGTGAGCGCGTCATTGGTTCATTCATATGTATTGGATGAAATCTCCCATCGATTTTTTGTCGTGGTTTTTTTGAGGGGGCGGATTTGGAATTTGAATTTTTAAGCTTTTGTTCGACTACTATTAATTGGTGGAAGAATGAATATCAGATGCTGTGCTTAAAAATAATACAGAAATACAGCATATTCAGAAAAACCGTTGGAAAAGCATTTTGAATAGGATGATTTGTGGTCAGTCGCGTCTTTAATAAATAATTGTATTCCAGCTTGTGAAACGCTTTTTTAAACAAAATGTCATTCCCCTGTTTTTTGTTGTTTTTTTTTTGTTGTTTCTTTTTTGTTGTTTTTTTTTTAAAAATATTAAATGAATTACCATAATTTATTTAGTTGCGAATGAGGGTCAATGTTTCTTCAATGTTTTTTTCTCCCCTTTTACTTCTCTCTCTCTCTCTCTCTCTCTCTCTCTCTCTCTCTCTCTCTCTCTCTCTCTATCTATCTATCTATCTATCTATCTAATTAATATCCCCGTCCCCCTCTCTAACTCTCTCAAATATTAGTACCAATGTCCAATGTGTCTGTGTGTGTATGTGTGTGTGTGTGTGTGTGTGTATATATATATGTGTGTGTGTGTGTGTGTGCGCGTGTAGGGAAATGGGGGAGGTTGTGGAGAGGCCTGTCATATTTAAGTAGATTAACATCTCATGCTTGACGTCACTGTTTTTCCACCTAGCCGGTGTCACGAAGACATTTTTAGTCAACCACAAAACAACAAATTATTACGAAAAAATCGTAGATTTCCGATAATTTTGCTCCAATTTCGGAGCTTCGTAAGTATTTCTAATTAAAACGTATTGAAAATAAACGTTGACGCCTGATTTATATTATTTAAAAGATTTTGAAGTGTTTTTATTTAATCATTTTGAGGGCCAATTGTCCATTTTTGAAGTGAACAATACTGCAGTACTCTTTAAAAACCCATATTTGAAAATTTGGCCAGAAAACTCGTCCTTCAAATATCGAGTAATTTAAATGACCCTCATCTTGGCAAAAACTCTCAAACCTGGGACTTTTATTGTATGTATGTATGTATGTATGTATGTATGTATGTATGTATGTATGTATGTATGTATGTATGTATGTATGTATTTATGATGATGACGACGATTTAGATGCTGGCTACAAAATCCCCCATAAAGAGCTTCAAATCTGAAATTCCGACAGCTCTCTTGTTAGTTTTGACACCATCTGTTGAAATAAACAGTGCGTGATTGATTCATTACGTTGGTGACGGATGTTTATTCAGACTGATGCAATACTTGAGCTTTTAGTGAAAACAACTGATGCATTGATTGACGGATCATCTTCCTTAACATGTTGTTTTGTCATGGAAAATTACCGTAGCCTGGCTCAGCGGTACGGTCTTTGCTTCGTACCCGAAAGGTCCCGAGTTCGATCGCCTGCCGCTGCGCTGTGTGGCCTTGAGCAAGTCACCTCGCCCTAGCTCATTTTGCGACGCTGCATTTCCGTTAACGCCTGGGTTATTCCAGTCTTCCCTTGGAATAACCCTAGAGACAAAGGTAGGACAGTCCTGGGTTGGAGCCGTGCTCAGCGCATAGTTGAGTCCTTGGAAAAGGCTTTTTATACTCACATTCTCTCACCGTAATCAGTGTAAAATGAGTTCCTACCTGGCCGTCAACAGCGTTGTCTCTGTCGGAAAAAAAATTCTAATATCGCCTAACAGGCATCATGTCTTAATCTACATTCTACGTGTTGCTGTTGGTCAAGGACCTTTGTATAGCGCTTTGAGCACGTTTAGTGGATATTGCATTGCGCTATATAAAAGCTCAAACTCAAGCAGGTTGATCTGACTATTTACAGGTTTGTATACAACAAGGTCTTCCATAGTTACAACTGTATACATATACATCGACATAGGGGCAAAGTCAAATGAATAAATGCCTTGATTTCATCATTCACCACGAGCTACTTGCATGATATGAATGGACGCCGATTAAATTGGGTAAAAAATATAAAGGAAGAAAGAGGAATAAAAACGCATGCTTATCGGCGTGCGTGCGTGCGTGCTTTGCTTTCGCTCTGTGTGTGTGTGTGTGTGTATATACACGGCGGAAGGCTGTCGTCCAGGGTTGCCAGTTTGGCATTTTAAATGCCAGATTCCAAAAATCTGGCATTTTTGAAAACCGTTTGGCATTAGAAAATTCATTTGGCATTTGGCATTTTCATTTGGCATTTTCTTTTCTTGTATATTATACTTCAAATGACACCTTTACTCTGCACTTGAACCAGATTCAACAGAAAACATCATAAGAAACACGAAACAGTAAGTTTTCGTAATTGTCAATAATCATTTAACTGTTTACGTATTTACCTTTCATGTTAATGTATTTCTTTTTCATTCTTAAGATCCAACCGTGGTGTAGTGGTATAGCACTCCACTTAGTAGTCAGTAGGTAAAAAATTACCCCAACAGGAAATTAGTATAATTCAAAAAAAAAAAGAAAAAAAAGAAAAGGAAAACACGCAAGCCACCAGGATATGGAGTAAATTGTCTATCAAAAGTGAGTAGTTTTCTTAGTGGGGGTGGGAGTCAACAGACTTTGGCATTTTTTTGAGTGTTTTGGCTTTTTTTGAGTCTTCCCCTGGCATTTTGTTGAAAAATAATCTGGCAACCCTGCTGTCGTCATGTTCCGTGTGTGTTGCTGTTTCGTCTGATCGATTCTCTTCTCGGCTGATGCAAGAGTGTGAAAATTTGTTACCGGCCGGCTGATAAATACTGGGTTTTCTGCTTAGCGGTTATCATTCTGCTTTTTCTCTCAGTGCCCAAGAAGTGTTGCCGATTTGTGCTTTCAGTTTCAATCACCACTTTTTTGTGTGAAAATTTATTTAATTCTTCATTGGAAGTGGAAAATGATGTCCAGTCTTGTGATTCTTACAACCGCGCTGTGTTCGTGCCCATCTTCAGTTTCTCAATCCTCATCAGCTGGTACTCCGTATGAACAAAGTGATATTGATAGGCAATTAATAAGTGTGAGGAAGAAATTGTTTAGTGTAGAGGAACTACGGCTATCATTATTATCGTCGTTGTCGTCAACTCCTTCTTCTATATGATAATCGAATCATGATGATCGTCGTAGTGGAATAGAAAACGCGATGGATGAATGAATGCGTGTGATTGAACAGCTTTGATATATTTGGTAAATATTGTGAAATTTGTTTTATAATGTACATAGACTCATAATAATAATTATAATAATATAACAATCAATATTCTAACTAATACAGTTATTTATTAACCATTCCCAATATCGTCGTCATTATCATCATTGTCGTCGTCACATTGCTGAAACAAATATTTCATCTTCAATAATCAAGAACTGTTTCAACAGTTTGTCTACATTCTAAGTATAGCATAGTCTATAAATTGTACTATTATTACAAACCCGAATTGTATCATCACCCCAATCAGAACCAAGATAACAGTTCAACCAACCCCGATATATCCACAACTTTCCGTATCATCTGTCTACTCAGTCATCAGCTGTTCAGTAATTTTCCTGGAACGTTGCGCATGTGCAGTGGATGATCTCATCGTAATAACTCGTCAATCAGTGTTTATCTTTTAAATCAGATAATAGCCCCCCAATCGGCATATAAGATTTCACTTTTTTCATAGCAAAATCAATACTAATTTTTGTGGAAGCGGTTTTGATTGATCTCAACTGTTCTTACATAAGCCTCGATATCGATATCGTAATCGTAACGAATCGACTTATCGCTCACTCTGGTGGGACAACCAAGCTATAAATAGATACGCATGTGTCGTCATCATTAAGAATACCTCCTGTGATATCACCTGCAGCAGCTGTGGTTTTTAATACCTTTGTTGTCATCATCTGTCTTGAGTCATCTGTCAACTCCATATCACTCTCACATTGAGTTATAGTATTTGGAAGAAAACTTGTGTTTGAATAGAATTCTCGGACTTGTCATCTCATTTCATCCTCGTCGGTGAGCAGCAGGATTGCTCGCTTGCTTGCCGAGACAGTGAGAAGTGAATCTCGCCTAAATCTTCTAGCAGCCCGCCTATTCGATTCTCAGTCCAATCCAAGGCCATTCATTCTATGAGTTCATCTGAATCTGACATCGAACGTACGCTCGATTTCATGATGGGTTATTTTCAGAGAATGCGTGACGATTATCTCTGGGACCACGACTATGTGGTGGTGAGTTTGGATTTTTGATATTATCAATAAATATATTATTAGCATAAAGCGTACGTTGAAAACCTTGGGTATAGATGGAACGAAGTTGACGTCACTCAAGTCTTTGTTATTGCTTTTTGCCATCCATGTTTGTTGGTAATTCTCACTAAACTGTATTAATAATTAACCAGATCATAAACGTTTAAGGTTACACATAGTTTTGTGTGTTGGGCCGTTGTATTTCCGGATGGCACTGTTGTGAGTTCCTTAGCCAAGCGCGCGCTATCTATAAAAGAATAGATTCCTTATTATTGCGATAGTGACTTTTTTGCTTATCCCAGAGCAATATATGTTGCCCTTGCTTCTTTACAAAGATGGCAGGTTTTATTTGAGCAGTTCACATCAGCGTCGATTGTACATTCGCCTTTTACCGTATTTAATGTAGATATTTCGATCTTAAAATCTGTTTTAAATTTTATATTTATGACAATAAACCTGCATCGTGATGATGATGCCCACGGTCTTCGTATTAAAAAAAATTATACGAGTGTCATGATGTATGGATGTGTGGGTAGGAGACAAACCTCCCACACTGTATATACTACATACAGACACGGTTCTGGTTTAAAATGGACGCCCTTCGTTGGAAAACTCCCACACTGTATGCCATGTAGCTACTACATGCAGATACGGTTTTGGTTTAAAATGGACGCCCTTCCGTTTGACTGTCACAGTTTGTTGAAAAAGGTCGTGCCGTGTCGTTTGGAGGTGGATTCAGTTTGAGGTTGTTTGTTTACCTGTGGGGTTGACATGTTTCGATTCGATTTGAGGGTATTGGATACCTTGATTTGTTGTCAGGTATGGTAAAGTATAGATAGTATGCGCTTGGCTAAAAAGCTCACAACATTGCCATCCAAATTGATTCCAAATTTAGACCTGTAAAGAAATAAATAAAAAGAAAATTCCCTTTATTGATCCCATAGGGAAAAAGTTTCTCTAAGGTCTATTCCAAGAGAAGACTAGAATAACCTAGGCGTCAGCCGCAGTGCAGCGCCGCAAATTGAACTAGGGCGATGTGACTTGCTCATAGCGCAGTGGCGGGTGATCAAACTCTGTACCTTCCGGGTACGAAGCAAAGGCCGTTAACGCTGAGCCATGCTGACCCTTTCGATGACTCCAAACTGCACCGAAGTTCAAGTCGGGAGCCATTCGTGGGTTATAAAATTGACTTCCAACATCTCTTATTTTAATGGCCTTTTTATTTTTGAATATCTTTTTAATTTAAATTTAATGACGTTTCGGTCCCATGGTTTCTCAATCCCTCCCCCCCCCTCCCCCGCAACCTACATCGTCACAACGATCAATATCCCCTCTGCCTTTGCAGCAAAGACATGCGTTAAAACAAACAAACAAAAACAACATAATTTATTGATAGCTGAGATGAAACAGTTGCTGAAGTCCTCGTATCTCGAGTTTTGAATTAATTACTTTTGTTTCGAAATTGGCATAGACATGTATATTATATTATAATCACATACGAGGATGTTTATTATATTATAATCACATACGAGGCTGTATTATATATGTAATATTATAATCACATACGACTGTCTGTCTTTTCGGGGCAAATATGATGACCTATGATCTTAATGAGAATAATTGGAAACGAATTCAAATTTATCTTCGCAAGCAGATAATTAAAATTATGATTTAATTTGATTCAGACGCCAGTAACTTTTTAATTTTGTCTGGAGTCTTAGTTGGAGTTATATTAAATATTCTTCTTCTTCTTCTTCTAGGTTCCATGCCTGGTCCAGGCTTCGGATACTGCATGAATTATCTCTCTCCATTCCTCCCTGTCTCTTGCTTTTTCAAACAGCTCTTGGATTGTTAGGTTGGTGAAGCCCTTCAGTTGGTCTATGAGTGTTTTTCTTTGTCTCCCCCAGGCGCGTTTACCAGGTATTTTTCCACAACTTGCCAGGTATTCATTCTTATCTTTCCTTACTATGTGTCCGAAAAAGGATAGTTGTCGACCCGCTATTAAGGGCATTAGTTTCCTTTGTTGGTATGTTTGTTTTAGCACTTCTTCGTTCGTTTTGTGTGCAGTATACGATATTCTCTGCATCCTTCTCAAGCACCACATTTCAAAAGCTTCAATGTTCTTTTGTGTTTCTGCATTTGTAGTCCAGCTTTCGCATCCGTATAACAAGATTGGCCACACGTAGCACTTCAAGACTCGGAATCTAATCCCGAACGACATCTGTTTGTTTTTCAAAATGTTTCCCAGGTCCATGAAGGCCTGTTTGGCTTGAGTTATTCTTGCTCGTATGTCTCGGTTACATCTTCCATCTGTTGTCACTATTGAACCTAGGTATTTAAAACTTTCTACGTTGGTAAGTTGCTCGCCGTGAATCGTTATATTGCAGGTGTTGTTGTTTTCGGGTTTTTCTGTATTACCATGCATTCCGTTTTGGTGATATTCACTTCCATTCCCTTGGCTTCACTATCTACTACCACTTTGTCAACAATCTTTTGAAGTTGGATTTCTGATGTTGCGATGAGTACCGTATCGTCTGCGTATCTTATATTATTTATGTTGTGACCTCCTACTTTTATTCCCTCCATGTTAGTTATGCCCCTCATGATTGTTTCTTGGTATAGATTAAACAGATCTGGTGAGGCAACACACCCTTGACGGACTCCTTTCTTAATAGGAATGGAATTTCCTGTAGAGTTTCCGATTTTGATAGATGCCTGCTGGGTGTAGTATAATGTTTGCATGAGTCTGAGGTCTTTCTCATCAGCGCCAATGGAGTGCAGTTGTTTTAGTATTTCTTCGTGGCGTACTCTATCAAAAGCTTTTTTGTAGTCGACAAAACAGAGGTATAGTGGGGTCTGAACCTGTATAGCTCTTTTACTTAAAACACGGAGGAGGTATATTGCGTTCCTTGTCCCTCTGTCAGGTTGGAATCCATATTGTTCTTCTGCGATTTCGGGTTAATCTTATTCCTTAGCCTGTTGATAATTATACGCAACAGTATTTTGTTGATGTGGCTTATTAAACTTATAGTTCTAAAATTTTCGCATCTGACTGCACCTGCAGTATTATATAATTATATATTATAATTTGTGTCCATAATGAGCCATTTAAATTAGAATGGGCCCAGCGGATATTTCATGACGTTTTTGTTTTGGTCTTACTTGTAATAGAGAATCGTCGTTTCTTGGTGTTGCATTCAATTGGTCTGTCTCAATGATTTCCGTCTTGTAATGCGCTTAAAGAATATTTAGTGAACATTGCGCTGTATAAAAGCTTACATTTGGGTAACAACCACAACTCTCTCTCTCTCTCTCTCTCTCTCTCTCTCTCTCTCTCTCTCGCTCTCTCTCTCTCTCTCGCGCGCTCTCTCTCTCTCTCTCGCGCTCTCTCTCTCTCTCTCTTAATCTCTCTCTCTCTCTCTCTCTCTCTCTCTCTCTCTCTCTCTCTCTCTCTCACTCTCTGCCCTGCTCCCTCCCTTCCACACCTTAATCACATACAATGTTATTCGTTACTCAGCTCTGATACACATTGTATGTTACACACCACCGATTTGGTCATTTTCAAAGGGGGTGGCATGCATTTCCCCCCCCCCCCCTCCCCTCCTCCCCCTCTATCTCTGACACTCTCTTTTTTCTCTTTTCTCTCTCTCTCTCTCTCTCTCTCTCTCTCTCTCTCTCTCTCCTCCCTCTCTCTCTCTCGCTCTCTCTCTCTCTCCCTCTCTCTCTCTCTCTCATCCCTTCAGGATACAAACAAGTCGGTGGTCATGGCCCAAGGCCTTGCATGGCCTCGTCATAGGGTCAGTGAGGGGTTACGTCGTCACACTACATCAAGAGCGAAACAGATGAAGGGAAGTCGTGTCACTCGTATTATCCTTCTCTCTCTCTCTCTCTCTCTCTCTCTCTCTCTCTCTCTCTCTCTCTCTCTCTCTCTCTCTCTCTCACTCTCTCTACTCTCTCTCTATCTATCTATCTATCTATCTATCTATCTATCTATCTATCTATCATCTATCTATCACACAATGCATATTTTATACACTACTATCTATCTATCTATCTATCTATCTATCTATCTATCTATCTATCTATCTATCTATCTATCTATCTATCTATCTATCTATCTATCTATTTCTCTTTGTCTCACCCTATCTCCAAATAGACCTTCCATCTGTCCCCGACGATTTAAACTCATGACATAATCTGCTATTGTGTCCTTGGCATCTCACTCAAACCACCGATAAATACCCCCCCCCCCCCCCCCCTCTCCCCTCTCCTATGCACAATCAGCTGATGCATAGAATCCAGGCCAGTTATTAGTGGAGATCGAGGCCACGGCACTTACTGCTACTGACTGTTTTTCGACGACAAAAAAACTTTTTTTTTTCATTTCGGTCAGAATTAAAGATAGAAAAAAATGGTTCCAACTTAAGTAGACTCCAGTTTGAGTCATTATGACAGTTTGAAACCTTTTTTTTTTTGGTATTCGATTCTTTTGATACCACGATTACGCATTGCTATGGCCGAAGAAGGGTGCCACGCTACTATAGCACTGCTTGTTGACTGAACTAAAAACAAAGCAAAAGAAAAAGTAAATAAATAACACGTACACTTTTGGCTAGAAGACTCGTCCTTCAAATACAGATTTCAATTTGATCGATAGTTGGATGACGAGTTTGCTGGTCAAAAATTTAAATACTTGATTTTTATTTTTTTTAAATTTATTTTTAAAATCTCAAAAGAGTTAGCCAAAAGCAATCATTTGAAACGTTGCCATGGCAGCAGCGGTAAGGCTATTAAAAAATTATATGGCCTGGATGAGATTTAATAATGTCCGAGTCGCTTATAATCTAATTTATTTATACTATATCTATCTTTATCTATCTTGTTATGACGTTTTCCTTGTTCGTTCAAGTGTAAAAACGTTCTGTTCAATTTGAGAAAAAGGTTGTTTTTGTCGACATACATTTAGTGTATTAACTGGAGTGGGATAAGCAAATAGCGGATCGGATCACGAAAGACTGGCATGATGAGGCACTAGTAGTTTAGCCAGTATTCTGCCGTACTCTGGAAAAACCCATATTTAAACATTTGGCCAGAAAACTCGTCCTTCAAATATCGATCGATTTAAATGACCCTCATCTTGGCAAAAACTCTCAAACATGAGACTTCGGCGAAGTCCCAGGTTTGAGAGTTTTTGCCAAGATGAGAGTCATTTAAATCGATCGATATTTGAAGGACGAGTTTTCTGGCCAAATGTTTAAATATGGGGTTTTTCCAGAATACGGAGATATTTGTGTTATGTAGGGTGTGTGTGTGTATTGTGGTGTGCAGCAAAGTGTGCAGTCAGTACTGGTAGGGAAATGGGATGATTGTGTGGCCTTGCTACCAGATTTCACTTATGATTATAATAATAACGATTATAATGGGTCGTTTGTGATGATGATGAAATGGTGATGATGGTAACGACGACGATGGTGATATATGCAATTACTCGGCACACGGTAAATACCAATGTAGATTGCTGCTGCTGCTAGCTGGGTGGTTCTTGGTTCTTCCCTGCTCTTGAAGTCGACGTGCCGTGCCGTCTTCCTCTTGCCGTTTAATTAGGATATCATGGTCCAAAACTATTGTTGTAGACATTGCACACTGTTTTGTGTCTTTGTCTAAACTCACCCAATCCTTGAGATTTTTGCTACTTTTCAACATTTTTCAAAATGGGAAAAAATGTATTAAAAATGAGCATGCACTCTAGATATTTTTTTTTATTGAACTACCATTAACAAATAAAAACCAAAAAAACATTAGCTTTGATACTACGCCCGTAATTTGTCTCAGAAAAATGTAATAAATTGGCATAGGGTAAAAGTAACCCCGGTAAACTATGGATTTGTTGGTGTTAGGGTTGAGTGAGTTAATATAACATTGACATGTTCTACGGGGCGTTACATCTATCAAAGTCTTCAACGAAACAAAATGTTATACTATTTGATATTTATTGTTTAAAGTAGATATGGGGATGTCACAAACCTCTTTACTCTCACGTCTATAATTTAGATATAGAAGTTACGAGGAGCCTTTGCACTCTCAACCCCCCCCCCCCCCCCCCCCCCCCCCTCCTCCCCTCTCTCCCGCTCTCTCTCTCTCTCTCTCTCTCTTTCTCTCCATCTCCCTCTCCAAGTGTATGTTACGTCCAACTTTGAAAGTGCTGTCCTTTCACTTTTTTCGTCCGTAGATATAATGGCAAGATTAATGTCCTCTTGCTAAATGATAGATCCTCTCAACTAGCAACTTTCAGTCATGGTTAACAACAAACAGTAAAGAGCAGGGCTCTGATTCATGGAGCGGGACTACGACGATAGTCCTAGACTAAATCCGTTGTCTCAGACTAAAAGGCGTTGTAAGATATTCATGAAGCCGGACTACGCGAAGTCTTAGACTAAACGAGAGACTAAACGGGTGAAATTTACACCCGCGATTTAGCAGGTGTAACTATCGTAGTCTGAGACTAAATTTCAAAATCATAATATGTCCTCTACGCTGGGGGAAGTAATTGTACAGCGATTAGAACAAGAATACCCGACAGTTTTTGATTTCATATTTATTTTTTTATTTATTTTATTTATTTATTTATTTATTATTTATTTATTTATTTATTTATTTTATTTATTTTTTCGTTTTGTTTATTTTCTTTTCTTTCCTTTTCTCGAAGATTCGACAATCGCACAGCCACTCCTCATCTTGCCCATTCAAAACACTCTGCAGGGACTCCTCCTCCCCCTCCCCCCCCCCACCCCCCCAACACACAGTTTCATAGTAACTTCCTCCTCCTCCCCTCCTCCTCCTCTACTACTACTACTACTACTACTACTACTACTACTACTACTATACTACTACTACTACTACTACTACTACTACTACTATTACTACTATACTACTACTACTACTACAAACTACTACTATGCTACTACTACTACTACTGTTGCTGCTGCTAATTTCACTATTATCATTACTCTACTACTACTACTACTATACTACTACTACTACTCCACTACTACTACTTCTACTACTACTACTACTACTACTACTACTACTACTACTATACTACTACTACTACTACTACTACTACTACTACTACTTACACTACTACATTACTACTACTACTACTACTACTTCTATACTACTACTACTACTAACTACATACTACTACTACACACAACAACAACAACAACAAACAACAACAACAACAACAACAACAACAACAACCAACAACAACAACAACAACATACTACTACTACTACTACTACTACTACTACTACTACTACTACTACTACTACTACTACTACTACTACTACTACTACTACTACTACTACTATAACTACTATTACAACTACTACCATTACTACTACTACTACTACTACTACTACTACTACTACTACTACTACTACTACTACTACTACTACTACTACTACTACTACTACTATTACATTTCTTTTATGTCTTTTATCGTCCATTATTTTCTAGACATTTCACGTCTCTCACTGGCCTTATCATTTCTATCACACCACGCTAACGATTCGTTCACACTCCAACCATCGTTGAGTACAGACGATGCAATTTATACTGCATTTCATCTTATTTGTTTTCAACGTTTATTTGTTTATTGTTGTGCTGACGAAGGGTTTGTACCCGAAACGCCCATTGTCTGTATTGTTTCCACCGATTCATCTCCATCATCACTCTTTCGTTAGTATTTTCGGGACCCCATGCTTCAGGCAGCGCCCACCGCTCTCTACTTAGAACAATGCTACACGGTGGATAAGAATCATTTAAGTGCCATTGTTATTTATATTTACTAAAAACATTACACACACACACACATTCTCAAACAATTTTTACACCCCTAAACTTGTCTCACACTATTTTTATTTGTGGGGAAAAAACAACAACAAAACAAAACAAAAAAAACAAAAAAAAAAAAAAATAAAAAAAAACAAACGATCAAAACAAACACGAAGAAGAAATAGATATGATTTCTGTGCCACTTTGTATGACGCATGCGCAGCTGGAAAAGTAACACATTTCTATGACGTGTTGTGGTACGTTTCCGAGGAATCCCCAGTTAAAAATAGATTGACCTCTGTAGTCTGAGACTTCGCAAGCGTAGTCAGAGACTTGATAGTCAGAGACGAAGTCTGACTCCATGAATAGCTTACTTTCCGTAGTCTCTGACTTCCCAAAGTCTTAGACTACAAAGTCTCAGACTTTGCTATAGTCTGAGACTACCATAGTCCCGCTCCATGTATCAGACCCCAGATGTTTGGATAAAAAGCTTGTTTTATGTCGTAGTAAATATCAGGGGACATCCAAGGCCACGAGTCTTAGTGGTAATGGAAAAAAAAAAAGAGGGGGGGGGGGGGGGGGGGGGGGTGGAATGCTGCTGTACTCTGGAAAAAACACATTTTTGAAAATTTGGTCTGAAAACTCGTTCTTCAAATATCCATCGATTTAAGTGACCCTCATCTTAGCAAAAAAAAAAAAATAAATAAATAAAAATCCCAAAACTAGGACTTCGCCCGAAGTCTCAGGTTTGAGAGGTTTTTTTTTTTTTTGGCCAAGATGAGGGTCACTTAAATCGATGGATATTTGAAACATGAGTTTTCAGACCAAATTTTCAAAAATGTGTTTTTTCCAGAGTACGGCAGAATAGATGAGGTGGACATGTTGAACTTAATGTAGTTGTACCTTTTCCTTTATTCTCTTCTCCCCCTCCCCAACACACACACACACACACTCACACACACACACACACACACACACTTACATACGATCATCCATCATTGTCGTCACATCCTGGTTTGACCTTTTCTACGTAAGGGAACAAGTCTTTGATTTAACGAGCCCGGGCAGCTTATGGAAGGTGGGTTCAGGGCGGCAACAATCAAAGAGTGATAGATAGGTGAACATTGGCCAGGGGATGGATTGGAGGAGATCAAAGGAAATGGTTGGGGGGGGGGGGAGAGAAGAGAGAGAGAGAGAGAGAGAGAGAGAGAGAGAGAGAGAGAGAGAGAGAGAGAGAGAGAGAGAGAGAGAGAGAGAGAGAGAGAGAGACTCTTACAGAGCTGCCTCCTTGAAATTTCAAAGTTTCCAAGGGAAAAAAAGAAAGAAGAAAAAGTCACTTTAAATAGCTTTGGAAATAAATAATCTGCCCATAGCAAGATCCAAAAATGTTCGTCATTTATTTCTTCATATTGATGTATTTATTTATTTGTTTATATTTATTTATCCATCTATTTATTTGTTTATTCTTGTTTAGCTCGTAATAATATGTGAATATAATGATTTACTTTGTAAGTCTGTACATGGTTCTCGTTGTAAGTCGGTGAGAGATAAGAGTAAGATCGAATGATTAACGAGTATTGAAGATAACCCTTGCTGAACCTACCAAACCTGCCTTCCCTGTAAAGACAGCTGAGTGACCACAGACAGAAGAAACAGCTGAGTGACCACATGCACAATGCTGCATTGTGTGGCCATAGCAGTGGTTAATACATTTATGTGGTCCAGTATTCTCTGCGTTTGAATAGTTTGAAGCTTGGGTAGTCAGTAACGTTTTGTCTTTAGGTCATGGCAGTTGTATTCCAAATTCATTTATCCATGCGGGAAGTTATAGGTTAATTGTACATATCATGGGGTTCCTATACGACTGTATATATATATTGTCGCCATAAATTCTTAACTTTATATCTATACATTTTTATGCATGCCACGTCTGTAAACGAATTTCCATTTTTTGATGAATAAAGTATATTCTTCTTCTTCTTCTTCTTCTTCTTCTTCTTCTTCTTCTTCTTCTTCTTCTTCTTCTTCTTCTTCTTCTTCTTCTTCTTCTTCTTCTTCTTCTTCTTCTTCTTCTTATTATTATTATTATTATTATTATTATTATTATTAATAATAATAATAATAATAATAATAATAATAATAAAATAATAAGAATAATAATAATAAGAATAATAATAATAATAAGAATAATAATAATAAGAATAATAATAATTTTGATCAATATAAGAAGATAGGGCCGAATAGAATAAATGGACAAAGTTGATTTGTCATCTGAAAAAGAACTGTCTCCAGTCTCCATGTATTGGTGATAACGATTCTGTTGATTTTGTATTGGTTAGAATCAGCGTGGGTGCGCAACTGGATGCGCGGGTTGACGGAGGTAGGAAACAATAACAAACCCACATGGTTGCCATTACCTCCACCATCATTCTCGCTCACGGTTTGTGGAAAGCACTTCATTACAGGCACGTAATAGTGAATCTAGTTTTTGTTTTGAACATTTCTATTATTATTCTTTGTAAATTGACCCATATTAAAAGAAACATACAAACAAAACAGGCATGACCAGTCAATAACAATGCCGTGTAGTGTGTAGACAGTAACACAGTACGGTGAACATGACTGACACTGGGATCGGAATGTCGGAACCCATGAGTCGTTCGCAACTCTGCCTCACGTATTCATTTAATCAGTCAATTTAATTTTTATTAAGCTTGCGTAAAACATACAAACAAAAAAGACATGACCAGTCACTAACAATGCAGTGTAGTGTGTAGACAGTAACACGGTACGGTGAACATGAATGACACTGGGATCGGAATGTCGGAACCCAGTAGTCGTTCGCAACTCAGCCTCGCGTACTCATTTAATCAGTCAATTTAAATTTCAGTTAGCTTGCCTATTCTTCAAGTTTATGTTATATTCACTTTTTCTATTTAAAAAGGGTAATCCAAACAGACCATAAAAACGATTTTATAATAAGCCGACTTCAACTTCCATCACTTACGACACGAACTTATTTTGGGTGTTTTTTTTTTAACAAAACCGTTTGACTCAAACTAAAGCTTCGGCATTGGATAAGGAGCGAGGTCCCTGTTGCCATCTTGCTTAGTTTATACAGAGACTGGGTTGCCAGCTTGGCTGTTCTTGATAAATAGTAGTAAATAGCACAACCTTGTGCAATGAGAGATAGATAGATAAGAAAGAGAGAGAGAGAGAGAGAGAGAGAGAGAGAGAGAGAGAGATTTTGAACAAAAAACGAATATCTCTCTCTCTCTTACCCCCTCTCTCTCTCTCTCTTGCCCTCTCTTCTCTCTCTCACTCTCTCACTCCTTCTCTCTCTCTCTCTCTCTCTCTCTCTCCTCTCTCTCCCTCTCTCTCTCTCTCTTCCTATTTCATCTGTCACACTGTTTGACAATCTTCTTCACCTGGCTCACTTGTACTTGTAATATCGGGTGTAAGGTAAAATTTTGAACAATTATTATTATTTATAAAATGCAGAAACTTTGCAAATAAACCGATAGACTAGATATTAATTCGATTCGAAAAGTGGAACACAAAAGGAGAATTTGCGAATGCCCGGTCCAGACATAAGCGTCATGGTCTTATTTATAAAGTGCAGAATCTTTGCAAATAAACGGATAAAATAGAGATTAATTCGATTCGAAAAGTGGAACACAAAAGCAGAATTTGCGAATGCCCGGTCCAGACATAAGTGTTATGGTCTTATTTATAAAATCTAGAAACTTTGAAAATAAACGGACCAGATAGAGATTCATTCGATTCGAAAAGTGGAACACAAAAGCAGAATTTGCGAATGCCCGGTCCAGACATAAGCGTTATGGTATTATTTATAAAGTGCAGAAACTTTGCAAATAAACGGATAAGATAGAGATTCATTCGATTCGAAAAGTGGAACACAAAAGCAGAATCTGCGAATGCCCGGTCCAGACATAAGCGTTATGGTCTTATTTATAAAGTGCAGAAACTTTGCAAATAAACGGATAGACTAGATGTTATTTCGATTCGAAAAGTGGAACACAAAAGGAAAATTTGCGAATACCCAGTCCAGACATAAGCGTCATAGTCCTATTTATAAAGTACAGAATCTTTGCAAATAGACGGATAAAATAGACATTAATTCGATTCGAAAAGTGGAACACAAAAGCAAAATTTGCGAATGCCCGGTCCAGACATAAGCGTTATGGTCTTATTTATAAAGTGCAGAATCTTTGCAAATAGACGGATAAAATAGAGATTAATTCGATTCGAAAAGTGGAACACAAAAGCAGAATTTGCGAATGCCCGGTCCAGACATAAGCGCTATGGTCTTATTTATAAAGTGCAGAAACTTTGCAAATAAACGGAAAAAAACAGATTAATTCTAATCGAACAGTGGAACACAAAGGCAGAATTTGCGAACAACCGGTCCAGACATAAGCGTTATGGTCTTATTTATAAAATCTAGAAACTTTGCAAATAAACGGATAAAATAGAGATTAATTCGATTCGAAAAGTGGAACACAAAAGCAGAATTTGCGAATGCCCGGTCCAGACATAAGCGTTATGGTCTTATTAATAAAATGCAGAAACTTTGCAAATAAACGGATAGACTAGATATTAATTCGATTCGAAAAGTGGAACACAAAAGCAGAATTTGCGAATGCCCGGTCCAGACATAAGCGCTATGGTCTTATTTATAAAGTGCAGAAACTTTGCAAATAAACGGAAAAAATAGAGATTAATTCTAATCGAACAGTGGAACACAAAGGCAGAATTTGCGAACAACCGGTCCAGACATAAGCGTTATGGTCTTATTTATAAAGTGCAGAAAATTTGCAAATAAACGGATAAGATAGAGATTAATTCGATTCGAAAAGTGGAACACAAAAGCAGAATTTGTGAATACCCGGTCCAGGCATAAGCGTCATGGTCTTGTTTAAATGAAACAATGCCATTAAAAAAAATATATGGTCAATGAGTAATTAAGCTAAATATGCGGAGTTCAAATAGATAACTTGATCTGTGAATTTTTTTTATAATTAGCTGTTTTTATTCTCCATCATTTAGGTTATGTGATTAAGTTTATAATTGAAATACAAACTTTATCTCACTTATCAATGTTTTGCAATAAAGGAGAGTGTGAGTGAACCTGAGCAAAGGAAATTATTTGAGAGAGTGATATTTATCATGCTTTTCAATTTGTAGTTGAATTCTAGAATGGATTCTTTATAGTTCTCATTGATTGTATGTCAGTATGTCAGTCTTTAGGACACCGATTACCCTAATGCGGCCACAATTTACAATGTGACGGCCACAAGCCCGTTAAACGCAGAGTGGGGTATTGTTGTTTGCAAGTAATGCTATGGTTTTAATAGGATATCTGTCTCCTATTAAAATACATTCCTGTGTTGGATTTTGGATTAAATTCATGTCTTCTTCGGATTTTGGGATATTTAATTTTCATGGATTGTGATTGTGATTTTCAAGACTATTAATGTAAGTAAATGCCCAAATAGATATTTTTATTCATTTATTCTTTCTTTATTTTTTTTAGTTTTGTTTTGTTTTGAAGCATTTATTATAAGAAATATTGTACATATGCACTTATACACCAAAGACTATATCCTTTCAACTGCTTATTATTATTATTATTATTATTATTATTATTATTATTATTATTATTATTATTATTATTATTATTTATTATTATTATTATTATTATTATTATTATTATTATTATTATTATTATTATTATTATTATTATTATTATTATTATTATTATTATTATTATTATATAATAATAATAATAATAATAATAATAATAATAATAATAATAATAATAATAATAATAATAATAATAATAATAATAATAATAATTAATAATAAGTGCATTGAGTGAAATCCCAATCATGGTTGCCCAAATAAAACTGGCGCTAGAATCCCGACTACCTGTCTAAACGAATGTTGTTTGTACGATACATACTAACTACACGTTCAATATCGGGGGCAGAAAATATACGTTTGGTTTTATGAAATTAAAACAGTAGTCCCACATTGTTCTTTGATGTTATTTGTGGTTGCATTTGCTTTGAAACTTACACATTATATTGTGTTACATTGTTTACAAAATATTTCTGGTACTCGTATGCATGTGCAGTCAACGGACCACCGGTCAATCGTGTTCTTTATTATTTTATTATTAATTTTGGCTTGACATCTTACATATGTGAATTTGACAGGTTGTTATGGATGGTAATTATAACATTAAGTGATTTTTAAACATTTTTACGGCGTTTTAAATGTCTTTCTTGCATTCATTGCCGAGCACCTCCACTTTTCTGTTACCATTTTAACGATCAGCTGATTTTCTCTTGCCTCCCCTTTAATTTCGCGGACTTTTTTCAGAACGAGGCGTGGGAGTGGCTAATAACAAAATATTTTGTTGAGCTTGAGTTATAGATAAATTGTTATCGCTTTATATGAATTATATCGATTTTTATACGATAAGACGTGATTATTATTTGTGATTACTCATTGTAGAAAGTATTGATTTTGTTATCACGTTGAAGAGGTGAAGGTGTCAGTGTGGCGTTATAGTTTATATATATATATTATATATATATATATATATATATATATATATATATATATATATATATATATATATATATATATATATATATATATATTGTCATGTCATCTAGCAGTCACTTATCTTGTATATGAGTGTACTCAAAGTACGTACAACACTACTCGACGGATGATTAGGGAAATCGCGATGATCACCAACGTACTGTGAGAAAAAACAAAACCAATACATTACAAAGAATTTAGCCAGAAAATTCAACCTTCAAATATCGTTCGATTAAAATTACCCTCATCTTGTAAAACTCGAAATATTTAAATATTTGATTTTAAAATGTCATTGACTCTCGTTTTGTTTGTTTTTATACGGTCCTATGAACGTGTTTTGACGTGTTGGAGCGAATTGGCGCAAATATTGTGGAATACAACAATTTACTCTTACTGCAAATTAGCCATGTTTCTCTTATCGTTACAACTGCATTTATTTAACTATTGTTTGGGTATAGTATATGAAAAGTTGGTCAGCCATAGTAGACCCCTATATCCATCAATTCATTCTGGAGTGGATTAAATCCCGAGCAAATAAATGCCCCTGGTTTGATTGTTGTATTGTCTCTATGCCAGAGTTGTAAGTTTGACGATTTTAAAGCCAAATTCAGATTTGAAAAAAAAAGAAAAAAAGCTGAAAAGTGATCAGTAATATTTATTACTTGGCATAATTTTGCAGACTATTTGACATTTTATTGACTACTACTTGTTTGGCATTTTACGCAAAAACAGTCGGGTCAATCCTGCTGTATGTATTGTATTCATGTATGTATGTATTTATGAGTGTGTAGATAAGGGCAATGCCTCACGTGTTCACCTTTCACAGCTCTTGTCGTCGTCAAGGCTGAATCAGCTGATAACATTTGGCGTGGCCTTCAGCTCTTGACATTTCGAATTATAGACACAAATTATTGCCAATCTCCCGGAGATACGGATTCGTGATTTGAACTCTCGAGGCATTATCGTGATCCTGGCTTGGCTGGGAGGACCGACTTGAAAACCCGTGGGGAATTTAGGGAGGGGAGGGGGGGGGGAGAGAGAGGGAGAGGGAGGGAGAGAGAGAGAGAGAGAGAGAGAGAGAGAGAGAGAGAGAGAGAGAGAGAGAGAGAGAGAGAGAGAGGGGGGGGGGTATGACATTGAAACTCGGTGCCAGTGTTTCGTGTTAAACCATATTATAATCTTTTTTTTTTTTTTTTTTAAATGAAGGGGCTTTTTATAGAAAGGGGTCTAATAATATGTATATGTATAGTAACGTAACTCTCGGGGTCCCGATAGCTCAGTTGATAGAGCACTCGCTTCACACGCTAAAGGACCAAGATCGAGATTTATTTCTGACCCCCCCCCCCCCCTTTTTTTTTCCCCCACCCAGCAGCGAATGGGTAGCTGGATCTGTTAGATTTGGCGGAAAAAAACTTTGCGATAGACTAGCGGCCGATCTAAAGGATAGCAAGCAATTGTCCGTGTCAGTCACGCTATAGAATAGAAACCGGGATAAGCTCCGGCTCCACGGGCCAATAGCTCTAAATGAGGAAACGTATCTCTGTAAAAACCTTTTATTATGTGTGGAACATGCTCACCTGTTCTTTAACTCTCTCAACACTAACTATCTAGCTCTGTGCTATCCTCCTTCCGAGAGATTTTTGGTGCTTTTCAAAATTGAATTAAAAAGATATACTCGAGCTTAAAGTAACAAAAATGCCGTGTACATAGTTTTAATTAAATACCATTATTACGTTTATTCAACAACAGTAGCTTTAATAATATGACCATAATTTGTCTCAGAAAAATGTATTTAATGACTGGGTAAAAGTAACCAGGGGCCACCGAGAAAGGCGGTGTTAGGGTTGAATGAGTGAAAAGAGCCATTTCATTGTCAGAAAAGCTGATTTCGGCCTAAGGGAGATTACTCCAATGACTCAAGCTGACACGAGTGACCACCAGCTGATATCAGCATAGAGAATGCCAACAGTTTGTGTATGAAAGAGCAACAGTTTCATTAAGTGCTATTATTGTACCACTGCTGATCTCTATGGTGTGTGTGTGTGTGTGTGTGTGTGTGTGTGTGTGTGTGTGTGTAGGAGTGGGTGGGTGGGTGTTGTCATTGCTATTTTTACTGACCGGTGGAAAATTACCGACTAGAATAGTAGTAGTGGCCTCGCGTCGTATCCATCGTATGACATCGTATCCGTATGACAATGTTTTAATAATAGTAACTACATGAAATTTTACAATAATTTCCCCTGATTACAATCCGGGTTCGAGATAATCAAACAAAACACAATGATCGACGAATGACGCATACCACCACGAAGTGGACTTTCAATTTAGATCCCATTTCGTTGGAATCCTGGAATTATTGTATTGTCATCAAAAACGCGATTGCGATGATATGATATGCCTTCTGTTACAAAACATCAATAAACGAAATTTTTTTATAAAATATTGTCTTTTTGACATTGCAAAATATGCCCACCACCGGCACATTTCAAAAAGATATACGACTCTAATTTCAGTAAATGATAGTATGCGCTTGGTTAAGGAACTCACAACATTGCCATCCGGAAGTATACCGGACCAACACATAAAACTTTGTGTAACCATGATCGTTTATAGTCAGGTTAATACAGTTAAGTGAGAATAAATCATAAACGCGGATGGCAAAAAAAAAACAAAAAAAAAAAACAAAAAACAAAAAAAAAAAAAAACAAAGACATGAGTGACGTCAACTTCGAGCTATCTATACTTGATGGAATTTTTCCATTTCTTGTATTGTAAAATACCCTTCCTATGAGCGTTCTTTATGGTCACGTGATCTTGGCATCATTAGTATATACAGATAAAATATAGATTATTATGTGCGTCGTCGGATGGACATACGACAATGACTGACGTGTTCGTTGTCTAGATAATGATATTGATAACGATGTAACACGACATATCATTACACACAAAGTCTTAATCTTAATCAATTGTCTTGTAACAAATGTTACTGGACAGTTACAATGCATGGGTTCGTTTGAATGTCAGTGGGGATTTTCCCCTGAATGATTTGTCTTATAACACACAAGGGTGTGTGTGTGTGTGTGTGTGTGTGTGTGTGTGAGAGAGAGAGAGAGAGAGAGAGAGAGAGAGAGAGAGAGAGAGAGAGAGAGAGAGAGAGAGAGAGAGAGAGAGAGAGAGAATTAATTTGTTCGTTTTATCACCTCAGGTTTTGACAGTTAAACAAGCTGATATAAATACCCTCCACATCAACCCGCACCTACCCCCGCAGTTCTCTACCCACCCACCCAACCAACTCGACCACTTCACTTCAACTGAAGGACTGATATCATTCTGTACCCCCCCCCCCCCTTTCCCCTTTTCCCCCACCCCTTCGTTCCAGTCTCGATTTATCTCTCTTCCGAGTCTAAATTCTAAATATAGACCGTAATTCGTTGCCATGAGCTCAGCATTATTTTAGTGATTTTGTCAGCAGACGACCCGCCGCCCGGTCTTGCTTTCCAGCTGTTTCTGCCGCGACTACCGGCCCCCATTGTATGGTTATACTATCGTCCTATATAATACACAATACGTTGAGTCAATAAAGGAAATGGTGTGGCCTTGTCATGACTAATGCATAGATACTGCAATTCTGCCGTACTCTGGAAAAATCCATATTTAAAAATTTGGCCAGAAAATTCGTCCTTTAAAAATATCGATCGATTTAAATGACCCTCGTCTTGGCAAAAACTCGCAAACCCGGGACTTCACTGAAGAACTTGGAAAAGGCTCTTTACTCGCTTTCTCTCACCGTACTCGGGTGTAAAATGAGTACCGGGTCGCTGTTGTCTCTGTCGGAAAAAATTGTAATGTCGCCTAACAGGCGTCATGTCCCGTCCTATTATGTTAAGTGTTGCTGTTGGCCAGGGACGCCGTGTAAAGCGCTCTGAGAACGTTTAGTGGATATTGCACTATATAAAAGCTCACATTTTGAGGAACTTGATTTTGTAACCGTTGTAACCGTGTCCTCAGAATCTTCTCCTTCAATCTTGAATCATATCCTGCCACCCTCGATGTCCCCCCACCAAAAACAAGCCCCCCCCCCCCCCCCCCTTAATCTTACCGTGTTCTGACTTTTAAAACAACTCGACCCTTGCTTGGTCTCCTCTCACGTGCTATTTGATTGGCTGTTCAAATATCCTTGTCGCTTCTCGATGGAATATGAGATCTTGTTGAAATTGCTTGTAACTTCCCCTCTAAGTGGATGCTTGATGCCGTCAAGTACTGTTTTTTGGTTGTGTTTGCGTGTTTGTACTTTGAGTGGAGAGTTAAAGAGAATGTTTGTTTTGCTTCTTAGTGTATATCGAGTGTTGGGTCAACAATTCTGTTTGGCCTTGTAGAATTACGACGATAAATTTATTGGTCATTTTTCTTCTGTATTTAGTTGGACCTATTTTTAGACATTTCAAGGTTATTTTATTTGATTTCCTTTTAAATGAATAGAAATTTTCCGCTATAAGCAAAATTCCGTTAAAATGGATATTATATAATATATATAATATGCTTTTCTGTCAGTAAATTAACGGTACATATTCATTGTCAACATTATTGTATTATATTCATAGTTGCTATTTCAATATATTCCAGAAAAATGCCTACGTCACCTCAGAAAATGTTTCGGATTTGTTTGGGGTTTTTTTCATTTTCAATTCACACTTTTTAAATAGAGAAGTTAAAAAAGGTTTTTATTTGAAAATAATAATAGATTTTTGATTTTGAAGAACTTGTTAAAAGTAGCTTTTGCACGAATTGTTTTTAGACGTGCTCTTTACGAGAAAAATAGGCTTTTTAACTCTTTTATTTAATGCCCCGTCCTACAAGATAAGTCTTGCTGTTGCCCAGGGACTCCTTGTAAAGCGCTTTGAGCTCGTTTAGTGGATATTGCGCTATATGAAAGCTCAAAAATCTCAATGTTATTGTAGCCAAGGGCGGCTGTTGGTTAACGCTTATATATATTATAAAAACAAAAACCATGTATTAATAGTGCTCAACTTTTTGATAAAAGGAGATTTATAAAACATTTAAAGTATAATTCGCTGTCATCAGGAAGTGGAAGTGAAAATAGATTGTTGTGTTTTTCGTACTTTCCTAGATGTTAGTTCGTTTCTTCTGCAGACATAGAAACAAATTATAATTATACTTGAAATGTTTTATATAATATATATATATATATATATATATATATATATATATATATATATATATATATATATATATATATATATATATATATATATATATATTATAGATAGATCTTTTAGCAAGTTAAGATGGATAATGTGGTGATATCTCCTCGGTGGGCCCTTTAATCAGTTTAAGGCCATGCCCGCGCACTGTTCTATTTCAATATCATTCCATGTTGTCGTTAATTGGGTTATCGCCCATTGTGTCCTGGCGTTGATTGATGTCGGTGTCGAGGAACTCGATGGCCGCGCTATCTGATAAGGTCATGGTGATAAATTATAACATACGACATATCAAAGGGATACGACCTTGACCCCTCCTCGATGTTCGGCGCAAGCTTATTATAATTGGTTTGGTCAGAATCAGCTGATTGGATTGAAAGTTAAAGGCGTGTGGGTGGTGGTGGTGGTTGAACTTTCCGGTTTAAGTTATGTATTGAATTGGGTATTGCAGAGGGAGGAAGAGGAGGAGATGGTTGGAGCAGGGGCGGGTGTGAGTGTGTGTGTGTGTGTGTGTGTGTGTGTGTGTGTGTGTGTGGGGGGGGGGGGGGTGATTGAATTTAGATGATATGATATATATGTTACAAAGGGATCACTTTCCCCCCCCCCTCTTTTATGTTGTTTAACCATGAATATTGGTTGTTACTGGTATACTGGACGCAAGACAATGTCTTGTCACCATTTATGGTTGTTCCTAGTAATTCAGTGGCTTTGTATTTCTAACCTCTACATATTTTATGATGTTGTCAAATTACTTGTGTAGCAAGAATTTTATTAGAGAATGTGGGAAACGTTCATTGCCTGTATTGTTCCCATCTGAAGCCTCTCCATTTTCTTTCATTCGTTAGTATTTTCAAGAATTTTATTATAATTTTAATTATTTATATATTTTTTTCTTCTTCTATTCTTTTTGTCCAGACCAACAGTATTTTCCTGGATGCTTTCTTCCAGAACAACCGATTAGAGCATGCCAGTCAAGTAATGGGCTATCACCCCGATTACCTCAGAACCTTCCTGGCCACACAGAATTTCCTGCTTCGTGAAGACGGACCCTTGCCATACGATTATAGACACTACATTGCCATATTGGTAAGTCCCAGGTTTGAGAGTATTTCTCAAGATGAGGGTCATTTAAATTTGTTTTTTTCATAGCGCCCTGAGCACCTTGAGTGGAAGTGTGCGCTTTATTAATGCTTCATTATTATTATTATTATTATTATTATTATTATTATTATTATTATTATTATTATTATTATTATTATTATTATTATTACTCAACACAAAATAACAAACTGTGTCTTATTTATTCTCCAGGCCGCAGCTCGCCATCATTGTACCTACCTTGTTAAACTCCATGAACAAGAGTTCTTACTACACAACGGCAACCCTGATTGGTTGAAAGGTTTAGATCATGCCCCTGCAAAGCTACAAGACTTGTATGAGATCAACAAAATCCTGGCCCATCGCCCGTGGCTCATAACCAAACAACACATAGCTGTAAGTCTCCTTGTCTCATTCTTAGGAAATTGCATTGAATTACTAAAACATGTAAGGCAATATCCTCCAAGTATGTTGTTTTAATACCTCTTTATCCAGGTTCAACTGATGTCAGATTGTCAAAACTTGCCATATAGTTGGGTATATGATAAACGTTAAGGTTTAACAATGCAATAATATGGATGATGTTTTGATTTTGCAACATCATGTGTAATGTCTGAATGGGTTATGGTGTGAACATGTGTTTTGTGGTTTTTAAATTTTCAACATTAGAGTAATTACACCTATTTCTATTCTTCCCACAATTTCTCTATTTTTTGTGCCCCAACATTTTATGCGTTGTTTTAATTCTGCTCAATTTGGCACTCCTTAGTTACATATCGAACTGCATTTTTAAAGAATTTACTTTCCAAGATTTTTCTACTGAGAGGACCTGCAAAATATCTCTGTCGTCTATCTGGAATTTAGTAATGTATTTTTGTCCTTGTTTTTTTATGGTTGGCTGAAGAAGGGTTTTGAGCCTGAAACGTTCCATGTTTGGTGTTTATTTGTTCGTTGTCGAAGCTGTTATATTCATTTTTGTTTATAACATTAGAGTATCTCAGTGTTAATAATGACAATGAGAAAACCATTAACCTATTCTCTATTTCTCCCTATCTTATCAGAACCTATTAAAAGGATCTGAACCTTGGTCCCTATCAGAGTTGATGCACGCCATCATCATCCTGACTCACTTCCATTCACTGTGCTCCTTCATCTACGGCTGCGGCATCAACCCTGAGCTGGATCTCGACGGATTCTCCTACCAACGACTCAGTTCAGCATCCGATGACTCATCCGACTCCGGAGATGGATGTGACCACCGCCTCAGTAACTGTGATACCAACGATGTGAGTCAAATTCAAATAGATCGGACACGCAATTTCTAAAGTTAGATATGTGACCAATCGCATAAAAACAGTTCAATGAAAAGAAATGAGACTATAAGGATTCCAGAATATAATAAATGTTGACCTCATGACCTTTATCCCATCGTTATCCATCTTAAACGAGTTTTGGACAATTTGACACGGATTTTCTAAAAATGATTTTACCCGATGCTAATGAGGTAAAAAATATGAATTATTGCAATTTTGCACTCTAAAAGATGATATCCATTCTCCTCAATAAAGCATACGAACAAGTCTTATTTTGGGCTATAAATTCAAATGTCAGCATCTTAAACATACCGTTTTGAGGCGAGGAGTCACATATCTTCTAGACTTACCTCAGTAACTGATAGGTACCGATGATGGAAGTGAAATAGATATGCCAAACGGTTTTCAACCTTAATGTCAAGACAAGACGAGAAATCAATAAAATCAAAATAAAAGCCTTGGCACGTCCATCTGCCTTCACCTTACTTACAGTCGCGATTATCTTTGATGAACTGAGTTGCGACTTAATGACAAGACAAGACAAATTATTCATAGCATAAAATTTAGCAGGCATGATACTTGTGCATATAAATGTATTAAATTGTTACTAGCATAATTTTTGTAGGTCAAATTGTCTTCTTGTCAATTAAAATTTTTGGTTTGTAAAAGTCATATTTAAAATTAGGTTTCTCTTTAATGAGACACACTTAAGAAATGGAATTGAAAAACACTCACATTTTATTTTGACATTTCATCAAATGAATCAATACTGCCCTGAGGAAATATGGTACTGGACTTCCAATTTATTTCATGTTTATTTTAAACACTCATCTGTAACCAATTTCTGAAGGTCTGTGACCTTGTGATATTTCACCTTGAATGTTATCCTTTTTTCCCCAACTCTAGTCTTTTGGAAAAGGTGATGGTTTCTTTTTTTTTGAGTTCCGATGAACAGAAATGAGAATATAATAAATGTTGACCCCATGACCTTTATCCCATCGTTATCCATCTTAAACGAGTTTTGGACAATTTGACGTGGATTTTCTAAAAATGATTTTTCTGGTTCCAGATTTCCAGAGAAGATGCATCCTTGGGTGTGGAGGAGTTGATGGAGAAAATGAGGAGATTGAACGAGAATTCGTCCCAACTCACCAGTGAAGAGGAGCTCATCAAACGATTCAAGCTGGTGGAAAATCAAAATGCTGAAAGTAAGTCCTCTTTTTTATCCTTATCATTCTTAAGTGCGACTATAATGTGGTCTTGTAGTATGACACTCTCTATCAGATATAGGAAGGTCCTGGGTTCGAGGCTCACTCATCGCATAGTTCATGTTTTTCTTTTTCTTTTTTTTTTTGGTTCTTTTCCTCTAAAACAGATTTCAATATTTTTACGCCTTAAAATAATAGAAAGGAGTTAAGATTTGTTAACGATTTTTGATGTTTATATTTGCTCCAGGTCTTAGCTGCAAAATCACATTTACAAATAACCAAAAAAAAATAGTAACAACATTGGCTAATTATGACCAATTTATTTTTCCTCAGTCACCGTTCCGTCCAACAAAAAATCCTCCCCAAAAGCCGAGATCCTCCGATACGTGAAAGAATCAGATTTCTCCTACACAGACTTTGATTCTCGGGACACGAGTGGTGGCTACCCAATCTTCCAAGCCAGAGATTACTCCTGGGACGATCACGGATTCTCTTTGTCCAACCGTTTGTATTCAGACGTCGGGAACTTCCTTGACAACAAATTCTCTACGGCCTACCAGCTTACCTATTACACGATGGGTGACAACCGAGAGGTGGACACCTCATCGTTCCGACGTGCCATCTGGAACCACATCCATTCCATGTACGGAATCCTACACGAAGACTACGACTACTCGGAGGTGGAGCAACTCCTGGAATTCAATCTGAAAGCTTACATGAAAACCCTCACCTGCTACCCAGAAAGGTTACAGAAGAAAGATTATGAAAATGTCATGAGGGAATTCAAACATTCTGAAAAGGTGAGTTCATCATCTGATGCAGAGCTGCTGCTTCTTCTTTTTTTTATTTTAATTTAAAAAACTTTTTTTTTGTTTTTTGTTTTTTTGGTTGTATTCCGACATTACCCCATTCATCTTATTGATGTAAATGTATCATTACTATTATTTTTTTTCATTTTGAAAGAATAAAATGATAACTTTTGTCAGCTAGAATAGAATGTACATACAGGTTGTCATGCCCAGACCTAGTAAAGTATTATCAAGCTAAGTTATATTTTTTAGTAGGAAATTAAATACAATATTCAAAGTCGTATTTAGATAAGATAGGAAGTGTGATCAAGGCTTGATATAACATTGTTGTAATGGATTTGAGAGTCTTTCCATGACAACAATGAGCCCATACAAAATTGGGTTATCAGACCTGTATAGAAGTACAAACTGATCATGACGAATTGTTTGATATACTTTAATCTGTTTTTATCCAGATTGCAATAGCATTTAAAAAAAAAAAAAAAAGCAATGCCGTGTTCACCTCCAATTTCCACTTTTCTCTTCGCCAGGTCCATGTAAATTTGATGCTGATGGATGCCAGACAGCAGGCTGAATTATTGTACGCCCTGCGAGCCCTCAACCGATACATGACGTAGACAAGAACAATTCTCAAGTCCTCCCTCATCATCCAAAACCCTCAACCCACCCACCCTTGTCTTTTTAAAAAAAAAATTCCGTTCATCGCCCTCCTCACTTTGTACAATTTTCTAATCGTCGTCAGATTACCCAATCAACTCTCCGCTTCAGCTCGCCCACCCGCCCTCCTTCCCTCAGTCATTCATTTATCCATCCATCCATCCATCCTACCATCCACCTAAATGTCCATCATCCAGTGTTCTTAAAACATCAATTTAATCCCCCACCCCAACACACCCCTTCTCAAGAAGCAAGTTCTCATTACCAAAGCATCGGTTGATTTCTCACACTTTGGACTTGCCTTGACACAGTGTTTGACAGCTACGGACAAACCAGAGGATTGCCTCATTCTGACTTGGCACGGATTAGGGTTAATGGCTACATGCAATAAATGTTATCGTCATCGTCATCTTCATCATCATCATCATCATCATCATCATCATCGCTCTGAAAAGAGGAAAGCTGCTTCTTATCATTACCATTGATGCCAGGATGTTTTGATAAAACAATCTGACAATCATATTTGGAGATCAAATTTCAGAAATATATTAACGTTGTTGTTTTGGAGGCCTGTTTTAGGAACCCTTTGTTTGTTTGTTTTTTTGCCATTATATTTCTTGCATATTTTCCGCAATGACACTCACCATTTCACATTGTAGATGTCATTTTTTGCTAATTCGACTGAAAAGCATTCACTCAGATTTTACTGCTGATTTGTCTTGTTTGACATGGAATTTTGTTTTACTGTATGAAATCGACACAACTCATAAAAATCTGATTTAACAAACTCTCGTCCTTAGTTTAAATGTCAGCTCATGACTCCTAAAATAATACGAGAAGTAAAATTTATTTTTTGGATTTTATATGAAATTCCAAGTTTTGTAATTTGAGTATGGAATCAGACTGCCTAATTAGATAGAGTTTTGTTATGGTGCAGCTACCAGTGACCATGATATCTTATTGTCAATAATAACGTTGTGACAACAGCATCTAGGTAGGTCTTTAGTTGTTATTGCTTCCGTCATCAGCCATATCATATAGTCTATTCCAACTATGACATTATGAAATGCCTTTTTAGTTTTAGTCAGCTTTGATTTACCACCAGGTGTCACTACTGTACAGCTTTGATTTACAACCAGGTGTCACTACCGTAGGCTTTGATTTACCATCAGGTGTCACGACTGTACGGCTTTGATTTACCACCAGGTATCACTACCATACAGCATTAGATATGATAGACCTGCCTAGAATAGTAATGAACATTCTTTTTTGCTTAGCTTAATTTTTGCAATTGAAACGGATAAATTCATTGTAAGAGACATGAGATTTTTGATCGATTTCTCAATCTTTCAATGAACATTTTTTAACCTGCCATCGTGATAGGAAGCTGCTAGAAGTTGTGGACTGTAAAAAGTAATGCCTTGAAGGTTTGTGGGAATTACAAATTCTTTTCAATGAACAAATGAAATAGAATGAACTCACTCTGCCCCTTCCTTCTTCACAACCACCAGTGAATTTTAGAAATTTGAAAATATGTAGTAGTAGTAGTATCCCATTTTCTTCCTTTTTTACTGGCGCAGATATAACCGTAATGTGTTACAAGCACAGAAAAATCCTTTAAAAAAACAACAAAATATGTAGTCGTTAGTAAAGATTTGATGCCATCCCCATTACTGCCATTTTGTCACGGACAGATTGCATTTCATGATAGTCATGTTGCCAGCTGGTACCACCTCCCTCAGAAGGGGCATTAACTATAATATCACCCTCACTGCCACTGAGTAGCGTCAACTATAACCAGTGATCAACTTGTTGTCAAACGAAACAGCACTTCCCATTGAAGAAGCTTGGTTTTGAAATCCAGACATGTGAATTTTTGTTATCATGCGACGCACTTGATATTTTGGCTGTGTCTTTCTATGTGTGTTGATTCGTTGACTGTTGTGCATGGATGAGAGATAGTTTTGGTTTTTTTTTCTACATTTTTTAGATTTTATACATTCCGGTTAGGAATTGGTTTATTATTATGCCCTGTAGCTCAATTGTTAGAGCACCCGACTTGCATTTAAATATTACCTGGTTCAACTTGGCTTTACATTGTTTTGTTGTTTTGTTTGGTTTTTTTTTTTGTTGTTTTTTTTTTTTGTCCTTTCTTTTCATTCACCAGTGATTGGCGAGAATGGGCGAATATCAATCAAGCTGGCAAGAATCTGAATTAGAAGAGCTTTTGATCCAGAGGGTAGCAAGCAATTGTTATTGTCCCTTTTTTCAATGAAAAGTTCTCTGAATTAGAATAACATTCTATGCAGAGGGTAACAAGTAATTGTTAAGGTTCGTTTCATGCTACAAACACCATTTTTTTAAAAACCCTCTTGCTCTCTGATGGACTTGATGATTATAAAATGATTATGATCTGATATCAGAGCTAGAGAAAGGGAAACTTTTTGTATTGAGAGTGGAGTGGAAAAAAGCAACAAACTAATGTCAATTGTCATATGAAATCAAAAACATGTATTTGTAGATAGATGGGTGGATGGATCGAGGGGTAGATGGATGGATGGAGGGGTGGATGTATGGATGGATGGATGGATGACTGGAGAGATTATACAAGTTATAATGATAGTAAGACTGTAAACAAAACAAACAGATAAATCTAACGATATATATATATAAATAAGAAAAAAACAACAAACAAAAAACTAGTCACTGCTAAATGCTATGTCCTTTTATAAATCTGTACATACGTAATGGTGGAACGAATCAGAAGATGTGAATGCCTGGAGATTCAGGATGATTGTTTTTAAAATTTTTATTATCATTTATAAAACATAAGTTAAAGACGAGTTACCAAAAATAGCAACAGAGATGAATATTTGAGACGATTCCAGTTTAGCTTATTCGTCTTTTTTTCATTCAGTCTGGCATTTTAAAAAAATGTCTAACTAAAAGTCTGAATTCGAGGAAAATGTAATAGCGAATGTTGATATTGATGACCAACGAAAATTTAAAAAAAAAATTAAATGTAGTTTCCTTATTGAGTTTTGAATTTGGATTTAAAAAATTATTTCTTAACTAGTTATTTGAACTACATGTATTTAAAATTTTGACACAGAAAACTCATCCTTCAAATATCGAACAATTTAAAGTTAATAGATCGATATTGGAGGGATGAGTTTTCTGGCCAATTTAGAAAAAAAAAAAATTGATAATTTATTTAGAGTACTGCAATGAACTGTTTCAAGATGATGTGAGAATGTTATCACTTAAAAGATGGTTGTGTCTTTGTGGTTTTGTATATAGACGATGATGATGATGATGAATGGTACTCATTTGTACATATAACATGTATATTATTGTTTTTTTTTAAATATTGTCATTGGGGAAAGAAGACTCACCGTAATGTTCAAAATTTTAAAGTACTGCTACATAACTATGTTAATGTTAATGTTAATTTCCTTCATTGTTACAGTTATAGTGATGCGCCAAAGCATCAATTATCAGTTTCATCTTTTTGTTTTTCTATCTTTTTTTTTTCTGTCTTTTCTATTTCTATTTTTTTTTTCTTCTTTCAATTTTTTCCTTTTTTAATGTCTTTTTTTTAACAATTTTTTTTTTTTTTTTTTTAATTTTTTGTCTTGCTTTCAAACTGCTTAAGTTGGAGAAGATGGATGTGAGACATTCATATTTTTGTTGTTAATTATATTCTATTTTGTTCTCTGCCATTAATTAATTTCCAAAGTGTACATTCATTCATGACGCTGTATTTGTTGGTGTACATATTATATATTTACTACTCTAGTTATGTAAATAGATATGTCCAATGTTTATTGTCTTTTGTTTTTGTTTTTTTCATTGAATGGCAAATCTCTTATCAATGAATTCAAATCCAAATCAATTCCGTGAATGGTGAGTTCTGGCGAGGTGATAATTTGTTTCCCTCACACTCGCCCACCCTCGCTCGCGACTTAAATAAATAAATAAATAAATCGACATTCGCTTCCCCTCTGTGGTAATGTTAACATCTTGTTGATCCAACAATTCCTCAAATCCGATTCAAATTTATAATGACAATTGAATTGAGCAAATTCTGAAAGAATATTATGTTATGTTTATAAACACTTTGAATATTAATGGTTCTCATATTCACTCCTGGTTTTCGAGTAATTAGTAAAAATAGTATTAGTATTAATAGTACATATATATATGTTGATTGATTGATTGGTTTAAACTTTTAGTTCTTGATCATTCCATCGTCGGTGATAATATCAAAACCACTTACAGTGATCACAGGTGAACCAAAAATGTCTTCAACCAAAATGATGGATAAAATTAAAAAACAACGGGAAATGTTTTTACATTTTATTCTTCATGTTATTGTGAAACTCTTGAAAAACCAAAAATTATTGCTTTCTTTTCACTTTATAATATTAAAAATTAGGAGAAAAAAAAATACACAACAGAACATTGAAACGATGGATGATTCTATTGTATGCCAGACCTGGGCTGAAACATAATTTCTTGCACTTTTCAAACGTTAGATTTAGAGCTACTTGTCTTGTGCAAATTGTAAATTAGTTTGTTTTTCTACCTTAAAGAGATGAGCCCCTTCACGTGTCAACAATAATTAAACAATTTTATTTTCATCTGGTTATTATTAGTCACTGTTTTTAAACTTAAACTGAAATAAGTAAGAGAAGACAGTGCAGCAGACTTTCGGTCTAACTCAACTGATTTTTATCCCTGTGATGTCAAGATTTTTAAATCTCTGATATTATATTGATGTAATTTGGAATAGAACTAAAATGTAAAACAAACAAAAAAAAAAAAACATATGTAAGCATTTACATTGCGTAACTAAACATAAAAAATATGCAGTTAATTGAAATTTGAATTGGGGAATGTGCACTGAACTGTTACAGAGGTACAAATATCTACTTTAATACTTAAACATCTGGAAGTGAACCAACCATCGTGATGAATTTTTATCCATTTTTTTTGTGTGTGTGTTTTTAATTCAACAAGTGATATTATTATGTCTATGAATGTACGCCTGGTAGTATGTTTCACTAATGTCAGTTTGTTCCGTCTATCCCGCCTGCCTGTCATTTTTCTTGTAGTTGAAAATCTATCATCTCAAAGACATAATCAACCATCTGTCACTGATTGCCATATTAAATCTGCTCGTGCAATTCAAGAATTTAGGAATATTTTGTAAGATTCGGACAAAGTTCTATTCTATGGCAAATGATTTCGGTTCTAAATCTTAAGATCAATGTTGAAGCCTGTTTAGTAGTGAGACATACAATCAGCTCTCAATATAAAATTATTCCTCCTGTATTATGATACTATTATTCAATCGTGGATATTTAAGCTGGAGCTTAAGTTAATGCCAAAGACTGAATTATAATATTTTGGATGGGTTAGAAGAGTTAGAGTGTGAATTTTGTCTCTCTGATTTCTCAACACTAGCGAGAGCTTAGCCTTATTTGTCTTCCCTGGTGATTCTTTCAACTAAACTAAACCAAACACTAAAACTAAATCATTTATATTTATCTAAATGACCTAGTTTTAGTTTAGTTATTTTTTTAGTTCAGTTTTTAAAAATTGAAACAAAAATACCATAATTGTGTTCTTGTACGTGTTTGTGTAATTGTGCGTGTGTGTGCGTCATTTTGTAAACTAATGTTATAGTCATTGTAATAAATGTTATCACCCCCTACTGTCAAATCGTGTAAGTTGCCCCCCCCCCCCCCCCCCCCCCCCCCCCACACCTTTTTTTGTGTATGGACTTGTGTGGAAAGAACTGTTTAATTTTTACAAATAAGATTATAGTCTTAATCAGTTACCTCGAATGGCGGGGTTTAAAACGAAATGAATCTCTTTGAAGGAGATTAACCTTTTCGTAGAAATTGCCCAATTAGAGGTGTTTTGAATGACCTTACCTATATATTACATTTGTAATCAAAATGATAATATTGAGAAAGTGATCCATGCAAGTGTTTGCCCCCCCCCCCCCCCCCCCCATCCAACCACCGTTCCCATTGTTCCTCAGAGAGAGAGGGGGGTGTGCAGACCTCTACAACGATTTGATGGTCGTTTTTATTTATTTATTTTTTTAATTTAAAGAAGGTACGTGGCATTGCATTTTATGTACACAACACTCGTCTTTCAGTCCCAAGTAAATTTATAATAAATATTATGATAAATGTAGTTGATGTCATAATGACAATGCTTGGATATTCTACATCAAATTAAAATGTCAAAATCTTAAAAAAATAATGTCTTCATCTTGTTTTGTTGTCATTTAGTATTCCATTTATTCCACCCCTCACCCTAAATAGTATAATAACGCATAATGATATGTTCACAATAACAATATGTGACGTCAGATTATAAATCGTTAAATTTCACAAAAAATCAGATTCTTAAAAAGAGATATTATTTAAGTGTTTTTGAAGATGTCCTTTATTTAGAGATGACGAAATGGGAATCGATGTGAGGGGTAGAATAAAAGATTTCTTACACTCTTGCGTTTTGGAATTCGAACTTTGTTCCCAACGCACACTAGCAAGCTTGCACAGTTGTTGGGAACACGGTCGGAATTCCAAATGGCAAAAGTGTAAGAATCGTCCGTCCCCCCCCCCCCCCCCCCCCCCCCAAATACACTCACAAAAAGTGGAGCAGTTATGTAGCGCAATATTCACTAAAAGTGCCCAAAGCGCTTAACAATGAGTCATTAGCCACTAATAACACTTAACATGTACAACGAGACATGGCGCCTGTGTATGTACAGTGGATAACTGAATTACTCTAGACAAAATTGAGTTTTCCGTCAATGGAGCAAAGCGACTTGGTTTATAAATAGAATCAGTACCAAGAAAAAGTTGCGACTTTATAAAAATAATCTTATACCGCCTCAGATTATCCGACGCCGCCAACTGTATTTGGTATATTTCCAAGGACTCAACTATGCGCCGAGGGAGGCTCAAACCCAGGACCTTCCGACGTTCCGACGACAATGTCATGATTTGTAAACAGTCGAGTGAATTCCTCTTGGTGAGGACTTTTGTTTGGACAAAACTTTTACGTAATCTAAACTAAGTCCTACATTGATGGATCTCAGAATCTACATCTGTTCCCTATCAGAATCATTCCCCTTTGTCTTACTTTTTCTCAATACACTCATACAGTGTATTTGTAAATCTAGAATATTTTTACTATCCCATTTTCTTCCTTTTTACTGATGCTGAAATGACCTAAATGTGTCACAAGCGCCGTAAAACCTTTTAAAATAAATATGAAAAAAAAAGATAAAACCAACACTTTTCCCTATCTACTGGCTCCGAGATGACCTAAAAGTATTGCAAGCGCCGAAAAATGAAACTAAACAAGCTTCACAATATACCCAATATTGTTGCTGTCCTTTTCTATATTACCAATGGAATAAATTCTGGCACCACGGCTGTTGTAATGGACCTGAAATCTAATATTTTATAGGGAATGAGAGTGAGAGGACGAGAGACGCATGCGCACAACCAACATGACGTTCTCTCTCTAATAACTTTTCCGCCGGTGACGTCACAGACTATGGGTGACGTCCAATCAAGGGACGCTACTCTTCCGCTTATCTCATTCCCTATAACTATGTTGTTGTGGCTTAGCAGTGCAATATAGTAATAATAATATTAAGAATAGATTCTCCCAGTCCCAGTACATTTTAAAAAGAAGACCCATGAAGCGGAACGTTATAAAGATGTTTTTATCTCTTAAGGAAAAGTAGAAGATTTATTGCTGGTATTTTGTAATAGCTTCAACAAAGGTAGATAGTGGATTCAATACGTTATCTAACCCTATAATAACAAAAGCCAGTGTTTATATGGGACACTTTCTATATGGGAATAACAATAATTATGCAAAGTTTGCAAAGGGGGTGAGGGGGGAGGGGGTGGTGGGTTTCATTATGGGGGAGGTGTTGACAGAAAAAATAGGGTTAATAGATGCGAATTAAAATTATAATAATGATGATGGTGATAATAATCATAATATAAATATTATCATCAAATTGAGTTGAAAGCAAAAATGAGCAGAAACAAACGCGGACATTTAAAAAGTTATCATTACCTTTTATTATTTATTTATTTATTGAGATAAAGGAAGCAAGCTCTTTATCTGGCACTGCCTCATACGCACGTTTACACTCCAGTGTTATGAACTGGAGTGCTAAGTAGTGATCATTTGCAAGTTTATGATGTAAGGGAGGCAACTGCGTAATAAGGAATAATCTATGTAGTTTTGTAAGAGTAGCAACCCTTGAATTTTTTTATTTCGCCCGGGGTTCTCACTGTTGGGCAATAATTCTTGAGCTTTTATATTTATACCGCACTATCCACTAAAAGTGCTCAAAGCGCTTTACAAGGGATCCCTGGCCAACAGCAACACTTAACATTTAGGACAGGATATGACGCCAGGCGATATTGCAATTTTTTTCGGACAGAAGACAACGCTGTTAACGGCTAGGTACTCATTTTACGCCCGAGTACGATGAGAGAAAGTGAGTAAAGAGCCTTTGCCAAGGAATAACTTTGCGCCGAGGAGGCTCGAATCCAGGACCTTCCGATTATCATACCACAAGAATTTGGAAGTGGTAGTATTCGCTTGCAATTTTATGATTTAAGGGAGGCAACTACGTAATAAGGAACAATCTATGTAGGTTTGTATGAGTAGCGTCCCTTGATTTATTTTTTTTCTGAGGGTTTTCACTGTTGTGCAATAATTCTTAATTGAGCATTTATATATAGCGCAATATCCACTAAAAGTGCTCAAAGCGCTTTACAAGGGGTCCCTGGCCAACAGCAACACAACATTTAGGATGGGACATGACGCCTGTTATATTACCATTTCTTTCGGACAGAAGACGACGATGTTAACGGCCAGATACTCATTTTACACCCGAGTAGTCAGAGAAAGTGAGTAAAGAGCCTTTTCCAAGGACTCAACTATGCGCCGAGCGAGGCTCGAATCCAGGACCTTCCGATCCAAAAGCAAGTGTCATACAACTAGACCACATAGCAATTAATTAACAATTAAAGCGCCAAAGAAAAAGTCAGACAAAGGGGACTGTTTCAAATTGGTCCTGGGTTCGAGCCTCGCTTGGTGCACAGTTAAGCCCTTGGAAATGGCTCTTTACTCACATTCTCTCACTGTACTCAGGTGTAAAATGAGTACCTGGCCGTCAACAGCGTTATCTATGTCCAAAAAGATTGTAATATCGCCTTACAGGCGACATGTCTCGTTCTACCACGTTACGTGTTGCTGTTGGTCAGGAACCACTTGTAAAATGCTTTGAGCACTTTTAGTGGATATTGCGCTAAATAAAATATCAAATATAAATAGGGAACAAGATTTCTTGACCAACCCAACGTGTCTTCTTTTTACATGACCTAAAAGCCTCATCCGTGCACATGTAAAGGGTCCCTCTATGACTATGAATTTAATTTAATCGAGCTTTGAAGTAGGACATTTTCTACTAAACATGCTCAAAGTGCTTTACAAAGGGTCCATAGCCAACAGCGACACTTAACTTGTAGGACGAGACGTAATGCCTGTCAGATGAAATGACATTTTAAAAAATCAGGAACAACAGTTAACAGCCAGGTACTCATTTTACACCTAAGTATAGTGAAAGATTGTGAGCCTTTCCCCAAGGACGACTATGCGCCACTCAAAGCGGGATTCAAAACCAGGACCTTCCAATCCAAAGGCTAGTTACCACCTTTTGGATAGGAAGCTAGTTCATTTCAAAGTACTTTCCACCAGATCTAACAGACCCAGCTACATAAATCACTACCGGGTGGACAGGAGGGTCTGAAAAAAATCTTGATTTCCCCACCAAAGGTCAAAGTTGGCAACGGTCACTACTAAGCCTGAAAGTGATGAATACCATACTCAAAAAAACCTGAAACAATCCAGTGACCCATCAAGCTGGCAATCAAACAAAATTATGTGACACTTACAAAATCACTAAATATAAAAGTGACTGTAATAGTTGATATTATAGTGTGTTATTGTCACAGATTCTATAAAATGAAAAACTGAATCCAAATAATATATGATCCAAGCTCGACAATACTATAAAATGTACTAGAAATAATACTGTATGAAAACATCAAACATAGTTTGAAAATATAAATAGCCTTGCTATAAATCACAAAAACTTACACTTACACAAAAGAAATGCTTCACATGGAATGTCAGTAGCAGTAGTAGTAATGGTAGCATATGCAGGTGAACTATCAACTCCCTCAACCGACAAGACCTGCCTAGAAATTCTCATTCGCCTGCATTTCCGGCGTACACCAGCAAACCCATGCTCCCCACCCCCGGTTCGATTTTGGTCCCTTTGGGTGTGAAGCGAGGTCTCTAACAACTAGAACCCCGCCATTACATGTCTTATTGGGAAGGTCAAATTATGGACAAGTATCTCTAAGTACTAAAAGTAAAAGTTAAAATTTCATATATCTATTCTTTTTTTTAAAACTTAAAATTCACTTATCTGGCATCCTGTTCAACCTGACATATTAGCCTTTGAGATTGTGGGTCACAAATTACTTTAAAGATTTAACCCCCCCCCCCCCCACCCAAAAAAAAAAAACAAAACAAAAAAAAAAAACAACAAACAATAACGACAATAAAATGTGGTTCTTGAAAAATGTTTATTTTGGATCCATGGGATGGATGATGATTATGAATTGGAAGTAAAGATTGGAAAAAAAGTTAAGAATAAGAATATCACACACACCAGTAGTAATAATAATAATGAATAAATAATAGACTGTTTTTACTCGGCAAGGAGGAGGAGAGGAGAAGAAAAAGGACAGAACCAAATTAAGATAAAAATTGAGTAACTTTCAAACTGACGAAAGATAAGGAAAGAGGAAAAAAGAAAACAAAAGGCTTAATAGATTGAAATGAGATTTTTGTTTGAAATGAAAAGGATTTGAAGTTATTATGTACAAGTACAAATATATTAAATTATGTAACTAACATATCACCAGAAAATAATAATGATAATGATACATAATAATAATAATAATAATAATAATAATAATAATAATAATAATAATAATAATAAAAAGACAAACAAAAAATTGCTCAAATTGACTTTCAATCTCATTCACAAATATCAATCAGGAAATGCATTCACACAAAATTATTCATTTATTTCCAAAGCAAAAGGGGGAAAAACAAAAAAGAAAACCCAACATTCCTTGGATGTTGATGTCAAAGGTTCGTTCAGATTCATTTTGGTACCAAATCCCGACTCATGTCTTTAAAATTTCAATGTAATTTCAATACATGATACATTTGATGACCTGAGTTGGACACTCAAATATAAATTTCTTGGAATCTATTCTCCCAACTTTACGACAGCAGCGCATTAATGGCAAAAATTGTGAGGCTAAAACTTGCCAAAATAAACCCCCTAGGGAATAATTTAAAAAAAACAAAAAAATAATATATACACACTAATGGAAGCCGACTAGATAGCCAAGCCGAATACACTGACAATGCAAAACATGGTCTTGTTCTCCCACCTCACTGTGCAGCTTCCTGAAAAACAAGAAAAAAATATAACGGTTGACGATTAATAAGTAATAGCTTAATATAAATATTCAAATTCAATCAGCAACAAAATGGCTTTAACAAAAGAACTGGTTTCTTTTTCTTTCATGATTGTAAGCAGACGTGAATTGGTTGTTACCTCAGAATGTCATCTTTATTTTTTGGTCTTTTTCCATTGCAACACCATTTTCAAAATACAGTGCAGCGTAGAGTGTCAAAAATTCACAATTTCAGACTATACCATATTCAACAGCTCACTACTCGAATATATCAGTATTGCTCAGTACATTATTCTCACAAAGAAAAAAAAAAGATTTTCATTGACGTGGGTGGCCTACATAAACTAAAAGCCGGATACTGACCAAAAAATGACGTCACAAAAGAAGATCACCAAACGAAAGTGAAAAGTGAGTTGTTGTTAGAAGTATTCAAGGAAATAAACGATTCTAAAGGTTGAGCTATTGGTTACAATAATTTTTTTTTCCACATCATCTTAGTTTTCTTTGATGACGATTTTTTTTGGTTAGAATCAGGCTATGAGTTTACAAAGGCGATGACATTGAGTTTGAGCCATACTGTAAATAGAACTACAACCTTTTTAGCTGAAAATGATGATGAAATAAGACAGTAGCTGTTTTTATCAAGCCAGTGATTAAAATAAACGAATGATCACACAATTTTATTGTTTTGGATCTATTTCAGACATTTTAGTTGATTGCCTCATCTGTTTTCCCTTTATTTTGTGTCATTAAACTATTGATGGATCAGATGAGCACCTGGATTGCAAACAAATGAACATGGTTCAAAACCTGCAGGTCCAGATACCATTTCATTGCTGCTTGGACAGGAATATGGGGAAAAAATGGTTTTGAAGCATCACAGGTTTTGAACCATGTTCGTTTCTGTGCAATCCAGGTGCTCATCTGATCCATCAATAGTTTAATGACACAAAATAATGGGAAAAAAAGATGAGGCAATCCGTCCCCTCCCCCCACCCCCCTCCAAAAAAAAAACACAACAAAACAGGGACATTTTGACACAGACTAAGTACAGACTGTTGTGTCCACACCGTCTGCCTTTATGACTCTGAATGTTTAAGGATGACAGGAGACTTTAAAAAGTTGTCAGCTTTCCATTCAGCAAGTCTTCAGAGAATCCTCCTTGTTCTTTGAACCCCCCCCCCCCCTCCAAAAACACTCTACTAGAAAAGAAAGCATGGACAACAGAGGAACACTTGGAGTAACGAGCCATGGAGTCCGAACTTAGCTTCAGATGGGGGGAGAATCCAAAAGAATAGCCCAGAACAGACGAGAGTAGAGGACCTTTGTGGCTGCCAGATGTGCATAAAGGACAGAAAGTAAGTAAGTAAATGTACTTACCGTCTGTGGAGTTGTCCCAGAAACAAGAACTGGCGGTGTGAAGTCCTGCTCCATTCTTTTGCATGATGACACAGGTCACTGGAAGAGACAAAATAATCGGCTCATTTTACGAATAAGGCCAGACAAGCATAATGATATTGTTTATTGTTTATTTCTAAAGCGCCCGCTACCATTCAAATAACAGCTCAAAGTGACGGTTAAACAATTCTTAAACAAAACCTTTAATATCACAGAATGACATTGACTCAACAACCAACTCTCTTTCTATCTCTCTCTCTCTAATACACGCACACATATACACAAACACATGAATGCAAAACACACACTCTTCCCTCCCACTTTCTATTTTGATAGCACACACGCACACAAAAACACCACAAACCAAAACAAAAAAATACACACACTTAGGGTGAGAAAAATACAATTTTAGTTTTGAGATAAACTTTGAAATGTATCAACCATATCAACAAATCACCATTGAATAAGTCCAGCCCTTACTTCTATAGAGACTGTTTAGCGGAATTGTAACAATAATTTTGTTTGCTTCAAATTCGTGCTAATTTCATTATAAAGCCTGGGGGGACCCGATAGCTAATTTGGTTGAGCACTCACTTCACGCGCAAAGGGACCAGCTCCCCAGTCAAGTTGATTTTTTCCCCCTGACCCAACAGTGATCGAGTAACTGGATCTGATCTGTTAGATCTGGTGGACAGTACTTTGCGACAGATCACCATCCAATCCAAGGTAGAAAGTAATCAATTGCTCTTATCCATTTCACGCTATAGACATAAGGATAAACTCTGGCTCCAGGAGGCCCGAAGGACTACTTGTATAAAAATACTTTTATCATTAACTTTGGAGAACAACTGGAAGCATGAAAAAGTGGGGAATGGCTGAGACCAATCAGCTTGTGTACATGTGGATGCCCAGAGCAGACGATGGAGCACATCCATAGAGAATGCCAGGACGGGCCCAGCTGTACTGACCATGACCTACGAGTCTGCTCCCCAGAGTTCGGTGTTGGAGCAACAAGCTATGATGATGATGATGCTCATAAAGTTAAATTTGAGCCATCCTTACCGATATATTTGAAGGGTTTTCCCAGTTTGGTGAGCTGGTTGAGGCATTGCTCCACGACGTTGGACGTCCACTGGTTGACTTTGTTGTGTTGGTAGCCATTACCACCAATGGCACCTTCTACGGCCTCCTTGATGATGTTTGTGACCTCATCAACGACAAAGGCCGTCTTGAAAGAGAGATTAGAACATATCAATATAACATTTTTAAAATAATGCTAAACCAACAAACAATAATGTGTAATAAAAATTTCTTGAGTCAGACTGGACTGGTTACAAAAAAAAAAAAAAGAAGAAAAATGAGAAATCATTTCGAATGTATAGATACATCTGAATTATTTTGCAGTTTAGAAATAAACAAACAAACAACAACAACAACAACAAAAAAGAGATACAAAGTTAAAATGAATAAAAAACAACCAAAAAATATTGCCTGTATTCGATTAAGTTTCTACACATAGAAAATATTATATGAGCAAAGGTAAAAACTGTTGAATTATTTTAAAAGTAAATAGCATATGATATTTAATTTAGAGAGAAAAAAAATAAGAATATTTTAGAAAAATCTTCTTGAAACAACCTTAAGAAGTAAAATCAATCAAAGCCAAACTGCAAGATAAAATCAAACAACACACACACACACAAACACACAATATATAATGCAACCGTTGCTGATTGAAGCTCGAAGAAATAGAATGACAATAACAAAGTGGAATAGAAAATTCATTTTAATTCACAAACCATCTGTAGATTAAATCCACGCTTCTATTATTATTTTCCCTATAAAACACTCATAAAATTAAACACACACACACACACAAAAACCCAATGCAAATGGTCAAATCAATAAAGTATAACATTTTACCAGATACAGTGGAAACCTGATAAAGTCAACACCGTCAGACCAGAAAAATTAGTTGAGACTTTAAGCAAGGTTGACTTTATCCATTATCAATAAAACACACTTAGATAAAGGACAATGTGCGGCTATGTGTTATAGTAGTATGACATTCGCTTTCAGATAGGAAGGTCCTGAGTTCGATCCTCGCTTGGCACATTGTTGAGTCCTTGGAAAAGGGTCTTTACTCACATTCTCTCACTGTACTCGGGTGTAAAATGAGAACCTGGCCATTAACAGCATTGTCTCTGTTGGAAAAAAAAAATTTGTAACTTCGCCTAACAGACGTCATACCTCGTTCTACATGTTAAATGTTGCTGTTGGTCAGAGACCCTTTGTAAAGCACTTCGAGCTCATTTAGTGGATATTGTGCTATATAAAAGCTCTTTTTTTAAACAGAAAAATTGAGACCAATAAGAGGTGTTGACTTTAAGCAGAAGTTGACTTTAAGCAGAAGTTGACTTTATACAGAATCCACTGTATAAGGGAATGGGTGGTGGTGACTCAATGTCATTATTAGTTAAAGGACCTATTTGTTCTATAGAAGTCAAGGAAGCTTCATTCTTACTCATCTCAATAGGCATGTCTATCCTTTCGATTACTTGGACAAGAAAAATTCTTATAGCATAATTTGATTAAGGTCTTAAACAATTCCAATGAACTGACATGCATTCTGATTAACCAGAAGATGTATGGAAAGAATTCTATCACAGACAGATCAGCCCTCCAATTAAGTGACGATTTAAATTACTGGCTTCTTTGTAATAGTGATTATGATGATAATAATAATAATAATAACAATAATAATAACAATAACTATAATATTATTAATACTACTACTACTACTAATAATAATAATCATAATAATAATAATCATCATCATAAAATGTTTTTGGTAAGATCAAATTACATGACTAAATAACTCTATTAAAAAAACAAACACAATTCACACCTCCTACACTCTATACATATCAAAACCTAAGCCAGGTTGTCGTTATATTCATAAAAACAACAAAATCATTCATAGAGTATTCTCCAGAACTTAGAAATGTATGGAACTTGAAAACCCTATGAAAAGGAGAATTTCATTTTTCTCCTGATATTCTTTGACTCATTTGCTTTGTTCACCAAAAATCTTTAAAATATACTGGAAGTCCCAATCAGGTCAAGAATCTGGGCTAAACTGCAATTGTAACCAAAAAAAACTAAAAGATAAACAAAGGTTTGAAGAGTGATGAAAAAATAAAATGAGAAAACAGAACAAAAAAAATTCACAAGAGGACCGACCAGCTCAAAATGGTATTATGTCAGAGGGTGATTTGAAACCTGAAAATTGAATCTATTGATGTTTTACAGTAGGCCAAAAAGCTTACAACATTTTATTCAACCCAAAATGTCCACATCATCTGTTTTCGTTAAATGAATCAAAGCTTCCATTTCATTCAACTATTCACATTTTATTGACGATAATAGATAGTTTCTTGAACTGACCAAAAAAACAGAAACTCACATTCTTTAAAACCACAATGAGTCGTCTTGTTCACACCAGACATAATACCGTTTTGAGACTATAGGTCACAAACGTGTAACGTCAACGCCAGTGCCCAGTTAATAAGAATATGTTGCCATCTAAGATTAAAAGCACACAACATTTCTTTACCACAAAGATTTTAGAAAAGCCATAAATAAAAACACAATATTTTTTCACCAAAAAATAATAGCAATAACAGACATGCCCACCCCTAATGACAGAAAAGAGGAAGACATAAAAAAGAGGAACTTGATAAAGAAATAAAAGACGAATGCTTTCAGTTTCATCATATCTACAAAAAAACAGGCTGAAATTTATCAAACACTTGAAATTGAACTTAAACTTTGCCGAGTCAACACAACACAGCCAAGCACATATGAATGAATGAATAGTCAAATGTGTGCAGGGTGGCGCTAAGGATTGAATGGGAGGAAGTCATGTGACATCAGACAACTACATTTTATGTAGTAGAGAGTTATTCTCCTTTGTTGGCATTCATCTTTTTTTCACATTCGATTTATGTGGGGGGCGATCTCTGAATTTCAGAACAGGATAGGAATGCTAATATAATTGTTTGCAATTGACAAAAGCAACCAAATCATTGTCTAATTTGCTAAAAACAAAACGCAAAAAAAAAAATTAAAATATCCTTTCATCAAATGCCATCATTAAGGTTAAAAATTGAATCCTATATGAGATTTATGGCTTTAAAGCTTTAAAGTGAGCTTCAAAGAAATACAAAGATCTGAAAAAGTGTGTATGAAACAGTGCCTGACAATGCAAGGAAAAAAAAAAACACACGCACACATGAAAACAACAATCCCAAAATACCAGCCTGCCTCTAATGGAGATCGAGTGGTAATCAGGAGGTGTGAAGTGTTAGGGATTTTACAACACGTACATTCAGATAATTTCAGAACCAGGAAAAGGGGAAAGATGGGATTGTCAACATTAAAGATCTAGAATTTATCTCCTTACAAGAACTAAAGTAAAATGATGGGAGTACATGAGATGTTGTGAAGCACACTTATAGACCTGTAAATGAGCTCTATAAAAATTGACTGAAACTCTTCGACAAACTGAAGATTCAATTATTTTTTAAAAAATAAGGGCATCATTGGAGAGAGGAGAGTGATAAATACAATATATCAAAATAGTGGGTGTTATTTCTTACTGGAAGTATGACTGCCATAATTTGATGTAGAAGGAATGCTAAATAAGCATGTCATTCATCTAGGTAAAGATGACTTCATCAAAATCAAAGTCATATTCCAGCCTCTGGAATTATTTTGACATAGAAAAATAATCACCATTATCATCTTTAACTTCTAGCCATGACCAATTGAATTTATTCCTCACACCTTTATCGATGCTCGACAAGTCTGAATTGCGATCCACGAACAGCTCAGCCATTGTGAGAACATTAGAATAACGTAGCAATGAGCAAACTTGATTTTCAATCAGTAAATGACAGAGAAAAAAAAACTTAAATAAATATGACTTCAGGCCAATACACTGAATTATGAATTATTAAGTAGAAGTGAATTATTAAGAAGAAACTTCGGCAGGCGTAGCGGAAAAATTCAAAGAATCGAAAAGAAGGTAAATCGCCACAAAACAGCAAGCTCGCTTGGGCTTGAGCAAAACAATGCCAGAAAACGTCCTGATTTGCACGGGAATTAATTAGGCTACTTACCATTGTTCCTTATGATCAGGTACTCAATCAGTGAAGAAACGGTCAACCAGTTTGTTTAAAACGTGAGGCAATCGAAATGTGCTTGTAGCAATCTATCCTAACTTTCGATTTGAAGATGTCTACATAACGGACTTGCGGCATTCGCAATTTACTTTATCATACTTTTGAGACTCCCCAGGTAAATGTGGTCAATTTTGGCTTAGACGAAACAGTGAAATTTATCGCTCAGTGGCTCAGTTAAAATTGGCTACAGTTGGGATCACGACGGTTTGGAAAGTGAAAAAATAATTTAACGAAGGATGTGTGAAAATACCCAGGGAAGTGTTCAGACACGCCTTTTATAAAAAGCGTCGCTTTGTCTTGGCAATATATACATCGTTAATATAAACGGTCCCCATGAGCTATGCGTAGCGCTGTGGAACACTCCTAATTATTTTACGGTCATTCGACTACGATTTGTGAATTCTTTCTTTTTTTATTTCTTTCTTTCTTTCCTTTTTTAAATATTTGAATTTGACAAACTGACTGATTTCAGTTAATTGACTGAGAATTTACAGGTCTAACTTAGCATTGGAAGTGGAAATGTGGCTATCTGAATGCGATTTAAATGAAATGGGTAGATGGGAACCCCAATAATTCAGGTGGTAGAGCACTTGCAGCACATCCAAAGGAACTGGGATCAATCCTGGGTGAGGTCGAGCCTTTTTCTGACTCCCCTATCCACCCAGCAGTGATTGATTGGGTAGCTGGGTCTGTTTGATCCGATGAAAAGTACTATGTGACAGACTAGTGTCTCATAACTGGGATAAACGCTAGATTCCATGGCTTAATTTCTCTGAAGGGCTCCTAATATATAGAGATGCCATATGCTACACATGGCTCACAGACAATTAAGTCAGTAAGTTAGTTTATAACTTCTTTTTATGGAAACAATCAGATAACATCAGTTCTGAGTTAGAAAGGTAAATGATAAATGCTTTAAAGGCAGGGCTGCCAATTCAGGAGGCAAAAATTTACCTAACTTTAAGGAAACACATTGATGGACTCCTTTCTGAGTGCTTAACTCCAGTAAAAAGACATTATGTAGTTACTTTTTTTCCCCATTTAGCAAGTGATTGAAAAATATAGTGAGGGTTTAAAGCATACTAAATTCCGTAAATATACGGAAAATTGGCAATCTTGTAAAGGGTTAAATTCCAACCCTTAGGACTGTTTAGGGACTGATCTAAATTATCACTTCATTGTCTGCAGATAA
>NC_088362.1:25512610-25542610 GCF_034508935.2 Berghia stephanieae
AACTCCGGTTAATTGGAACAGCCGCTTAATTGACTCTGTGGGTGTCATGATTTATTAAAGATACAATTTCTACTATTCTACTAGTAAATAGGAAATTATGCAAACAATTGTTTTAGAATTTCAATATCTATTCTTGAGAGAGAGAGAGAGAGAGAGAGAGAGAGAGAGAGAGAGAGAGAGAGAGAGAGAGAGAGAGAGAGAGAGAGAGAGAGAGAGAGAGAGAGAGAAGGATCGACTCATTCCGTGCTTTCAAATGAAAGGATAGTTTCACAATGAACAGTACCATTTGGTCTATTCCCACCCAACTCTTTTTTATCTAATTCACCACTTTATACATTTCACCCTGGGTTCGAGCCTCGCTCGGCGCATAGTTGAGTCCTTGGAAAAGGCTCTTTACTCACATTCTCTCACCGTACACAGGAGTAAATGAGTACCTGACCGTTAACAGCGTTGTTTCTATCCGAAATTAATTGTAATATCGCCTAACAGGCGTCATGTCCCGTCCTACATGTTAAATGTGGCTGTTGGTCAGGGACCCCTTGAAAAGCGCTTTGAGCACGTTTAGTGGATATTGCTCTTTATAAAAGATCCATTTTAATTTTAAATCATTCTCTTGGAAGCTAAAAATCCGGTACTAAAATCTGATTAAACCAACAGAAATATAGTCAACCTGTGAGTAACCTCTGCTGTGTGCAACGGTAGCAAATATGATTGGTAGTCAGAGGGACTAAGGTTCGATTCCCAGTCGAATTAGATTTTATTTTTTATTGTATTAATTTTTCTTTCTGTTTAATTTTGGTGCTTTTCATACATGCCTTTCCAGAATTTTGATTTTATACCAGCGCCTGTTTCCTTCTCTGAAATGAAGCTTTGTATCGCATCGCAATATAAACGTGTTTGTAGTTTTGATACGTTGTTTCAATACTCTTTAACAGTCGTAACGTCACTTCCTTCCTAATGACGCATGGTAACTTAGTAACACTGGCTCTAAACTATCGGAACAATGGCGGACGCCGTATGAAATATTTCTCCGGCGGGCATAAAAGCGTATCTAGAGGGGAAAAAATATAAATTTGATCATGTTTTGACTTTTACACATTCTGATCACAAGGCATATGAAAAGTTCTAGCCAGCATGAAGAATAAAAAGTAATGATTTTCTTTGTTTAGAACCAAGATGGCCGCCGTTGCCTGGCAGCGTGACACCAGACTACTGAATCCAATTTCAAAGCATTTCACAGAATCGTTTAAACAGAACGTCGCTTAATTTGAACGATTACTAAGTAACTGTAATGTTCTGAATAAGCGGTTTTGACTGAATTATTACGAAACGATCGAAAGACTACTTCGACATTTGCTTCAAACCAATTCAATCAGATATTAGGGCATGTAATAATCTGCCGTTAATCGGGGTCAACGTTAGGTTGCGTGACGTAACAGCATTCTGGGTGTCATTCAAGTTTACGACATTCATTCAGCTCATTAAGCATTGGCACGACGAGACGTGTTAGCTAAACATAATTAATTATTAAACTCTCTTCAGTCTTGAGCTTTTTTTTGTTGAGCTTTTTTATATAGCGCAATATCCGGACAGCAATCCAAACAATGAATGGAAAGAGACGCAAGCGGCAATGAAATATGCGGGGGAAGAAAGTGCAGGCTCTATTAATACAACTAAGAACAAACCAAATCGAACGCCTAACATCGCTCTTAACGATCTATCGCGGCAACAAAAAGAACATAGGATCAGGATACAAAACACGAAAGACTCGGAAGAAATAATAAACCTGAAAACGGAACGAAACAAAATACTGCATTCAATTCGATCACTTACAATAAAACACAGAAACGAGGAATTAGACAAAAAAGTGGAAGACATAGAAAAGTCCAAAAATAACGCATCGTCTATGTTCAAAGCGACGAAATCTCTGAACCGAAAACCATTCGAGAACCCAAAACTACAGGATAAATTTGGCAAACAGACAACAAATCCCAACGATATCCTTGACATTGTAACTGATCACTTCCAGCAGAAATTTCACAAACAAGTCTCACAAATATCGCCCTTCTCAGGAAACCCTAGAGACCTAAACAACCGCATCACAACAACTGAAGTTAGAAATAGCATAAAGTGCCTAAACAATAACAGATCCCCAGGCGAAGATGAAATTCCCGCTGAATTGCTGAAATGCGGTACCTTCTCCCTGGATCTGAGCATTGCAAACATAATGAACAAAACATTCTCAACACACAAAGACTGGGACATAAACAGCGGTGTCCTAATTACAATACAAAAACCAGGAAAAACGAAAGGACCCGTAAACAACCTGCGCCCAATAACATTACTGAATACCATAAGAAAAACACTGTCAACTATTGTCCTCAACAGAATTAGACCGAAAATAGAAAAATATCTATCACATAGCCAAAGCGGGTTTCGCCAAGACCGAAGCACATCGGACGTTGTATGGACACATAAATGGTTGGCAGCAAAGGCACTCAAAGAAAACATATCCATAACAATAACCGGAATCGATATGTCCGCAGCCTTTGATACGATCGACAGAGGAAAACTTTTGGAGATATTAACAGAAATAGTAGACGAAGACGAGCTCCGAATAATCCGATTTCTCCTCAGCAACACAAAGATACAACCAAGGATATACGGGGCCACAAAACAGACGCAGTTCGAAAGTAACATCGGGACCCCCCAAGGAGATAGTCTGAGCCCGATTCTGTTCACAATATACTTAGAACACGCTCTGAAAGAAGTTCGAAAAGTCATTCCAAAACCAACGACTCATATTGAGAATGCAATCCCTAGAGAAATCGCCTATGCAGATGATGTCGATTTTATTGGATCAACACCAGAAAATATAGACATCATACAAAATACCCTCATGAAATATAACCTCCAAGTCAATGCCAATAAAACCGAATTTACAACAATATCGAGGAACAAAGAGGAATGGAAAAGAACAAAGAAAGTCGGCTCACTAATTGGAGACACCGAGGATGTACAAAGAAGAAAACAGCTATCAAACGCCGCACTCAGTAAACTCACCAATGTATGGATTAGAGGTGACAAAATAAAGAGAAAAACCAAACTGAAACTGTACCATGCTCTTGTAAAACCGGTACTTCTGTATAACTGCGGCACTTGGGCGTTGACAAAATCCGAAGAAGAACATCTGGATGCCTTCCATCGCACACAGCTAAGAAGGGTACTGGACATCAAATACCCCAAAAAGATCTCAAATGAATCACTCTATAAGATCACAAAAGAAAGACCAATCTCCCTTGACATTTTACAACAACGATGGCAACTTTTCGGTCACATACTACGCAGGGACAAAAACATACCAGCAAACCAAGCCATGTCGGGATACTTCCAAAAACACGGGAACCTTTTCAGAGGAAGACCGATCACAACACTCCCCGTGATCCTAAACAAAAACCTCACAACACTTGGACAAAGCATTAGTCTCATAACGGCAGGGGACCTTGAAAATCTGAGAACCCTAGCAGAGTACCGGCAATATTGGAGACACCTCACACAGGAAATACTGGAAACAGCCAAGGCGACCCGATCTTTCGGTCGAGACGCGAAAGGCATCTAAGTAAGTAAGTAAGTCAATATCCACTAAACATGCTCAAAGCGCTTTACAAGGGGTCCCTGGCCAACAGCAACATTTAACATGTAGGGCTGAACAGACGCCTGTTAGGCAATATTACAATTTTTTCGGACAGAAAGTACACTGTCAGGCAGTCGGTGAGAGAAGGCACTAACAATGAATGACCTGAGTTTGATACGAATTTTTTTGGATTCGTGGATAGCTCATACGGTAGAGTTACGCTCTCACCGGCCAGGCGGAGTTGTCGTACCAATAAGGTCGCAGGTTCAAACCCCATCACCGCCGCAAAAATTTTAAAAATTCTCTATTGTCTTCTGGCACTTTTCTACTCACTTCATCTCTTGTTGTTACTGTCAGGCAGCGTGTTTTGTTTGGGTCTTTTTGCATTTTCAGTGTCAGGCTATAACAACGATGGCTACGGTGTGTGCGTGTCTGTGTGTGTGTGTGTGAGTGTGTGTGTGTGTGTGATGTGATCATCGCTGTGCATTGTAGTTTATTGGTCAGTGTCAAGCTATGAGTCTACGAAGGCTGTGCCGTGCTAATTGCTGCTCATGAGTGACGGAAATAATACAAAAAGAGCTTTACAAATACAAAATAAAAATAAAATAAATGTTGCCTTCCGCCGAAGCAGCATTAGTTACCGTCGCCTCGGCAATATAGGAATATTGGTCAGTGCCAGGCTATAAGTCTAAGAAGGTTACAGGCTATAGGTCTAAGAAGGCTACATGCTATGAGTCAAAGAAGGCTACATGACATGAGTCTAAGAAGGCTACAGGCTACGAGCCTAAGAAGGCCACAGGCTATGAGTGTAAGAAGGCTATAGGCTATGAGTCTAAGAAGGCTACAGGCTATTTAAGTCTAAGAAGGCTACAGGCTAGGAGCCTAAGAAGGCCACAGGCTACGAGTCTACAAAGGCGATGTACAAATCGCTGCTCATGAGTGACGGAAAGAATACAAAAAGAGCTTACAAATATCTGAATATGAATCTGAATATCACTCAAAGTCGACTCAATTCTGGGTATTTGTATTCGAGGGCGGAGAGAGTTGTTGAGTGTGACAGCCATTGTTGTTGGTATTTAGGCTGAAGAATTTTAATAATCTTCCTTTGAATGTTTCTAAATCTGTTGTGTTCACACATTATTCGGGAAGAGTGTTTCAGTCTTTGATAGTGCGTGGTGCAAAAGAATATTTGAAGATGTTTGAGTTTGCAGATTAGTTTTATTAAAACTTTTTTAAAAAATGCCTTCCGCAATGGTAATCCGTGATTTGATAATGTTGTCCAAAATGAACAAATTGGGGGTAAATGATCCCTGCCCAAGAAAAAAACCCCAAAACAAACGAAAGTGTCTGAAGCGGGGCTCGAATCCGGGATCTTTAGGGTCATAATGCAATGCCTTAGCCAATCGGACATTTCGCCCCAAGATACCCCCCCCCCCCCCCAAAAAAAAAAAAAAAAAAAAAAACAACAAAAAAACACCCTTACCAAACAAACAAGATACCACGCAGTATATTCCACAAGTCAGGCGTAGTAAATAGTAAATAACTCACTCGGCCAGGTGCGACTTGCTATAATATATAATAATTCCTTGAATATAATTTGTGATTTTTAAGACCACGAGTGACAGCCGCTTTCACTGCTGCTGTTTTCGTCGCGTTGCCTCAAGATTGCCGGATAATCTTTTTATGGAAACGCCAAAGAAATCGTTTAAAAAATAATAAAAAATAAAGAAAAAAAAATATAAATAAAAAACAAACAAACCGAAAAACGAAAATCAAAGCAAACCAAAGATATGTAAATAAGCCAAAATTGATTAAACATATAATCATACCAAAGTACATCTATTTTCACAACAATACCCCCCCCCCCCCACCCCACACACACACAAACACGAAAAAAAAAATTCTTTCTTTAACTTGTCTTGAAGGCTTCAACTTAAAATGGTCTTCCTAGATATAAAGCAATATATTGTTTGATATAACATATTCTGTACTAATTTTGTACGAAACAAATCAAGCAATGTTTTTTTATTTCATTTTTGAAATATGTAGCCATAAATCCCTCACCATATTTCCAAGTTTCTTTTGACTGCTTAACCGTCTTGTAGAAAACAGAAAATTGGGAACATCGCATAAAAAATGCCAAAGTGGCTTAAAATATTTATTTTTTTTGGTCCTGATTAAGGTGACTTGCCTCGCTGTACACCGGGATGGTGGGGGATTGGAAGGGATGGGGGGGGGGGGGGGTGGTGGCTCGACCTCATTTCTGAAGGATTTGGGGTCACTCGTCCTCACATCCGTCACCCGTGACATGAGCGGTTATCACTCACGTCGATATCTTAATCGATTAATGGATTATTGTCCGTATCGATATGGTATCTGGGCAGAATTAATTTTCCTTTAAATGATGATATCGATATTAGAACAGCCTGCAGAAGTTGTGGAACAGCTCGACTCAATGGCTGTTGTTTTTCACACATTATTTTTTGTTGATTGTAAGCGTTCGCCAATCTTTTTTTTATTTTTTATTTTTTTTTTTTGTATTTATTACGACAAAAGGCATTATTATAGTTATCAAACTGGCAACAAACAAGAAAGTAAATTCTAAGTTTGAAGCAAATGGTGAACTTTCTCCTATCTGCCTGACATAATATGTCCAGTCTCTTCAATATAGATAGTAAGCGCTTGGCCAAGAAACTCACAACATTACCATCCGGAAATGAAACAGACCAACACACAAAACTATGTGTAACTTTGACCGTTTATAGTCTGGTAAATACAGTTCAGTGAGAATAACTCATAAACGTGGATGGCAAAAAAACAATAACAAAGACCTGAGTGACGTCAACTTCGTTTTATCTATACAAAATTCGCTGCGTTCCAGCATGCGTTGCAATACGACAGGCTGGAGCATGGCCTTAGTAAACTCATGGCCTGACACTGACCAACAAATGACGTCAAGAGACAAGTCTTTGGCCACAAAAGAAATCAAATCGTGAGTTGTATTTAACAGTTCAACCAATGAGATCACTCGTTTCCTTGAGCACTACTCACGACAACTCACAAGGCGGTCCAAACAAACTTAAAAATGACGTCAAAATATGGGTCTTAGTGGGTCTTAGTGACCGAATATATTGGTTACCTCCCTTGCGCATCGGATTTCGGCACGCTCGGATTCTAGCACACTTTTTGGCTCCTCCCAGGAGCGTGTAGAATCCAGCGAGTACTGCAATGTGTTAGAATAGGAACTAATCCTCACACGTGTAGATGGTAATCAATTCTGACCTTTCTCGCTTAAGTGGAGAGTCATAGGGTTGTACACATCATCTAGATTGTATAAACTCTTAAAATGATTTAATGATGCAACTGTATTTCATTTGGCTCGTACACCCCCCCCCCCCCCCCCCGCAATCATCAGCCTGGTTCTGCAATAATACAAACTTTCAGTCTCTCGTAAGGTTGTCATAATATTCGATAAAACAGTCATCAGGTCATAACGCTCTAGAGACTCTATTGAATGGAGGCGCTGAAATGACGTAAATGTGTCGCAAGCGCCGTAAAACCCTTAAAAACCAAACAAAACCAAACCGGGAGAACTTCCAATTCCATGGGCCTTTCTGCTCTGAACAACTGCTAAGTTAGACCTCAAGAAATAACCTGTCACAGTGCACCCTTGTCGTTTACGAAACAGGTTGACCGTCGCCAATGCTAACTTATAGCCGGACACTGACCAAAAAAAATGACGTCAAAAGACAAGTCTTCGACCACAAAAGAAAACAAACCGTGAGTTGTATTCAATAGTTCAACCAGTGGAATCACTTGTTTTCTTGAGGACTACTAACGACAACTCACGAGACGCTGCACAAAAATGACGTCAAACTATAAGTCCTAGTTAACATATAGCCTGACACAAGAACCCACTAGGACATATAGTTTGACGTCATTTTTTAGGATTTTTTTTTGCACCTTCTAGTGACTTGTAGTTAGTGGTACTCAAGGAAACAAGTGATCCCATTGGTTGAACTATTGAATACAACTCACAATGTGTTTATTTTTTTTTGCGGCCAAAGACTTGTCTTTTGACATCATTTATTTGGCCAGTATCAGGCTACGGTTCTAGTGTCAGGCGATAGATAGTTCGAAGATGACGTCACTCAGGTCTTTGTTATTTTTTTTCCATCCACGTTTATGAGTAATGCTCACTGAACTGTATTAACCTGACTATAAACGTTCATGGATACACACAGTTTTGTGTGTTGGTCCGTTATACTTCCGGATGGCAATGTTATGAGCTTCTTAGCCAAGCGCATACTATCTATAAGTTAACGATCGCTACGATTTGACAGAGAGACCCTTCCCTACCCCACTGTTCTGTGTCAAATCAGGTCATTGACAGTGAATTAAAGACAATGTTTACAAGACATAGAAGTCAAATATTGTTATCAATAACAGTCGGGGTAAGCATTCAGGTCAAGAGGCGCTGGTGGCCGACATTTTTGCAAACGGTGCTAGGCTTCCATGATCAATGATTGAAAGGGTGTTGAAGAATGCGTACCCATAATGCCATGCTGTACAAACACGCATATTTAAACTGCCAGATAACTCGTCCTTCAAATATCGATCGACTAAAATGACCCTCAACTTGTCAAAAATTCTTAATCCTGGGACTTAAAGTGGAGAGTCCGACGAGGTTGAGAGCTTTTGCCAAGATGGTTGTAAGTCGAACTAGGTCCAACAACCACCGCCCCCCCCCCCCCCCCCCCCCCACACACACACACACTTTAATTGTGCAACTTCAGGTTGAAAGCATGGAAATTACATATGTTGTTGAACAGGAAAAATCCTATGATTTATAGTTGGAGTTACTCAGGTCTTTGTTATTGCTTTTTGCCATCCGAGTTTGTGAGTAATATTCACTAAACTGTGTTAACCAGACTGTAAATGTTCAAAGTTACACACAGTTTTGTGTGTTGGTCCGTTAGACTTCCGGATGGCAATGTTGCGAGCTTCTTCGCCAAGCGCATACTGTCTATAGAACCACTCTGAGATATCAGTATTATCTGAGATACAAGCTTTTTAATCGGTGGAGATTTGAAGGACGAGTTTTCTGGTCAAAATCTTAAATACGTGTTTTATTTTCAACATATCTAATATAATATATAGCCTTTGCTTTATAATTATCAATAACAGTTGCAATTCGATATTAATATAGATTTCGATATATTATCACAACTGAGAAGCGTGGAGTTCAATCAGAGAGATTGTATAGCTAACGCTTCGAGAGCTCTCTCTAGCCAAAAAGCCCGTATCTGGGTCAACAGCTGATCGTGGAAATAAGCGCGTACAACAATGAGCTAAGATGGCGCCGACGCCGACAACACATAACAAATGCCAGTGGTGTTCCGGTATCAATTGTTCAAATTCTCGACACAAGAGACCAGATTTAGGTTTCTTCCGTTTCCCAAAGGATCCTGAAAGGTGAGAAAATTAAACTTTAATCTATTAACCTTAACAAATAACTATATTTCTATATTAACACGTCTAGATTGTGTTACAAGAGAAAATGAACATTAGATTTCTGATCCAGTTCTAATCTACTGCACCGTGACTGTGACCCTTAAAGGTGGCTCTGTTGGGGGTGAGGCTAGCCATTATCTTCTTCTTCTTCATCTTCTTCTTCTCCTTTTCCATAATAGCAGATGTGGTTGATTTAAAACACAGTAAAGGGTAGGGGGCGACGGTGTAGCTACACGGCATTGAATTTTAGCCATATATGTTGTGCCAGTGGATTTATGCTTAAAATAATTGAGCTTTTATATAGCGCAATATCCAATAAATATGCTCAAAGAGCTTTAGAGGGATGACTAGATAGGATGTACATTGACTAGACTTGTGATGCCTATGTCTAGATTCTAGTACAGTAGTAATCTCAATGAAGTGAGCTTAGTTTTTTAGAAGTTTATCTAAAGAGAAGCATACATCTAGTCTCTCTCGGCCAATTAGTATGTGCTTTTATGTATAAAATTAACTCTTAATCAGACCTAGCTCTCAATTAATTACTAATAATAGATCTAGATCCAATATTGAACTGCGTTAGTTATTTTTTACAGGTCCAGGCGTTGGGTCATCAACTGCAGGCGTGCTGATTTGGATGACAAGTCAGCTGATGCACTGTACAGACGAAATGTTTTATGTGAAGAACCTTTTGATGCTTCCTGTTTCAGTGGCAGTCAAGACACGCCTTCAACAAGATGTTCCACAGGAAATTAGACAGCTGATGTTGCCATCAACTATGCAATCCCTAATACCAAAACAACAGAATGTAACAACTTGCATATCTGGGTATGTTGCAGTCAAATTAATGCCCCATGTGTGTACAGACTGTCAAGATTTATTGACAGGTGACAAGGACCCTGGCAAAGAGAGTCAAGTATTCCTGCATGCAAAGAACCTTCAGGGTTGTAACCATGGCGGTCTCTGTGCACCAAGTTCAGAACTTCTCTGTATCATAGAAATTATGGAAAAGGAATTCAGAGACGCCATTACTCCCACTCTGCACATTACTGGTCTGAGAAATAGGATCATTAGACGGCTTGTGGTAAGCATTCCACCCCACATGGGCCTTGGTTGCAAAAATGGAAAGTGTGATTTACTTTTTTATGTAGCTAATTTGTTCACTAATGCCAGTTAATGAATCAGACACTGTCAGAAAAACAGCCCACCCATAGAAATAGGAAGGCTGCCACATTTAGCCATGTCGTGTAGATTTGATATGTCGCTGATTTGTTTTCTTACCGGTATGCCTGTTGTTGTTGGCTTCCGTCTGTCTCAGGAGACAATGGATGTATACCGAGGTTATCAATTCTGGTCTGTCACTGTCAATCATCGGTGTTGATGCAGCATTGTCCCCCTTTGTGATTTTACTGAGCCATTTTTCAGTTTATAAAATGTGTTTTAGATTAGATTCTACAATACTTACACGAGAGTACATGTATTTTGTATTTCTCTCCTTCATTATGTTTAATTGTACTTGTGGTCATTAATCTATGCAACGCAACTTGACGTCATCTTAGTCATGCATACTATTTTTTCATTGTACATATTATTTTGAACTATACGTGTGTTAATTAAACACATACTTACACACACACACACACACACACACACACACACACAGAGAGAGAGAGAGAGAGAAGAGAGAGAGAGAAGAGAGAGAGAGGGGAGAGAGAGAGAAGAGAGAGAGAAGAGAGAGAGAGAGAGAGAGAGAGAGAGAGAAAGAGAGAGAGAGAAGAGGAGAAGAGAGAGAGAGAGAGAGAGAGAGAGAGAGAGAGAGAGAGAGAGAGAGAGAGGAGAGTTATGGCTTTGTTGAAAATACAAAGGTCGTTTGTTTCTATTAAGTTTGTTTAAAATAAATCATGATTTTCGCTGTAAAGTTGAGTTAAATTTTTTTTTTGTCAAAGTTTATCCCCCCCCCCCCCCCCCTCACCCCCTCCCACCCGCCTTCTCTCTCTCTCTCTGTGTGTGTGTGTCTCACACACACACATCATTATTATTATAAGTAATTTATTTTAGAATCTTACAAAGTTATCGTAACCTGATCTAGAGAATCAAACTAATCTGTACGATTTTGCACATAAAGCCTGAGCCGATAGTAAAGAAAAAGAGCAGCCGATCTCTAGCAGACGAAACACACATTCAGTGATCCGCGCCTATTTCGTGACACACAATTTTTCGGCTGATACGCAATGAAATGCATTGTTGTCATGGAGAGCGGGAGGGAAGAGAGAGCTCTCTAAGCGTTAGCTTCTAAACTCTCTGGTTCAATGAATGAAAGGGCAGACGTCATGACCTCTCTGGGATCTGACCTCTCATGTCACTCAAACTTCGGATGTTACGGATGGCTGAACAGCGTCAACGTAATCCCAAATCCCTTCTCTCTCTCTCTCTCTCTCTCTCTCTCTCTCTCTCTCTCTCTCTCTCTCTCTCTCTCTCTGTGTGTGTGTGTGTGTGTGTGTGTGTGTGTCTCTCTATCTATCTCTCTCTCCACACTCTCTCTCTCTATCTCTCCACGCTCTCTCTCTCTCTCCACCTCTCTCTTTATCCGTTTCTCTCTCACTCACCCTCGCACTTTCTCTCACCCTCTCTCTCTCTCTCTCTCTCTCTCTCTCTCTCTCTCTCTCTCTCTTTCCCTTTCTCTCTTAATATCTCTTAGTCCCCCCCCTCTCTCTCTCTTCTGTATCTTTCTCTCTCTCACTCACTCTCGCACTCTCTCTTTCTCCCCCTTCCCCCTTCTCTCTTTCTTGCGCGCTCTCGCTATCATTCTCTCTCTCTCTCGCTCTCTCTCTCTCGCTCTCTCTCTCTCTCTCTCTCTCTCTCTCTCTCTCTCTCTCTCTCAAGGATTAAGATCAAGCACCCGTCACGACTGTTTTGAGGGGTGGTGGGGTGGTATATAAGGCGGTCAGGAGTGATACGAGTGTGCCTGGCGCCATAACCTCACCCTTGGAGGAGGTGAACTCAAAACAAGAAATTGATAAACACCCACCGCGTAAACAACAACAACAGGATAAACATCTTTTGTGAAACGTCAACAGGTAGGCATGTTATTTTATGCTGTTGTGCCAATTTTACATTAACTTTAAAGAATTTCTGGTACCACTAGCAAGGACTTTCAGTGAGTTTAGGTATGTAACTTATTTAATTTATTCATTGATTTTGAATTCATTTTGATTATGAATAAGATTGTATTGATTTTATTCATTCCTATATAAGGGCTCTAGAGGACTATTATATATATATATATATATATATATATATATATATATATATATATATATATATATTGAATCGTGTTTGATACAAATATGGTACGAAAAGTGCTCGACATGTAGTAATGGAGCGAATTATTATTATAAATATTTACCACAATGTTTGGGGCATCTACATCAATGTTCAGGCTTAATTTGCCATCTTCAGGACTGAGTGTTTGTTGACTGTTGTTGTTTCTTGAAGTGGTTCCGGTTTGAAGTTAATTAAGAGGAATTTGCGCCGATGGGGACACTTTCCGTAGATCTCACTTTTCATGTTGAGTGTGGCTTCATGAGGTTGTTTGATTATAGTATATGTATATATTTATATACTATAATCAAACAACCTCATGAAGCCACACTCAACATGAAAAGTGAGATCTACGGAAAGTGTCCCCATCGGCGCAAATTCCTCTTAATTAACTTCAAACCGGAACCACTTCAAGAAACAACAACAGTCAACAAAACAACTCAGTCCTGAAGATGGCAAATTAAGCCTGAAACATTGATGTAGACTGCCCCAAACATTGTGGTAAATATTTAAATAATATATATATATATATATATATATATATATATATATAAATAGTCCCATAGAGCCCTTATGCCCAGGGATCCGGAGTTTATCCCGGTTTCTATAGCGTGAAACGGACAATAACAATTGCCTGCTACCCTTTGGATAAGACGCTAGTTATCGCAAATTACTTTCCGCCAGATCTAACAGACCCAGCTACCCAATCACCGCTAGGTGGACAGGGGAGTCAGAAAAAAATAATCTCAATTTCCTCTGCGATCGATCTCAGGCCCTTTGCGTGTGAAGCGTGTTCTCTACCAACTGAGCTGTCAGCCCCCCCCCCCAACCCCCCGCACACACACCTTTCCCCATTTTAATAGGCTTGATTCAAAGTAAACAATATACTATTTAATTTTATAGTGTTATTTAAAAATTCCTTGTTATGTTAAGGCGTGATTATTTATTCAAGCCCCCCCCCCCCCCTCTCTCTCTATCTCTCCACCCCCCCCCCCCCCTCTCTTTCTCTCTTTCTACCTCTCATCTCTTCTTCTCTCTCACTAACATTATCTCTCGCTCAATCTCTCTCTCTCTCTCATTCTGTTTTATATATATATATAATATATATATATATATATATATATATATATATATATATATATATATATATATATATTGATTGATTGATTGATTGATTTATTTATTTGTTTATTTAGTTATTCATTTACGTATTATTTATCTATTTATTTATTTATTAATTGCTTGAAGTCTTGATCAGATTGGCTGTAAAATGATAAAATACGTTTCATAGTTTTGTCAGAACAACAAATTGAAATATCGAAGGTGGCCTTCAATTTGTCCAAAAACAAAACATACGTTAAGGTCAGCATGTGAAGTGACAAAATATCACGTCAGATAGGACGACGATAGTAAGTTACCGAAATCGACTTCTAAAAACGAACGACGAGCAAGAAAGCCCAGATCAGTCGTCTTACGTCACCAACAACTACAATTAGTACTACTGTACTGCTTTCTTGCTCGCCGTTCGTCGTTTGATGTCGGTCTCATTGACTTGTCAATATGTTTGGTGCTATAATATTATGGCAATGTTTGTTTATATTGTACATAGACTGTACTGACTTGATCTCATGGACTATTTGATTGGCTATTTTGTGACCCAAATGAGGCTTGTCGCCTCAAAAGTGTCCTTCATATATATATATATATATATATATATATATATATATATATATATATATATATATATATATATATATAATCAACGTTTGTAGGTCTCATAACCCACATTGTATGGGCTAATTGTTGAAAAGAAAATACTCTCAAACCGACGTGCACTTATTTGCAGGTCTGATAACCCATTTCCTTATGAGCTCATTGTTGTAATGGAAATCTCAAAACAATCACGCAATATATTGTTCGTTACAACAATGTTAAACTAGGCCCATAGGTGTTATTGGGTGTCAGACCGGCATATATGGACACTTCGTCTCAAACCTAAGCAAAATATTGACCATTACAATGGTGTTTATTTAGTCTATAATTAGTACGTTCGGTTATCAGACCTGAAAATATATGCACGTCGAATATAATCCTTTTATTTTTTTTTTGTTTCTCTCTCATCTTAGAAACAAGACGGCAACACAGACAAGAACTAATAAAGCATTTACCTACAATACCCCGTATCACCGATGGCAAACATGCTATTCAAAGGGAAACAACTCATTGTTTTACTCGTTATTTTTGTGCAAGGTAAAATCGTAGTTACGTTTCTTGTGTGATACTATTATCATTATTTTGACGTTTTATGCATTAAAGTTAAACCCTTCCCCGTTTTACCAGCAATCATCATCATCATCATCATCATCATCATCATCATCATCATCATCATCATCATCATCATCATCATCATCATCATCATCTCATTGCCTTTTTCTTTTTCACCCTGGGTCAGGATATAGAGCAGTAAAGTTAGGTGCCCCAAACGTAAACAATAACAAGTTGCTAGTGATTTCCGTTAGGGACCGGAATAATTTACGCACAATATAGGTCTCCCAATTTTGTAGTTTGAGTTGTAGGCAATACACTTTCAGTATTGAAAATATGTTTACATAAAATCTAACAGTTGCAGAAATAATAATATAAGGCTAAATTATTATGAAAATCAGGCTCCGAATAATTCTCGTTTTGTTCACACCAGCGCAATAATTTGCTCTGGTCTAAAAATAGATAGACTGTAACTTTTGATAAATTTTAGAAAATTTTACCTTTTGTTCCATAAAATATCCATATCTAGACATTATTTGATGCATGATCGAGTATTTATGAATATGTGTTTCTTTTGCCACCTAACAGCCAAATTTTAAAGGTTATTTTTTTCTATTATTTACATTGGAACGTGAGCTGTCAAGACAGGAACATGTGGTTTGCCACGTGCTTCTCGACCTTTGTTTACGTTTGGGGCACCTAACTTTACTGCTCTATAGGCCACAGACAAACAGTTTCCATCCTTCTCTATCTTGAGCTGACTTTTTAAAATATCGTTCCATGTCTTATCCCTTCTCTGTACATCAGCTTCTTTAATTCTTCTCCATGCTCTCCGTGGCTTTCCCCTTGACCTTCTGCCCTGAGGAGTCCAGTCCAGTGCTTTCTTTGTTATAGTGGAGTCATTCTTTCTAACGATGTGTCCAATCCACCTCTGTTGCCTGCTATGATAACACGTAACGCAGTCTGAAACCGGCAATTGACAGCCGAGTGACGTCACACGCCTTCTATAGAAGGAATGGAATTGACGTACTTTGTGGTAGCTTCTTATTAGATTGCCAACGAGATTATACTAGCCACCTAAGTATCTTATCTTTAACGCCATAAGCGAGTGAGATTATACATAATGTATAATATGTACGTTAGATGCAGCTGCGATTGGCAGTGCAAGTCTGGTGAGCATTTTATTGAGTGTTTTTATTGGATGACATACATAAAGGGACAAAACCCGTGCCAAACGCCCCCCCCCCCCCCCCTTCCTCTCTCCCCTATGATTTATTATTAGATTTTATAGCTAAAGTTACATACCCTTGCTGTGATTTCACGCCTGTATTATTATATATACATAATCTAACTCCCTTTCTTGTCGATAGTGATATTATGTAGATTTATTGCATTACCTCCCTTTGAAGTACTAAAAGTATGCGATGTCTGGATGCTATGCTAAAGGTATGCGATGTGTTTTTTTTTATGCTAATATATTATTATAGTGATGCAACTCTGTATATTTTATCAGGTGTTGTGTCTTATTCGGACATGTGCAGAGACGCCGTGGTCCCTCCCTCCAAGCCTCGAGGTGTCAATCAAGTTGACAGAACATCCTCCACGCCCATGTTCGATCTTCGTGTCACGCCCACCCAGATCCAAGAGGGTTCTGGAGAGCTGAAGGGATACAACGGTATGAAACAATCGTCACTGCATTATTTCCCCCCCCCCCCCCCCCCCCCCCCATCTAAATAATGAAGTTAAAAATCAAAACAAAACTAAACTAAACAAAAAACCCCGCTTATATAGCGCAGTACCCACTTAACAGATTCAAAGCGCTTTACAAGGGTTCCGTTGCCAGCAGCTACACTTATCATGCAGGATGAGACATGAAGCCTGCTAAGTGATATTACATTTTTTTCCAACATAGACAACGCTGTTAATGGTAAGGTACTCATTTTACACATGAGAACGGTGAGAGAATGTGAGTAAAGAGTCTTTTTCTAAGATCTTTACTCTGCGATTCTCCCATGTTGTCCAAGTGAGCAAATTGGGGGTTAATAATCTTTCCCAAGGAAAACAACGAACGTGTCTGAAGCGAGATTCGAACCCGGGACCTTCCGGGTCACGGTGCAATGCCTTGACTACTCGGCCATTTCGCCCCCTGACTTTAGCTTTAAACAAACCACTTTTGTAATGTTCTTTGTCGTTGCAATACTATATCCAGATAGCTTAATCCGACGTATACCTATTTCCAGGTCTAATAGCCTACATTGCTATTGGCTCATTGTTGTAATGGAAATAACTCTCAAGCCATATCAAAATATTTTCCATTACAACAATGTTAAACCAGGCCCATAAATGCATTCGGATATCAGACCTGCATATATGAATACATCGGCTCAATCACATCTTATTCAATAAATATAAAATGTGACCCACCACGTCGATACAGTGTCATGCTGAGATGATCATGATAAAGAAAATTCAGTTTAGATTCAAAATAATCATAATCAATACAAATTTAGTTCTTTGAAGTTAAAGAAACAAAACTCACTACTTTTTTTCACAGTCGGTGTCTCCATAGAAGATGGCAAACACTTCCGGTTCAGCGAAGCAACCCTAGCCGTGTCCACGGACGGAAGTTGTGGATCAGGTGACTTCGACTTCCGGATTGGAGACTACGTTGAGATCGTCCAGGACCAAGAAGAGAAATGTCCACGTCTCCTCCAGACCAAGAAGAAGACGCATATGACTGAGTTATTGCCCCTTATATGGATACCGCCGTCTTGTGGATGTGTTACTTTAAGGTGAGATATGATTTTAAAAACTGAACCAATCTCCCATGATATTTTTTTCAAAAGCATTTGAAATACATTTACAAATAAAAATTATGTGGACGTTTCGGGTTCCCCCTTTGTCCACAAAACACAATGAATGAGAAACTAAAGACAATTGAAAGATGAAATGTCTCATCTCTTTTTCGTCTTTAGTGCCTTATTTATCGCGTTTTGCTGACAAAGGGGAGACCCAAAACGTTAGCATTTGTCTTTGTGAATTTAATCGAAGCTTCAACTTAAATTGTTAAAAAGTTGTTATTTATTTCTTCGAGCTTTCGGCAGCAACGTTTGCCGTGTATCCACAGTTGGAAATGTCCGAAATGGGAGCCGTACTAATTCCTCTCACTTTCATTTCCCCCAATAGGATTTTATTGATCGAATCTGGTGAGATTTACTACGCCGAAAACGAGGGCGTGACCAATGGACCTCTGGCCAAGACCTTCTGCTTCCAACAAAAGGAAGAACAAAAACAGGTAAATTTATATAATATTATGTGACCCTCCGAGTCAAACTGGTATTATGTCAGAAGAAAATAGATGTCGGAATTTGAGTTAGCAGACAAAAGGATCAAAATAAGGATTATAAGGTTTGGGAGGCCTTCCGACAGCTCCTACATCCCCAGTATTCTTTTTTTTTTATAATGATCTAGTAGAGGGTTTGGGAGGGATCGAGAAAACTTCTTTTAAAAAAAAAAGTCTCCCTCCTCCCAACCCCTCTACTAGAACAAGAACACTGGGGATGTAGGAGCTTTCGGAAGGCCTCCCTAAGGTTAATCACTTTTTAAAAAGTTTAACCCCCTTAACCCTCTCCTTACCAACAAAATGAAAATCGTCACATTTGTTACTTACTTACTTATCCTCTTGTTGCTTGATCGGCACATACGGTTGACGCGATGGAACGCAATATTTCTCGGTTGGAGGCCATTTTTGTCATCTGTCCCCAAGACCAACCACTAGCTTTCATTTCTTTATCGTTGCTCCTCCTCTAGGTCTCCAACGGGCGGCCCCTTTTTCTCGTTCCCTCTCGGGTCCATCTGAGGGCTATCCTGGGAATGGCACTCGGATCCATTCTGAATGTTACTGTGATAATAACTATCTATTTTTCTTATTCGGATTTCTTTAGTTCATCACAAAATTTGATGAAAGATATCTCTATTAGATTTATAAGAACTTAATGTTGTTTTGGAGAGTCCAAATTCTAATTTTTATACTTTTACGTCTTTTTATATCTAATGACAGATAACTCGGGAGCACCGATTGGACAGCTTGTGTCACGTGATTGACCGCCATTCGAGTAGCGAGATCCTGTCCCGTAGCCAGTTCCGGAGGTACAGAGGTCTGGAATCCAAACATATGGATCACCTTGGAATTGAGTTGGCGCTGGAACTTAGAAGGAATGATGCCAAAGCCTGCTGCCAAATGGTATGAAGTCACTAGAATATCGAATTAAGAAATAAAGGAGCGGCACCGGTTTAAGATATAGAACTGAACACGTGTGTATGAAAGGTGCCAGATAAAGCAAGAAAGAAAAATACAAGAAAAAAAAACGATCCCAAAAAAATCAGTCGACCTCGACTGGGGATCGAACCTCAGACCGTCTGATTACTGGTGAGACGTGCTATCATTACACCACAGAGGCTCCCGATAATCTGAGGTCCGATCCCCAGTCGAGGTCGACTGATTTTTTGAGATATTTTTTTCTTGTATTTTTCTTTCTTGCTTTGTATGGTACCTTTCATACACACTTGTTCAGTACCTTATCAGTCACTTGTGTGTTTGTCTATTTGTGTTTTGACACTGATGTTATCGTTGTTATTCAATTGATTTAACTAATTGTGAGGCCAGGTGGTCTAGTGGTAAAACACTCGCCCTCGGCCTGGAAGCTCTAGGGTTCGAGTTCCGCTCTGAGCAGCTCAAAGTTGAGTCCTTTGAAAAGACCCTTTACTCACATTCTTTCACCCATACTCAGGTGTGAAATGGGTACCTGACCGCAAACAGTGTTGTGTCTGACGGAAAAAAATGTATTATTGCCAAACAGGCGTTATGTCTTATTATTAAGTTTTGCTGTTGGCCAGGGACCCCTCGTAAAGAACTTTGAGCACGTTTAGTGGAATTGCGCTATATTAATGCTCGTGTTTTAAAATGAAATTCCTAAACATTCTTTTTCATTTACAAAGGGAAATTAATCAGACATAAGAACTCGATAAACTCCTGCTCTATGGGCCTAATTTCTCTTATTGACTACGGGGCAGCCTGTCTCAGTGGTAAGATCTTTGCTTCGTACACCTCTCCCTAGTTCAATTTGCAGCGCTGTACTGCGGCGGATGCCCGGGTTATTCCAGTCTTCCCTTGGAATAGACCATAGAGACAAATTTCCCCTATAGGATGAATAATAAAGGGAATTCTATTTTCTATTTATTTTGTTTTCTATCCGTGTTACAGATTCAGTTCGAAGACAAGATGATGTGTTTTGACAATGCCAGGCGTCGACGGATTGACCAGTTCTGTGAGGACGGAATCCCAGACATCCCGTTCAAGACGTTCAGAAAATCCCACATGAGAACTCTGGAAAAGTCCTGCTGCTTTATATTGGGTGAGTAACAAAATAATTTTTAAAATAATGCATTTATATAGCGCTATATCCACAAGAGAGCTGAAGTGGAGTCTCTGGAGAGTCTCATTAAAAGGAGAAGATGGCAATGGTTGGGGCATGTCTGTCGCAAACCTGATGAAACACTGATAAAGGCACTGCGATTGACACCCCAAGGAAAGAGGAAGCGAGTTCACCCCAAGGAGCGCCCCAAGGAGACTTGGAGACGTACCGTAGAGAGGGACCTAAAGCAGGAGGTCTGTCCCTCGAGATGGCCCCAAGAATAGCTGCTGACAGGACCAGGTGAAAATCCCTTGCATCGCCTCAAGTGCCAGCAGGCCCGGATAGGATTAAGTGAGTGAGTGAATATCCACTAAACGTACTTAAAGCGCTTTACAAAGGATCCCTGACCAACAGCAACACGTAACATCATGTAGAACGAGACATGACGCCTGTTAGGAGATATTACATTTTTTCCCGACAGGACAACGCTGTTAACGACCAGGTACTCATTTTACACCTGAGTACGGATAGAGAATGTGAGTAAAGAGCCTTTTCCAATGACTCAACCATGAGCCGAGCGAGGCTCGAACCCGGGACCTTCCGATCCGAAAATGAGTGTCATACCACTAGACCACATAGCCGCACATAGTATCATAAAGTGTAAATAGATCTGTTAGATGTGGCAGAAAGTATTTTGCGATAGACTAGCGTCCTATCCAAAGGGTAGGAAGCCATTCTATTGTCCGTTTTACGCTATAGACACCGGAATATATTCCTGATCCATGGACTTCATGGCTCTGAAGGACTAATTATAAAATAATAAATTCAAATGATATTTCGGACATAGATAGTACCTGTAATGTTTACGTGCGAATGAGTGTTGGTTCTAATAAGTCATCAACTTATCGATTAATTCGTCTGTTCGTTTATTTGTTTATGTCTTAGCTATTAATTTGTATGTTTATCTAGTTATTAATTAATTTATTTAATGTTCTTGTCTCTCCAAGGTGAGTTCCGCTACAAATGTTTTGAGACGAACAGTGCGATATCTGCCAGATTGGACGACACAACGTTGTTTGACTACTCCATGGACGCCAGCGATCTGGCCAATGATTTGGCTGAATTTGGGTCACATGAGGTGAGGACTCCTTTAATATACGGCAAATTACAGTTTTAAAAAAATAAATTGAATAAAAAAAAACACAAAAAAACCCCCCAACCCCCCCCCCCCAAAAAAAAAAACCCCAAAAAAACAAACCAAAACAACAAAACGTTGACTGCCATGAATCTAATGTTCTACAAAGTTTAAGAATATGTTCTATGCTACACACGCCTTAAGTTGCCAATCGAAAACTTCTGTTTGTTTACATTTCAAGATCCTATTACTTGGTGATAATGGTGATGGTAGTGGTGGTGGGTAGTAGATGATGTATGATAATAATAATAATAATAATAATAATAATAATAATAATAATATATAATAATAATAATAATAATAATAATAATAATAATAATAATAATAAATAATAATAATAATAATAATAATAATAATAATAAATAATAATAATAATAATAATAATAATAATAATAATAATAATAATATATAATAATAATAATAATAATAATAATAATATAATAATAAATAATAATAATAATAATAATAATAATAATAATAATAATAATAATAATAATAATAATAATATAATAAATAATAATGAATAATAATAATAATATAATAATAATAATAATATAATATAATAATATATAATAATAATAATAATAATAATAATAATAATAATAATAAATAATAATAATAATAATAATAATAATAATAATAATAATAATAATAATAATAATAATGAATAATAATAAAAATAATAATAATAATAATAATAATAATTAATAATAATATAATATAATAATAATAATAATAAAATAATAATAATAATAATAATATAATAATAATAATAATAATAATAATAATAAATAATAATAATAAAATATAAATAATAAATAATAATAATAATAATAATAATAATAATAATATAATAATAATAATAATAAATAATAATAATAATAATAATAATAATAATAATAATAATAATAATATAATAATAAATAAATAAATAATAATAATAATAATAATAAATAATAATAATAATAATAATAATAATAATAATAAATAATATAATATAATAATAATAATAATAATAAATATAATAAAATAATAATAATATAATAATATAAATAATAATAATAATAATAATAATAATAATAATAATGCTATCATTAGCATTATCCTTATTATACGATACTGTTCTTGTTATTGCATGTGTTAAAAATGAACACAATATTGGCGAGGAGCCCATGTGAATTCCATGTTGTTATCTTATCATTACAGAATCTAGACTCCTTCTTAAGACCGAAACAGTACAGAGATGATGAAAGTAATGATGATGACGACGATGATGAAGAAGAAGATGTCTGGAGCGACGAAGAATTTGATTTAGAAGACGACGACGACGACGATAGAGAACTCATTAAAACACCTAAATCGAGATCCACCGTGTCTCCGATGGACCTCAAAAAGCTGCTGAGGAAGCCAAACATCAGAAACTCCAAAATTTCCAGCTCGGAAAGGATGAACAATCGAAGAGTGTCCAGTACAGAAAGGAAGGTTACTCGTGGCGGGGGCAGTAGAAGGAAATCTGGACGTCGGGGAAGCGCCGAAAGACGTAAAAACGCTGGAAGACGTGGTAGTGCTGAGAGACGTGGCAGAGTTGAAGGATATGGAAGCGTTGAAAGACGTAATAGTGCAGAACGACGATCTAGTGCTGAAAGACGTGGCACTTACATAAGACGTGGAAGCACCGAAAGACGTACTAGTGCTGAAAGACGTAAAAGTGCCGAAAGACGCGGAAGCGCCGAGAGAAGAGAAAGGTTAAGGAAAGTATCCAGGGGAACTTTTGATGACAGATATACCTCAACAGATAGAGACAGCTTCTATGGGCAGCCGAGATTTGACAACACAAAGACGAGAGATATCGAAAAATCAAAGTTCACAAACGCCCGAGGTGGAGCTAGACAACCAATGCCTGTTGACGAGGATAGATATGGCTTTGATGACCAGGGAGGATCGTCCATGGACAGGACTTTGTTGAGTAAGGCTTGTTTTGTAATTGAATTAGAATACGCTTCAACAGTCGTAACGTCATTTCCCTCGTAATGACGCATGGTAACTTAGTAACTGGCTCTAAACTATCAGAACAATGGCGGACGCCCTTATGAAATATTTTTTCCGACGAGCATAAAAGCGTATCCGGAGAAAAAAAACAAACATTATAAATCTGATAATGTTTTGACTTTTACACATTCTGATCACAAGGCATATGAAAAGTTCTAGCCAGCATGAAGAAAAAAAAGTACAGATTTTCTTTGTTTAGAACCACGATGGCCGCCGTTGCTGGGCGACGTGACATCAGAGTATTGAATCCAATTAAGGAGTTCTCTTTCTCTTTAAAAAGAAGGTCTCAATAGACCAGTTGGTAGAGCACTCGCTTCCCACATAAAGCGACTGATTCAGGGTGAAGTGAGATTTTCTTTCTGACTTCTCTGTCCATACAGCAGTGATTGGGTCGCTGGGTCTGTAAGATCTTGCTGAAAGTACTTTTGGATAGACTAGCATCAAAGGGTTGTTCAACAGTCTGGCGTCACGTCACGTCCGCCTAGAAAGCAACCGAATGGTTCTAAACAAAGAAAGTCGGAGCAAGATGGACCAATTTTGAATGCTGGCTTGAACTTTTCCAAATATCCTGGAATCAGAATATTATGTAAAAGTCGAGCATGACCAGATTTATGCTGATTTTCTTCTCAGGATACATTTTTATACTCGTCAGAGAAATATGCACTTCATAAGGGCGGTGATGGAGATATTGGCGCCCGCCATTTCCCCCCAATAGTTTAGAACCAGTTAAAATGCGTTGTTACGAGGATTGCTAGGATGACTCTATTAAAATGATAAATTAATAATACTCTAATCACTGTAAATCGTTTGACCAAAACATTATCAATATTATTAATTATTATTGATTATAATTATTACTAGCACTAGGAAATGAGAATGGTAGATGCGAATGTTTTGATTAAGGTAGTCAGTCCTTTAACTCTCTCCTTACCAGCCATTTTCAGGATTTTCCCGAAAACTTCACACCCAACTAACACAAAAAAAGTTTTTTTTAATCATTCAAACACAATAGCAGTGAAGTTCTTGCGATACATAGTCTAATTTCTTTAGCAAAACACACTCTGCAACACACTGTTCAACTTCTTTAAGTTTGTTTATGTTGGTTGTATTGTAATGAATGTGACGATTTTCCTATAGTTGATAAGGAGAGGGTTAAACGTGCAAAGCTGCGTATCATGAACTGCAGACACATCTTTTTCAAAGCTTTAAAAATGAGCTTTTATATAGCGCAATATCCACTAAATGTGCTCAAAGCGCTTTGCAAGGGGTCCCTGGTTAACAGCAACATTTAACATGTAGGACGGGACATAACGCCTATTAGGCGATATTGCAATTTTTCGGACAAAGACAACGCTGTTAACGGCCAGGTACTCATTTTACACCTGAGTATGGTGAGAGAATGTGAGTAAAGAGTCTTTCCCAAGGACTCAACTATGCGCCGAGTGCGATGCTCTAACCCAGGACCTTCCGATCCGAAAGCGAGTGTCATACCACTAGACCACATAGCTTTCTTTGTCCATTCTACAGAACTCCAAAAGAGAATGAAGCGTATCAAGCTGCTCAACATGTGCTGTCAGGCAGGGGCTGACATGGGTCGCCAAGTGTATGGAGGGATAGGATCGGTCACAGACGAGTGTCGTCACAGCAGTGACAAGTTTGTCAGGGGGGTCAACCTGGGAGGCAAGACCAGGAAGTGTGCAGGGCAGTTCGTGGATTGCTGTCTGGAAGAGGCTAAAAAGTGAGTAGATGTAGTTTATCGTCAATGGGGTTTTCATCATCATCAGCCTTGTGGGTTAAAATTCTTATCATCGATGTTATAAAAATACTCATTTTGGATATGGTAATAAATGAAGCATCATCATCATCATCATCATCATCATCATCATCATCATCATCATCATCATCAGCAGCAGCAGCAGCAGCAGCAGCAGTAGTAGTAGTAGTAGTTGTTGTTATTTTTGTTTTAGTAATAGTAGAAGGAATAGTAGTTTTTGTACTACTACTAGTGCTACTACTACTACTACTACTACTACTACTACTACTACTACTACTACTACTACTACTACTACCACTACCACTACTACTACTACTACTACTACTACTACTACTACTACTACTACTACTACTACACTACTACTACTACTACTACTACTACTACTACTACTACTACTACTACTACTACTACTACTACTACTACTACTACTACTACTACTACTACTACTACTACTACTACTACTACATCACCATCACCAAATACGCAACAACCGACAGAATCATCATCATCACCATCATCATCATCGTCATCATTGTCGTCGTCGTCGTCGTCGTCATCATAAAGGTCATAACTTGTAAAAAACTTTCTTATAGATAGTATGCGCTTGGCTAAGAAGCTCATAACATTGCCATTCGGAAGTATAACTGGCCAAAACTCACAACTATGTGTAATCATGAACTTTTATAGTCTGGTTAATACAGTTTAGTGAGAATTACTCATAAACTCGGATGGCAAAAAACAATAACAAAGACGTGAGTGACGTCATCTTCGAACTATCTATATCCTGCTTTTCCTACACCTATAACCTATAACCCCCGCCCACCATCTTTTCCATCTAATATCCATTACCCTTTGACCTTCCCTTTCCACAGAGGTCTGACGATGACAAGCCAGGAGTTCATCGAAAACTCGCCGGTCAATTACTGGGACAGCCCACAACAATACGATCCCAGATTGGTTGGGCAAGTTCTTGCTCAGCGTGGACGTCGCCCAGCACTTCCTTCCATTCCAGACACCAGGAGACAAACGACCCAACCCAAAATTTACAAGGACTCTAAGACCAATTATCGTACGATGCCTGACGAAAGAAAATCCACTCCAGACCGACACGTTGGCTCGGTTAAAGGAGAAAAATCAACTCTACATCCCTTGAGAACACTACCGAAAACCCAGGACATAGATGCAATCCGCTCTCAGCAACCCGCACCAAATAGTAACAGTGTGCAAAGTGCATCTGGAGTATCGAATAATCAAGTATTGTCGATCAGAGATGAACAAAAATCTACTGAAAAGCAGGAAACAAGAGGATTGGGTATTCCAAAGAAAACATTTGATAAGACAGATAAACGTGTCCAAGTGGTTGAAGACACGCCCACTGGTAAAGATACAAAAAACCTCAGAAAACCTGTACTGAAAAGAGTGGTATTTGTAGAATCAAAAGCTCTGCCCGCTGTTCAGCAACAAAATAGAAAGAGTTCTGAAGCTAAAAGGCCTATACAAAACCAACGAAAAGAAATCAAGATGGAGGATTTCATGGACAATGTTGGAGACGAGAATCTAAAGCAAAGAAGTAACACTGGTGGATTATCAAAAGCAAACAGACAACCAACAATTGATAATAGCCCAAAACAAAAGCAACAAATAAATATACCAGCCAAAGCGGAGCCCACAGACAAACCTGCTAAAGAAAATATAGGGTCCCGCAAGCCTACGACAGAAACTAATATGATTTCAAAGAAAAGTCACTCTGGACACGCCATATTTGAAGAGAGAAAAGTTACTTCTAATGACAAACCGCGAAATTCACATCTGTACGAATCTAGTACACAAAGTAACATCCCGACAAGTGGGCAGATTGTAACTCGGGAGTATTTTGATGAATATAAACCCACAGGGACAAGAGGGAAACAAAGTAGGAGAAATAGATTCAATGGTCGTAGTAAGGGTCAACGCAGGAGGAAAGCTAAAAGTAGGGTTGTCGCCCTTGATTCCCGCGAGATGGCGGAAAGGAACGCGAAGCAATACATGGATGCGCTAGACTCGAGGGAAATGGCGGATCAGTTCATCAGTAGAAACAACAAAAATAGAAGATGGTACAGGAAAAACACGAGGAATTACAGGTACCCGATGCCATATTTGGGTAAACACAACAGACGAACCAGGTTTGGATAGGCAATCTGTGTGGTAGAACAAATTCTGTTGATCTCCTTGTGACCCAAAATATCAAAGCAGCATTGTGTTGGAGTGATGTTGATCATGAAACTGAGACTTTATGGTCAAAAACATGAAACTTTGGTTAAACTTTTGAAGAGAATGAAAATAATTTCAAGAAGTGCATAATCCCAGAATTTCATGTGCCTCATTCAGACCTGCCTACCTGGACTTGAAAAAGAACGCAGTTTTCAGGGGTTTTTTTTTAACATATCAGACACTAGAACTACTAGACAGTAAAAATAACCAATTTGTCATTAATATGTAAAAAATATTGCTTTTAACTCCCTTATAGGCTAGCTATGGCAAAACAAAACTTTGTTTTCAAGAAGTTTTATTGAATCAAAGATCTATATATAGTTGTCTGTTTGAAGCCAAAAATCCGTTGTCTACGAAATTTTCGTAGTTGTTGGCAGGTCTGTTCATTAATTGAACTTTAAATTCAACCTTTTTTGGCATCAGCTCTACTCCAACATGATACTGGTTTGACGCTGTGGGTGTCACAGTTTGCTGCTCTGTGCCTTCTTAATGTTTTGGTCATTTTTAAAACTATTGCCTGTTTGAAATACAAAAAGAGTATTAGCTGTACATGCCGCCGGACGTTTCGGGATCTAAACCCTTTTCAGCGCTATAAAACAAAGATAGAAACAAGTAGCTCTTATGAGTATGGTGACTATATTATTATTGTCAAGAAAGATAAAAATCTGAACAAGTGTGTATGAAAGGTGAGTCGAAGTCGATTTTTATTTTTTTGGGGATGCTTTTTTTATTTTGTGTTGTTCCTTCTTGATTTGCCTGACACCTGTCATACACACTTGTTCAGATCTTTATCTTACACCGGTGCATGGACCCTAGTTTTATAATTTGATATTGTCAAATCCACTGCACACCAAGCTGTTTGGAGTAGTGACTGTAAAAAGTACTGAAAGAAAGCGCCAACAAAAACATAGGAATGCTAGTATTGTCGTACTCTCGAAAAACCCATACTATTTGAAAATTTGACCAGAAAACTCGTACTTAAAATATCGATCGATTTAAATGACCCTCATCTTTGCAAAAACTCTCAAACCTGGGACTTCGCGAAGTCCCAGGTTTGAAAGTTTTTGACAAGATGAGGCAAATAGTATGGGTTGTCCAGAGTACGGCAGAATACCCATTTTATTCAATAAATGGTCAAGCAGGCAGTTCTATCAGTGTTGACGATGAGAAATAAAGGGAAAGAAACCATTACCAAAACACCTTTGTTGTTGTGTTGTGGGAAAATGGATTCCGAGACATAACTGGCTGAAAGATGTCGCTTAACATTCAGAGAATCTGTAGAAAGGACACACTACCATCAACAATGATGAATAAATCTCGTTCTGACACCCCCACCCACCATCCACCACCCTCCCCTCCATCCAGTAGTTGTGAGGTTTAGAGGACGCATTATTACAGTCATACTGTTTTTATTATTGGCCGAAGAAGGGGTTTGAAACCGAAACGTTCTGTGCTCGGTATTTTATCCTTTTTCCAAGCTGTTTATATTTATTTTTTGTTCATGGCTCTGTACAGCCTAACAGCTTCCAACAGCTTAGTGTCGACTTTGACTGTGCTTGGCCAGAATCTTCCATCCTCTTTTAACTCGCTCAACCCTAGACATTTTTTGCTACTGTTCAAAATTGGAAAAAATGTATTAAAAATGATCATTACACAGATAGTTTTATTCAACTATGAACATGCAAAAACTAAAAATATTAGCTTTTATACTGCGCCTATAATGTGTCTCAGAAAAATGTAATAAATAGGCATGGGGTAAAAGTAACCCCGGGCATTCTACGGATATAGTCGGTGTTAGGGTTAGGGTGAGTTAAAATGGTTTGCCAGCTACCATCGGTTTTAGCACGTCTGATTGGTAATCAGAAGGTCTGAGGTTCGATCCCCAGTGAGATATACTGATTTTTTTTTTTGGGGGGGGGGGGGCAAGGTTTTTCTTTTCTCTTGTATTTTTCTTTCTTGCTTTGTATGCCACCTTTCATACATAGTTCAGATCTTTATCTTACAGGTCACCGCCGAGTGGAATCGTAGCCCATCGTTATGTTATAGCCTGACACTGAAATCCAAAAGGACCGGCAGTTTGACGTCATTATTTGGTTTTTGCACCGCCTAGTGAGTTGTCGTTAGTAGTACTCATGGAAACAAGTTATTTCATTGGTTGAACTATTGAATACAACTCACGATTTGTTTTCTTTTGTGGCAAAAGACTGGCATTTTGACGTCATTTTGTGATCAATGTCAAGCCATAACTTTACGAAGGCCACGGTGTAATATGCCACTAGACTACAAAGGCGCGCTATGACTATGATATTTTCTTGAACTAAAGAAATGTGATAAATTGTATAAATGTACAACATGCACGTGACAACATTCCTTCTCCAATGATTTCCATGTTTGATTTCCATAATGTTGTGTGTACAGAATATCAATGTTATGTTTTAATCATCAAATGTTAAGACCATCACATTCTAGAAATTATAACACAACAATCTTGCCTTGTTGCAAGACTCGCAAAAAAGATGAGGATGATGATGATGATGATGATAAAGATGATGGTGATGATGATGATGATGAAGATGATGATGATGAT
>NC_088362.1:25547610-25562610 GCF_034508935.2 Berghia stephanieae
CGCAGGTCTGATAACCCAATTCATTATGGTCTCATTGTTGTAATGGATTTCTCAAAAAAAAAAAAATGACGCAAAATATTGTCTTTTACAACAATGTTAAAAAACTAGGCTCATAAGTTAGTTCGGATGTTAGACCTGCATATACATGTACACGTCGGTCTTGCCTGATAATAGAAAAAAAACCCGTGATATCCCCCTGAGCACCACAAGCAGAAAGTTGTGAATGAATCGTGATGATGGTAATTAAGTACGGTTTGTGTCTCGTGTCCGGTTTCGTTGTTAAACGCCTGGACGAGGCCAAAGTTAAACACGTTTTTACCGTTATAACAGGTGGGTCAAGTCACCGAGACACTACAGGTTCATAACACTTGACACCATGGTTGTAAATATAACATTCCGTCTCAAAACGAAATTATTCCAGCCCTCCCATTGGAAAATCCTACCATTTCCTAGTAAATAAATAGTAAAGAATCTCAAGACACGTCTTTACTGTATCTGCTTTTATTGACACTATGAATCCTTGATTTGGCTTTGAATTCATTGCATATTTATTTTTCACTCAAAATTGATAATTTTTGGATATTGTAAAGTGCCCAGAGCTTGTGTTTTACACGAGAATGAGCACTGTATAAATGTGTATTATTATTATTATTATTATTATTATTATTATTATTATTATTATTATTATTATTATTATTATTATTATTATTATTATTATTATTATTGTTGTTATTATTACTATTGTTATTATTATTATTATTATTATTATTATTATTATTATTATTATTATTATTATTATTATTATTATTATTATTATTATTATTATTAAATACGTAAATTAACTCAGTGCCTTCGTCCTCTTCCTCTCGTGTTCATTGTATGTGTTGTTTGATGCAAGCAAGGTGTTCCAACTATCGGGAGCCTATGTGGTGTAATGGTAGCACGTAGTCTGAAGGTCTGAGGTTCGATCCCCAGTCAAAGTAGACTGATTTTTTGGGATGGTTTCTTTTTTTTTTCTTGTATTTTTCTTTCTTGATTTGTCTGGCACGTTTCATACACACTTGTTCAGATCTTCATCTTAATCCTCTCCTTACCAACTTTGGGAAAATCGTCACATTCCTTACGATACAACCAACATTTTTCTGATTCAAATTTCTTTTGTACATCAAAAAATTAATGAAAATGAACAGTGTGTTGCGAGTATGTCTTGCTAAAGAAATTAAGCATTGGAAGAACTTTACTGCTATTGTTTTTGTGTTGGTTGAGTGTGAAGTTTTGGGGAAAATCCTGAAAATGGCTGGCAAGGAGAGAGTTAATGATACTACCCTTGCAAGGGGTTCCAAACTGACAACAACATTTAACATGTTGGACGAAACATAGCTGTTGTTGATGGTCAGGAACTCATTTTACACCTGAGTACGGTGAGATAATGTGGGTGAAGAGCCTTTACAAGGACTCACTCTCTGCCGTTCAGAGGGGACTCGAACCCACACAATTTTTTCAAAGTCCTTTACAAATCTGAATTTTCACATTTATTGGTCGTTTTAACTTAAAAATTCCTCGTCAGTACCAGAATCTAGGTCACCACGACATAATCATAAAACCATTATGAGGCGTTGGGTCACATTTTGGTCGTCTTAACCGTAAAATCCCTTGTCGGCAACTGGTCACCCCGACACCATTATTGCTATGCGCTTAGGCAAAAACATCATAACATCCGCCAGCCGGATAAAACATACCAACTAACAAACAAACCTATGTGTAACCTTAAAAGTTGATTATCTGATTGATAGAAAAAAAGCAGTCCTTCAGAGTCATTCGGCCCAAGGAGCCGGAGTTTATCCTGGTGTCTATAGTGTGAAACGGACAATAGCAATTGCTTGCTATCCTTTGGATAGGACGCTAGTCTATCGCAAAGCACTTTCCGCCAAATCTAACAGACTCAGCTCCCCATTCACTGCTGGGTGGACAGGGGGAAAGAGATGGGGGGGGGGGGGAGATAAATATCGACTGCACCCGGGATCGATCTCGGTCCCTTTGCATGTGAAGCGAGTGCTCTACCATCTGAGCTATCGTGACCCCCGGGTCGATAGAATTTAGTGACAACTTATCATTCTATCGTTCTGTCTAAGTTAAGAACAATAACAATGAGCGGAGTGACGTCAATTTCGTTCCATCTATACTATGTTGAGACCGGAATTTACAACTGTCGCTATGTCCGAGGTTGTTTGACCACCGGTCTGTGAAATGTCTTGACTGTGCTGTCGTTACTCATTCATACATGATATCAATTATATAGAATCGTGACTAGACGTGATCTTTGGGAAGATGGTCCCTATTTTACGTGTCACTTCTTCTTCTTCTTCTTCTTCTTCTTCTTCTTCTTCTTCCGATCAGAAAGCGAGTATCATACCACTAGACCACATAGCCGCACAGGTCGCAATCAGTGCAGTTTGTACTAGGATATGAAAGGAATTTGTTTGATATTTTCATTCAATCACATTATGCTTTGATGGAAATAGTGACTTGCACTTAGACGTAAACAAGTCAATCAATCAGGGGTTTGAGTCAGACATAATTTGGAGTGTTGAAGGCCAAGCGGTGCAGTGTCTCGTCTTGTGACAAGTCAAGCATTTTTGAACATTTCCATTGACCTTATGTACGGCTATGTGGTCAAGTGGTATGACACTAGCTTTCGGATCGGAAGGTCCTGGGTTCGACCCTCGCTCGGCGCATTGTTGAGTCCTTGGAAAAGGCACTTTATACACATTCTCTCACCGTACTCGGATGTAAAATGAATACCTGGCCGTTAACAGCGTTGTCTCTTTCCGGAAAAAAAAATGTAAGATGTCATGTCTCGTTCTACTTGTTGCTATTTGTCAGGGACCTCTTGGAAAGCGCTTTGAGCACATTTAGTGTATATTGCGCTATATAAAAGCTTCAATTTAATTACAAAAACAGATCAAATGAACGTTTCGGGTTTCCCCTTTATCAACAAAATAGGATGAATGAAAAACCACAGATGAATGAGATAATGTCATTATTTCATTCATCTGTGGTGTTCCATTCGTCCTGTTTTTTTGATAAAGGGGAAACCCGAAACGTTCATTTGATCTGTTTTTGTAATTAAATTGAAGCTTACATTCAATTTCACATTATTATTTATGACAATTTTTGAAGAACGTGGATGGATCCTGCAGTCTGAGGTTCCACCCTTTCCTTTTATGCCTTTTTCATGGAGTTGATTCTCCACTTGTGATATCATTTATTACGGCAAGAGTATCAACCTGATTAAAAAAACAAAAAAACAAAACAAAACAAAACAAAAAAAGAAAAAAATCCCAAAACAAACCGACAAAAAAAAAAAAAACAAAAGAAAAAAAAAACCTAAGCATATATCTATAAACAGTTATTGTTACGAGAACATCTATTTTCACTACTGGTTATTTTTAAATACATTCAATTCTTTAATCTTTAATTTTTTAAAAACTCGTCCAGTCCACAACAAAATCGTTGTTTCCCGTCGTACAAGGTGGCGAGACTTGATACAATTTAATCAGTGTAGTACCAAAACTCTGAAAAAAAAAACCGTATTTAAAAATTTGTCCAGAAAACTCGTCCTCCTAATATCGGTCGAATTAAATGACCCTCATCTTGGCAACAACAACAATAACAAAAAAAGAATAAAATTCTGGGAATTCTCGAAGTCTTAGTAAGTGCCAATTTTGATGGTTTTTGCCAAGGTGAAGGTCATTAAACCGATCGATATTTGAAGAACAAGTTTTCTGGCCAAATGTTCAAATAAGTCTTTTTCCAGTTAATTTGTTGTTAATTATTTTTCAAGGTTGATTTTCCAAAGCTCGTTAAGTGGATTTTTCTACTTTTTGAGATTTTTCCATCTATGAGAAACTTTAATTTAAGCATAAGTTGGCACAAAAATTTCCCTAGGTTTGTGTGAATTTGAAGTATAGACGTCTAAATATGATAAAATAATAGACGGAATCAAACATTGTAGGGAAAATAATCCCCAATATCTCAAAATGGGAAGTTCGGACTTAGGGAGTTTTGGAAAACCTGTCTTCTAATTGAATCCGTCCGTGTATTACATTGAGACATTTAAATCAATTGGCCTTGTCAGTTCTGACACTCGTCTGCACCAATGTCCGGACATGTCATCAGACGTGATGACGGAGTACGTCCGGCTTACAACACAAGGATTGTTCTCAATCTCCCTCCCCCCCCCCCCCACCCAATCCTAACTTCACTTCCCCCCACCACACTCCTCCCCCCCCCCCCACACACCCCTACCCCCCTTCAATCAACCATGCCAAACAGTGCAGGTCATTCATGACCTCCAACACAGAAGACTTTGTTGTCTGGATTGGACAAAATTTGTGGTTTATTGAAAAAAAAATAATTATAAAATTGAGTTTTTATATACCACAATATCGACTAAACGTGCTCAAAGCGCTTTACAAGGGGTCTCTGGCCAACAGAAACACTTAACATGTAGGACGTGGCATGACGCCTGTCAGGCGATAGTACAATTTTTTCGGACAGAGACATCGCTCCGAAAAGCGACCGCGTTTATTGAAATCTTAACGGACACATCGTGGCTCAGCGGTACGGTCTTTGCTTCATACCCGAAAAGTATCGAGTTCGATCACTCACCGCTGCGCCGTGTTGCCTTGAGCAAGTCACCTCGCCCTAGCTCAATTTGCGGCGCTGTACTGAGGCGGACTTCTGGGTTATTCCAGTCTACCAGACAAATTTCCTCTATGGGATGAATAAAGGGAATTTTTAAAAAATTGTCTATAAGAGACGAGAGAGGGAGTACGTGGGAAGGAAAGTATTGGATATGTACAATTAGCGGGGAAGAGGAAAAAGGGACGCCCAAAGACTAGATGGTTGGATAGGGTAAAGGACGACATGAAAGAATTGGGCCTGGAGGAAGATGATGCGTTGAACCGAGTCGCATGGAGATGTGGCATTCATTATGACAACCCTGAAAAAATGGGGGATAAGCTGAGAGAAGAAATGAGAAATCTTAACATAAAATTTTCAGTTATATGTTTGTGAGCTATCGTCTAAATATTGTTTATAAATTACATTGAAATATAAGATAAATATGAACAGTTATATACCCATTTCCATTGATTTACCATGTTCAATGCGCTTCACAATGTTTCAGATATTTCCCTAGCAGACCATATTATGGGACTATAGTATCATTTCTTACAGAAGCAAGCAGGCAGTCACCTGTCCGGCGTCCTTCGTGTGCCCATCACTCTTACAATATCTTTCACTACCAATGATCAGGCACTCATTCACACCTGAGTTGAGTGAACAACAGTTGTTTTGACAGATGTTTAGATTGAAATTTCATCGTATAACTTCTGTTTTACTTAATGTTATGACATGTATTGTCTCAATCTGGTCTTCCGTCAGGTAAACGAGATTCCAAGAATTGAAAGTCAAGAGAGAAAAGTTTACATTTTTGGTTGTTTCAGATTTCAGAGGGTTGATAGACTTTATTCATTCTTATCTTACCATGTGCGGCTATGTGACTTGTCGTATGCCACTCGCTTTCGGATCGGAAGGTCCTGGGTTCGAGCCTTGCTCGGCGTATAGTTAAGTCCTGGGAAAAGGCTAGTTACTTACATTCTCTCATCGTACTCAGGTGTAAAATGAGTACCTGGCCACCAAAAGCGGTGTCTCTGTCGAAAAAAAATTTACTATCGCCTAACAGGCGTCATGTCTCGTTCTACATGTTAGGCGTTTCTGTTGGTCAGGGACCCTTTGTAAAGCGCTTTGACCACGTTTAGTGCATAATAATTGCGCTAATAAAACTCTTTTTATTTATCAATAACTCTTTTGAATTCAAATACAATTTCGTTGGTTTCACCTAAAACTCATTTTTTCCCTCTATTTTGTAGGCTCCGATATGACACCCGATTCAGACGGTGGGTAACATTTATCGCCAGTTAGAGATAAGATGGCCAAAAAAAAAAAAAAAGGAAAAATGGAGTTTATCCCAATTTCTGCCTCATGACATGGGCAATAAAACCTGCTTCCTTTAGCTGTTGCTGTATCTGGACATTGTTATGCCAGATGTCCAAAAAGGGCAATTTGGTGTTGTACTCCCAACGATGTCACTTTGAGCGTATCTAGCCATCGTTAACTTATAAAAATAGAATGAAGTTGACGTCACTCGGGCCTTTGTTATTGTTTTTTTTTTTGCCATCCACGTTTATGAGTAATTATCACTTAACTGTATTAACCAGACTATTAAAGTTCATGGTTACGCAGAGTTTTGTGTGTTGGTCCATTATACTTCCGGGTGGCAATGTTGTGAACTTCTTAGTCAAGCGCATACTATCTATAGCCTGACACAAGAACCCTCTAGGACTTACACGTCATTTTAAAGGTTTGTGCAGCGTATAGATAGTATGCTCTTGGCTAAGAAGCTCATAACATTGCCATCCGGAAATATAACGGACCAACACACAAAACTGTTAATACAGGTCAGTGAGCATTACTCATAAACGCGGATGGCAAAAAACAATAACAAAGACATGAGTGACGTCATCTTCGAACTATCTATAGATAGAATGCGCTTGGCCAAGGAGTTCACAACATTGCCATCCGGAAGTATAACGGACCAACACACAAACTCTGTGTAACCATGAACTTTTATAGTCTTTTTAATACAGTTTAGTGAGAACAACTCACAAACGCGGATGGCAAAAACAATAACAAAGGCCTGAGTGACGTCATCTTCGAACTATCTATAGTGAGTTGTCGTTAGTAGAGCTCAAGGAAACAAGTGATTCCATTGGTTGAACTATTGAACTATTGAATACAGCTCACGATTTGTTTTCTTTTTACGACCAAAGACATTTCTTTTGACGTCATTTTTTCCTCAGTGTCAGGCTATAGATAGTATGGGTTGACGTCACTCAGGTCTTTGCTTTTGCTTTTTGCCATCCGCGTTTATGAGTAATTATCACTAAACTGTATTAACGAGACTATAGACGTTCAAGATTACACATAGTTTTGTGTGTTGGTCCGTTTTACTTCCGGATGGCAATGCTGTAAGCTTCTTAGACAAGCGCATACTATCTATAAGTTAACGATGGCTCCGCTTTGAGGCTGTTCTGCCATGTCTCGATCTAACCCTGATGCAGGTGGACCAATGTTTTCTATTTCATATTTTGAAACCTGGAAAAGGGGTCTTCAATAATTTTTCTCCTCCTTCGGGTATTTTATTTGGGGGGGGGGGGGGGGGGGGGGGGGGGGGGGGGGGGGGGGCGGGGGTGCCATCCACCCCTTCATGCCATGTCAAAGTCAAAATGATCATTTTGTGGAATCCACGTGGCTCAGCGGGAAGGTCTTTGCTTCGTACCCGAAAGGCAGATACCGAGTTCGATCACCCGCCTGTGTGGCCTTGAGCAAGTCACCTCGCCCTAGCTCAATTTGCGGCGCTGCACTGCGGCTAACGCCTGGGTTATTCCAGTCTTCCATTGGAATAGACCCTAGAGAAAAATTTCCCCAATGGGGTGAATAAAGGGAATTTTATTTTATTCTATTTTACTGTAAAAAGTCTTTCCTGATTTGAGTCGTGTGGATTTAGGAGCAGTTTTTAAAAATCATTTTTAAAAAAGAGAGAAGTTGCTTTCGGTGTTGGCTGATAGTTGGGGTTGTGAAAATGTCGCATCTTCTCGATATGGGTTGGCTGAGTAGAGAGCGGTGGGGCTGCCTGAGCCCTGTGATCGTAAAAATACGAACAATACGAACGAATGAATGATAATGGAAAGGCTTCGGATTGGAACAATACAGACAATGGGCATTTCGGGTACAAAACCTTCGTCAGCACAACAATACACAAGTTAACGTGGAAAACAAATACAATAAAATGCAGTATAACTTGTGTTGTCTGTACTCAATGGTGGTTGGAGTGTGAATGGGTGGGTGGGTGGGTTGAGGCAATGGCACTCACCACAGACCGCCATGAGGGCGGTGGACTTTTGGGTGCTTGAGGTGATAGTCTTCGTGGAGTTATTCCCGTACGATGGATCACCATACAATATGGTCGAACGCTTGTCGGCATTATGATGATGGTGATGATGATGATGATGATGATGATGATGATGATGATGATGATGATGATGATGATGATGATGATAATAATAATAATAATAATAATAATAATAATAATAATAATAATAATAAATAATAATAATAATAATAATAATAATAATAATAAATAATAATAATAATAATAATAATAATAATAAAAATAATAATTTAAAAAAAATAATAATGATAAAAATAAATTTCTAGAGAGCTTAAGCATCCACTTAAAAGTCAAAAGTGCTCTACAGCGCTTCACAATTAACTCAAACGCACAACCAACCACTCACACACACACACACACACACACATACTCACACACTCACACATACACACACCCACACATATGTATATTGAAAAAAAAAAAAGAATTATAAAATGCCCTGTAAAATAATAATTCCGTCTCAAGGTTGCGTTGACTTATGCGGAAGAAAAAATAAGCTTGAGTCTTTATATAGCGCAATATCAAATAAACATGCTCAAATCGCTTTACAGGGGTCCCAAGTCAACAGCAACAATTAACGCGGAGGACAAGACAGGACAGGACGCCTGTTAGGCGATATAACATTTTTTGTCAAACATAATATACAACGCTGCCAGGTACTTATTTCACACCCCAGTGTGAGGAAAGAGCCTTTTCCAAGGAATCAATGATGCGCAGTGAGAGGGACTCGAACCAGGACCTTCCGACCTAAGCATGGAGCTCGGAAAGAAATCAGGCTTAACTGTCGATGTCAGTTTGGATGATTTGAGTAGGAATTAGTTCTTCAGAGTCTTTAGACTCAGAGAGCCAGAGTTTTATTCCGGTCTCTATTTTATAGCGGCTATGTGGTCTTGTGGTACGACACTCGATTTCGGATCGGGAGGTCCTGGGTTCGAGCCTCGCTCGGTGCATAGTTGAGTCCTTGGAAAAGGCTCTTTACTCACGTTCGCTCACCATACTCAGGTGTAAAATGAGTACATGGCCCTTAACAGCGTTGTCTCTGTTGGAAAAAAAACCCTGTAATATCGCCTAACAGGCGTCATGTCTCGTTCTACATGTTATGTCTTTCTATTGGCTATGGGCCACTTGGAAAGCGCTTTGAACAGGTTTATTGGATATTGCTCTATATAACAGCTTAAGTTATTTTTTTTTAATAGCGTGAAATGGACAATAGCAATTGCTTGCTACCCTTTGGATATGACGAAACCTAGACCGCATCCGGGATCGATCTCGGTCCCTTTTGCTTGTGAATCGGGTGCTTTATTTACCAACTGAACTATCGGGACCCCGCTAAGAGATGAGTGCCCAATATAAAACTAATTGATATCGTTAAAATAAGACAATGCATTTATTTCTAGATACCATGGATTTTGCTGGTACATTTGTTGATTTTTAAGGTTGCGCACATATTTTCTTTTATCTAAATTGAGTGTCTACTGTTTGGACATTAATAATACATGCAATAAAAAATCGCGAATTTAAGAAATAAATCATTCTATATCTCGTCCCACATATTACGTGTACCCTCTTGTAAAACGCTTTGAGCACAATTTAGTAGATATTGAGATTTATAAATATTCAAGGTTTTAAAAAAATATTAAGTTTTATCTTCAATTTCAATTATTTGGTTTATTTAGACTGGGGGTCCCGATCGTTCCGTAGGTAGGGCACTCGCATCACACTCAAAGGAACCGAGATCGGTCCCGGGTGCAGTCTAGATTTTTTCTGACCCCCCCCCCCCTCTTGTCCACCCAGCAGTTAATGGGTAGCTGGGTCTGTTAGATCTGACGGAAAGTACTTTGCGATAGATTAGCGTCCTATCCAAAGGGTCGCAAGCAATTTCTATTGTCCGTTTCACGCAATGGAAACCGGGATAAACTCCGGCTCCACGGGCTTGATGGCTCTGAAGGACTACTTAGTTATTTTTAAACTCGACGTTTTGCCTGCGTTTTTGACACTAAATGCATGGGTGGGCTCAACAGCGCTCTTCCATCTGGCTCGGTTTTTGGACGTCTTCGTTATCCGGGCCCCTTTTGTCCGGCTGCCTTCAACTTACACTCAATGCTGCGTCGTCATGTTTCCTCTTTCACTGCTTTGTTTCTTGTGGACTACAGGGGCCGCAACAGCACTCTTCCATTGACTCTGTTTTTTTGTGGTCTTCCTTATCTGGCTGCCTTCAACTCAGACTCAATGCTGCGTCGTCATGTCTGCTTTAGTCGACCAACCCTCCTCTTTTCATTGCCTTGATTCCTTGTGGACCACAGGGGCCTCAACAGCATTCTTCCAGCTGACTCTGTAGTTTTTGGTGGTCTTCCTTATCTGGCTGCCTTCAACCGTAGCCATCGTTAACTTATAGTCTGACAATGACCAAAAAAAATGACGTCAAAAGGCCAGTCTTTGGCCATAAAAGAAAACAAATCGTGAGTTGTATTCAATAGTTCAACCAATGGGACCACTTGTTTCCTTGAGCACTACTAACGACAACTCACTAGGCGGTGCAAAAACCAAATAATGACGTCAAAATGCCAGTCTTATTGGGTTTCAGTGCCAGGCTATAACTTAACGATGGCTACGCTTCAACTCAGACTCAATGCTGCGTCGTCATGTCTGCTTTGGTCGACCTACCCCCCCCCCCCCCCTCTTTCATTGCCTTGATTCCATGTGGACGATAGGGGCCCTCAACAGCACTCTTCCATCCGACTCTGTTTTTGGTGGTCTTCCTTATCTGGCTGCCTTCAACTCAGACTCAATGCTGAGTCGTCATGTCTGCTTTGGTCGTCCAACCCTCCTCTTTCATTCATTGCCTTGATTCCTTGTGGACCATAGGGGCCTCAACAGCTTTCTTCCAGCTGGATCGGTTTTTTTTTTAGGTCTTCTTTATCCGGGCCCAGGTTTGTTCGGCTGCCAACAACTCACGTTTCAATGATGCGTCGCCATGTTTGATTTGGTAGAACAACCCTCCTCTTTCCTTGCGGGTTCCAGTCCAAAATTTTTGTATGAATTAATTGGTTAGGATAAAAAAAATTATTTTAAAAAAAAATCCCTTTATTCATCCCATAAGGGAAATTTTTTCTCTCGGGTCTCTTCCAAAGGAAAACTGGAATAACCCAGGCGTCAGCCGCAGTGCAGCGCTGCAAACTGAGCTAGGGAGAGGTGATTTGCTCAAGGCCACGCAGCGCAGCACCGGGTGATCGAACTCGGAACCTTTCGGGTATGAAGCAAAGATCGTTCCGCTGAGCTACGCTACCTCCTAGCCACGCGTGTTGATGATGGTGATGATGTTGGTGACGATGATGAAGATGATTGCGATGAGGATGATGATGATGATGATGATGATGATGATGATGATGATGATGATGATGATGATGATGATGATGATAATGATGCTGATGATGACTATTTGCACATTTTTGGTAGTGGGAGTATTTTTATTGATCGATAAATCAAGTGTAGGTTTTCTGGCCAAAACTTTAAATAAAAAAAAAACAACCCACAAAACTGAACAACAAACAAATAAAAAATAAAAACAAAACAAAGTCAAAACAAAAATAAACAAAAGATAATAATAATAATAAAATTAAAAACAAAAAACAAAAAGAAAATCAACGACCATTGAAAGGAAGTTGAAGTTACCCCCCCCCCCCCCCCCACTCCCCCAAGGAATAAAAAACCCAAAACAAAAACAAAAAACAAAAAAATAAAGATGTTTCGTGTTATTTTTCAGAATTTCGATCCCGAACTAAAACACGATACATAGAAACATCCTAGAAATGCATCCTAATTCTTTTATTGCCCATGATTGTGTAATTTGAATATTGATATCACTCCATGATAAGTCATATTAACACACACACACACACACACACACACACACAAACATACACCTATTCACACATATAATTACACATAGTTACGCACACACACACACACACACACACACACACACACACAGACACAAAAGCGTGTCTGACAACAAGCAACAACATCCTTCTCTCTGTTTTCTAGGTATATTTGTCACTGTCACAGCGCGCTATTTCCGTTCATCTCTATCTCAGTGTGCAAAGTTGTGCGCACAATACACACATCTCATAACATGTCCTCCACCCCCTCCCCCCCCCCCCCCCCCCCCCCCAACTCCCCAATTCAATCAACCCCCCCCCCCACCGCCACCGCCACCACGTCCACACCCCGGCCCCTCCCCCCTCCAGGTAAGATGGCTGACCATCTTCAAAGCCAAAAAGGCCCTACCTATAAACAAGTATCTCCCCCTTGTCCTAGGTGAGATCAGTCTAGCCCAGGCTTGAACGAAGAACGTGGTGGTTGGTGTTGGCAGGCTGGTAGAAAGGCCCGGGAACCACGAGACGATCAGCAAAAATTCATTCATAACTTTACAAACGTGTTTGTTTACATCGGTAACCATGGTAGTCGTGGAGTTTTTGAACGAAGGAAAAATGGTGATTTCAAACGGATTTCACAACGCCAAGGACGCCATCGCTTCTGTAAGAGATTTTGACTTTTATTGTTTGTTTGTTTTATTTGTTTGTTTGTTTGTTTCTTTTGGGAGACGTTTACGCTCATCAACTTCCACCAAAATCTATTTTTTTTTTGGACGTATTGGAAGGGTTACTCACACCAACTTTCAACAAAAACCTATTATATTAGTTTATATACATAGTATAATTCAGTTGACTTAAACATCATCAATTTCTGTACGTTTTTATATTAAACCTCACATGGCTATTCAAAAAGCTACTACATATTTGCTCACTCATTTATTTGACCCTCTCCTTACCACCTACAGCAAAATCGTCACATTTGTTACGACACAATATCCATTTTTCTTATTCAGATTTATTTTGTACATCACAAACTTTGAAGAATGATCTTTGTTTATTTAATAAGAACATAAAGTTGTTGTGTAGAGAGATTGTTTGAGTTTAAAAAATCAACTTTTCTGCTAGGTAAACCTGCCATTTTGGGAAAATACTGAAAATGATCGTAAGGAGAGAGTTAATCACTCATCAATTTCTTTCTGTGTTTATATAGAATCACATAATGCCCGTTCCAAAAGTTTATGAAAAAATGGTTAATCAATTGGATCATTCATTTTTCTCATCATTACTTGAAATAATAATAGTTCTTTTATAGCGCTAAATGCCGAAGCCTCAAAGCGCTTTACAACGTTATACTAATCAAACCATTAATACACTCGTACCAAGCCAAACAGACACACACAAGTCGCACACAATAAGTATGCAAGTTTTACAAAATGAAATTGACATTCAACAAAATGGAATACAAAAATAAAACGTATAATTTAGATACTAGATAATCAATAAGAAGAAAATGCCTAGGATAAAAATTTCTGGAAAAGATGAGTCTTTAGTTTTTTCTTTAAATTTTCTACGCTGCCCGAGAGCCTTACTTATTCATCCATCTATTTACCAAATACACACAGAAGGGCCGTTCCTAAAGTTTGTAAATAATTAACCGTTAGATTATTCACTTAGTTTATTTATCCTTATTCGTTCATTTATATAAGTTTTTATACCAATATCTACATAAATGTAAAGCGTTTTAAGCACGTTTGGTTTATATTGGGCTGTAATATTGCTCAAGCTTTTTATTTTTTTAAAAACTAACGTGTTTATATTATACCCACAAAAAGGTCTCTCTAAAAACCGCCATTATAAGATTCTTTTACGATTTGATCATTTACTTATTACATATAATATACATTCGTTTTTTCATTCATTGAAATACTCATAATCAGTATCTTCGTGTGTCTATATCGAATCTATAACATGTTCTGTTTCAAACATTTTTTCTTTAACAATGAATAGTGTTGGGGATGAAAATTGTTCCGTAAAGCCCTTGTTAATTTCTTGTCAAAAACCACAGAATTGCTAGAAAATCTAAAAATTATAAAACTATTTTTTTTACAGATTGATATATGAGTAAATGCAAACCTTATCTGAATTAAGGGTAATTTTATCATCTGTTGACTCATATGATTATTTATAAAATCTGCTAGGGAATAATGATCGGTCATTAATTTGACGTTGGGAGTCGCTATCTCGCCGTCCTGTTGCCAGATTAATTTACGTGCACCTACAAACTATATGACTGGCCCGATTTTGATTGTTGGTGGCTCAAAATATTTGTCTCATTCTGTGTTAATTTCCACACAATACAGTTTATTAATGATAATCAAAATAGATGAGCGCCTCTTCGTTATAGCATGTATTTCCCTGGAAACATTGCGGGCTAATCACTAGTTTATACAGTTTATAACGTGTAGAAATCTGATTGATTCTAAAAGTAATTGTAAACAGAATTACCGGGGGGGGGGGTTTGTTCACTTTTTTCAGAAGGGTGCAAATATAATATAGCTATGAGAAAAAAAAATTGACCAATATCTGACGTATCATCATTTCCATTCAGTAATTCCTTGATTTTGATATGACTCAGGTCATGCTGGTAAAAACAAAAACAAAAAAAAAACCTTTAAAACGTGAGCTTTCATATAGGGCAATATCCGAACCCATTTATGGGCCTAGTTTAACATTGTTGCAATGGACACTATTTTGCGACATCTTTTGAGATTTTCATTACAACAATGAGCCAATAAGAAAATGGGTTATCAGACCTGCAAATAAATGGACGTCGGTGTGAATTTTTTGGGGAAATTCCTGAAATTGTCTGGTAGGAGAGAGAGAGAGAGAGAGAGAGAGAGAGAGAGAGAGAGAGAGAGAGAGAGAGAGAGAGAGAGAGAGAGAGAGAGTGTTAATAAAAACTATTTGATTTAATGGCCTTTTACCTCACATGACGTTTCATAACTCATCCAGACCTTCGCCAAGCGCTGAAAAAGTAAGTTATGCAAG
>NC_088362.1:25565110-25590110 GCF_034508935.2 Berghia stephanieae
GTCTACCCCAAGAAAACAGGGATTTTTTTCCAATTTCAAGTAGGCAGGTCATGCAAAAAGACATTTGTGACCCACCATCTCAAAACTGCAATACGTCGGAATCGGATTAGTGCTGAAAAAAATTTATTTAGATTTAAAAATATGAAAACTTCTGTTATGTTTAATGATCTGAACAAGTGTGTATGAAAGGTGCCAGACAAAGCAAGAAAAATACAAGAAAACAACAACCATTAAAAAAAACAGTTGACCTCGAACTGGGGATCGAACCTCTGACCTGATTATCGTAAGATAAATATGGTTTGTAGAACCAGTTCACTGTCCTACTCTGGAAAGCCACGTATTTCAGAATATAGCCAGAAAACTCGACCTTCAAGTATTAATCGATTTAAATGACCCTCATCTTGGATAAAACTCTCAAACCTGGGACTTCTTGGCCAGAAAACCCGTCCTTCAAATATCGATTGATTTAAAAACTCTCAAACTTGAGACTTTGCGAAGTCCTTGACAAAAACTCTCAAACCTGGGACTTCGCAAAGTCCCAAGTTTGAGATTTTTTTTTTCCAAGACAAGGGTCATTTAAATCGATCAATATTTGAAGAACTTTGGTATAGATGAAACGAAATCGACACCACTCAGCTCTTTGTTATTGTTTTTAGACAGACAGTTTAATGATTAGTCATCAATAAATTCTATCTATAAGAGACTACACACTTTCAAAGTTACACATATTTTGTCTGTTGGTAGGTTGTATCCGGGTGGCGGATGTTGTAATTATTTTATCTAAACGCATATCATCATCGATAAACGAGAGATGCAATGGGGTCTTACATCAACACTTGAGGATTTCGATTACGCAGATGGCATTGGACTATTTCCCCCTCGAGATTTCAGGATATATGCCAGAAGACTGAAAGATGGCAAAAAACAAACAAACAAACAAAAAAACAGTAACAAAGACCCGAGTGACGTCAACTTCATTCTATCTATAGATAGTTCGAAGATGACGTCACTCATGTCTTCGTTATTGTTTTTGCCATCCGCGTTTATGAGTAATGCTCACTGAACTGTATTAACCCGATTATAAACGTTCATGGATACACACAGTTTTGAGTGTTGGTCCGTTATACTTCCGGATGAAATGTTATGAGCTTCTTCGCCAAGCGCATACTATCTCAAGATAGTTCGAAGATGACTGACGTCACTCTGGTCTTTGTTATTGCTTTTTGCCATCCGCGTTTATGAGTAATGCTCACTGAACTGTATTCAACTGACTATAAACGTTCATGGTTACACACAGTTTTGTGTGTTGGTCCGTTATACTTCCGGATGGCAATGTTATGAGCTTCTTAGCCAAGCGCATACTATCTATAGATAGAATGCGCTTGGCCAAGGAGTTCACAACATTGCCATCCGGAAGTATAACGGACCAACACACAAACTCTGTGTAATCATGAACTTTTATAGTCTGGTTAATACAGTTTAGTGAGAACAACTCACAAACGCGGATGGCAAAAACAATAACAAAGGCCTGAGTGACGTCATCTGCATACTATCTATAGATAGATCGAAGTTGACGTCACTCATGTCTTTGTTATTGTTTGTTTTTTGTTTGTTTTTTTTGTTTGTTTTTTTTTTGCCATCCTCGTTTATGAGTAATTCTCACTAAACTGTATTAACCAGACTAAAATACTAACGAAAGAGTGAAAATGGAAAGGCTTCGTATGGGAACAAAACAGACAATGGGATACTGCAACCACCATTGAGTACAGACGATACAAGTTATTTTTCATTATATTTTATTTGTTTTCCACGTTTATTTGTGTATTGTTGTGCTGACGAAGGGTTTGTACCCGAAACGTCCATTGTCTGTTTTGTTCCCATACGAGGCCTTTCCATTTTCACTCTTTCGTTAGTATTTTACGATCACCGGCTTCAGGCAGCCCTTACCGTTTTCTAATTAACCAGACTATAAACGTTCAAAGTAACACATCATTTTGTGTGTTAGTTATACTCCCGGATGGCAATGTTGTGAGTTTCTTAGCCGAGCGCATACTATCTATATCATTTCCAAGTCGTGTGTTTCTTGTCTAGTTCCTGTCGAAATGGTTGGTCGTGGGAGCTCGAAAACGTGTCGGATGTCACTTTTCTTTGTCACTCTTAATGTTAAAATAGGCATCACGGATGCAGGGACCGTATTCACGAAACGATAGATGTATAAACTATAGACATAGTAAAGCACAGGTCCGTCTGTGGTTTATAATAAAACGTATATAGATAGTATGCGCTTGGCTAAGAAGCTCACAACATTGCCATCCGGAAGTATAACGAATCAACACACACAACTATGTGTAACATTGAACGTTTTTAGTCTGGTTAATACAGTTTAGTAGAGAATTACTCATAAACATGGATGGCACAATCAATAACAAAGACCTGAGTGACGTCAACTTCATTCTATCCACCCAGGAATTGATGTTTTGCGTTTAGGTAAAATACTCATAATACCCGCCATCCGGATAAAACGTACCAACACACATAAATATGTGTATTCTTATCCGCTAATAGTTTGATTGCTATATTTTAGTGAGAACTTATATTTAAAATGGCAGTCTAAAAACAATAACAAAGAGTTGAGGGACGTCAATTTTGTTCCCTCTATACAGATGCTACAATTCTTCAGACTCAGCTACCCATTCACTGCTGGGTGGACAGGGAGTGTGGGAAGGGGGGGGGGGTCAGATAAAGTCTCGACTGCACCCGGGATCGATCTTGGTCCCTTTGCTAATGAAGCGAGTGCTCTGCCGACTGAGCTATCGGGACCCCCCAATGATCACGATATTGTACACGTAATACGAAGTACGTATGATTTGCTAAACCTATCTAAACCCGTTTTGAGTCGATGGGTCACATTTTTAAGTCCACGATTAGCAATTAGTCATTCCCCAAAATTTTAAAAAAGTGTTAATGACTCGTTGATCACTACTGTCCATTGTCCATTGTCCATTTGTCATCAGCAGAGATTTGATTTAGGCCTACAATGATTTGATCTACGTCTTGACCAGTTAACTTTGGCCACCCTTTGGAAAGGCGAGTATTAGAATTTTGGCCAGAAAACCTGTCCTTCAAATAAATATCGATCGATTTAAATGACACTCATTTTGGCAAAAACTCTCAAAAACCTGAGACTTCTCTACGTCCCGGGTTTGAGGGGTTTTTTTTAAATTCCAAAATGAGGGTCATTTGCAAGGTCCCGAGTTTGAGAGTTCCTGTCAAGATGATTTAAATCGATCGATATTTGAAGGGCGAGTTTTCTGGCCAAATATTTTAAATACACGCTTTTCCAGAGTGCGACAGTTAACTATATATGAGAATGATATTTGTGTTCTTGAAAGAGAAAGAAAGACAGAAAGAGAGAGAGAGAGAGAGAGAGAGAGAGAGAGAGAGAGAGAGAGAGAGAGAGAGAGTTAGACAGATAGATAGATAGATAGATAGATAGGATAGAGAGAGAGAGAGAGAGAGAGAGAGAGAGAGAGAGAGAGAGAAAGATAGGGGGGGGGGGGGGGGGGTAAGGGGGATACTTCAAAGCGAATGTTGTGTAGAGATTAGACGCGGGGATTATAAAAAAGACATCTGCTGTCTGATGAGGTGTAACAATCATCGTTTAAAAAACATGATTTAATGGGGACAATCAAAATCTGTGGCAAATTTGAAACCAAAGAAGAAGAAAAGAAAAGATCAATAAATTCGCTCCTCTCTTTGGGGTTTCTCGATAGCTCAGTCGTTAGAGCACACGCTTCACAATTAAAGGGACCGAGATCTATCCCGGGTGCAGTCGAGATTTTTTCTGACCCCCCCCCCCTCTTGTCCACCCAGCAGTGATTGGGTAGCTGGGTCTGATAGATCTGGGCGGAAAGTACATTGCGATAGACTAGCGACTTATCCAAAGGGTAGCAAGCAATTTATATTGTCTGTTTCACGCTATAGAAACCCGGATAAACTCCGGATCGATGGGCCTCATGGCTCTGACGGACTACTTATCTGTCATACATAGAAAAAAATAATCTTTTTATATATTTTGGACAAGATAGAAAGTTTAACCAAATCTTATCCAAGAGCTTTAAACCTGCTACTTCTTTAAAGGGGGTGAAGCGGCCGAGTGGTTAAGGTATTGCACTGTGACCCGGCGGTTCGAGCCCCGCTAAGCAGGTCTGTGTTTGGTCAGTACACAATATCACATCTAGTATGTGACAATTCTGCCGTACTCTGGAAAACACACATATTATTTAAAAATTTGGCCAGAAAACTCGGCCTTCAAATATCAATCGATTTATTAAATGACCCTCGTCTTGGAAAAAAAAAAACTTCGCGAATTCCCAGGTTTGAGAGGTTTGATTTTTTTTCAAAGATGAGGGTCATTTGAATCGATTGATATTTGAAGGACGAGTTTTCTGGCCAAATTTTTAAATATGTATTTTACCAGAGTAGGACAGAATAGTAAACCCCAAGATTAACTCTTTGACGTGGATAATTACGGTGAGTGATTTGTCTCATCTCAGGTGGCGATCCATCCTTAAGCCGACGGACTAATGAAACGGCACTCATGTGTCTTATCGTAGCAAATAAGGTGTCCCTCAGTGAATTCAACAAAAACTTGAGCTTTTTTATATAGCGCAATATCCCCTAAACGTGTTCAAAGCGTTTTACAAAGGGTCCCTGACCAGACAGCAAGACTTAACATGTAGAACGAGACATGTCGCCTGTTAGGCGATATTACACATTTTTTGAACAGAGACAACGCTGTTAACGGCCAGGTATTCATTTTACACCAAGTACGGTGAGAGATTGTGAATAAAGAGCCTTTTCCAAGGACATAACTATGCGCCGAGCGAGACTCGAACCCAGGACCTTCCGGTCTGAAAGCGAGTGTCGTACCACACAAGACCTCAAAGCCGCACAAACAAGTTATGAAAACATTATGACTGTAACGGCGTATTGTAATGTGTAGTAACAACACATCTCATGTGGTCAGCCCATGTCCAGTGATGGCCATGGTCGTAAATTATGTTACACGTCAATCTCTCTGTGTTTTCCCAGCACATCCACAAGTAGGAATCAATAGTCTGATGTCACGCCCGCCCAGCAACCCGCAGCTTGGTTCTAAACAAAGAAAATCGACACTTTTCATTCTTCATGCTGGCTAGAACTTTTTCACATGTCATGTGATAAGAATGTATAAAAGTCAAAACTTGATCAGATATATAATGTTTTTCTCCTCTGGATACACTTTTTTGCTCGTTGGAGAAGTATTTCATAAGGGCGTCCGCCACTGTTCCGATAGTTTAGAACCAGTAACTAAGTTACTATGCGTCATTACGAGGGAAGTGACGTCACGACTTTTGAACTCTATTGCTGAGTTTAAACGTATTGCCAACATTGTTCTTACCGACGCCAGCATATTGTCAGGTCTCATGTCCAAATTGTTAAAGGCTCATTATTGTAATGGAAATGCGGCTATGTGGTCTCGTGGTATGACTCTCGCTTTCGGGTCGGAAGGTCCTGGGTTCGAGCCTCGCGCTCGGTGCATAGTTGAGTCCTTGGAAAAGACTCTTTACTAATCTTCTCTCGCTGTACTCAGTTGTGAAATGAGTACCTGGCCGTTACAGCGTTGTTTTTGTCTGGAAAAATTGTAATATCGCCTAACAGGCGTCATGTCTCGTTCTCCATGTTAAATGTTGCTGTTGACCAGGGACCCCTTTAGTGGATATTGCGCTATATAAAGCTCAATTTCTTTAAATGGAAATATTCGTAAACCCAACGCAAACTATTCTGACGTACTCTGGAAAAAACCCATAATATTTAAAAATTTGGCCAGAAAACTCGTCCTTCAAATTAAAATATCGATCGATTTAAATTACCCTCATCTTAGCAAAAAAACTCTCACACCTGGGACTTCAGTTTTATTCAAACTAAAGAATATACAGAAAGGCGAAGTGGCCGACTGGTTAAGGCATGTTACTGTGTCCCGTTTCAGGTACTTTCGTTTTTTTTCCTTGGGCAAGATTATCAACCCCCAAATTTGCTCACTTGGACAAAAAGGGTGATTCCTATTGACATCAGACATCTTGTTTGATGAATTATCTATATTCCTTCGTGGAATGCCTAGGCTACGATATCTTACGATGTCGTGGCAGAATGGCATAATTTAAATGCTATGTGGTCTTTTGGTATGACACTCGCTTTTGGATCAGAAGGACCTGAGTTCGAGCCTTGCTCGGCGCATAGTTGAGTCCTTGGAAAAGACTCTTTACTCATCTTCTCTCACCGTACTCAGTTGTGAAATGAGTACCGGGCAGTTAACAGCGTTGTCTTTGTCTGGAAAACATTGTAATATCGCCTAACAGGCGTCATGTCTCGTTTAACATGTTACGCGTTGTTGTTGGCTAGGAGCCTTTGTAAAGCGCTTTGAGCACGTTTAGTGGATATTGCGCTATATAAAATCTCAATTTTTTAAAATCAGTATGTGCCCTGCACTTTTTCCCCTGCTATTTTATTTGTTGACTGTTTACCACCCAGGTTGGAGTTAGTATTATACGGCCTTGTTGTCTCGTGGTAGGTGTGACAACCGTATTGTCTTGGGTTCGAGTCTCGCGATGGGCGGCTCAAAGTTCAGTCTTTGGAATTGGCTCCCTACACACATTTTTCTCACCATACTCGGGTATAAAATTAGTACCTGGCTGGGAACAGCATTATTTCTGGCAAAATAATGAATTAAAAAAAAACAGACGAAAGAAAACCCCCCAATAAAAACAACAAAAATAAACAAACAAACCCAAACCAACCTGTAATAGCGCCATCAGATGTTTTGCCTAGCCCTATAATTTAAACATTGTTGCTGACTTGGGAAGCCCTCTAATAGATTTTGAGCACACTCAATGAATATTGCGCAATGTAAAAAAAAAAAGATCATAGGGCTCGAACGATTGTCTGTCTCTTTGTTTGTTTTGATTGAAATTCTGTGTCATGGCGTGACCTCAAGGTGGTCAAAGACCCTAGGGTGAGAATCCATTACAACATTAGTTCCGTGAGAACATTGTAATTAACTGACAAGAGAACAGGAGGAATATATAAAAAAAAGATTAATCTAAAATTCTATTCGAGTGACAGGTGAAATCCATACTAGAAAGGTACATTTATTTCATGCGAAGTCCATTTTAAAATTGATATTATATAGATAGTAGGCGCTTGGCTAAGAAACTCATAACATTGCCATCCGGACAAATAACGGACCAACACACAAAACTGTGTGTAAGCGCGAACGTTTATAGTCTGGTTAATACAGTTTAGTGAGAATTACACACAAACGCGGATGGCAAAAAGCAATAACAATGATATGAGTGGCGCCAACTTCATACTGTCTATAGATAGCAAAGAACACTTGTCCGAAAGCGAGCGTCATGCCACTCGACTACATAGCCGCACAAAACTAGATCAATTCCAAGTGAGAAGCGTTAAATTTCAGTAAGATTAGATTTTAAAAATAGAAATAGACAGTAGATATCATGAAAAAAATTTTGGACATGTATTTTGTTCAAAGATGATGACATCGAAATAGGCGTCAACAGTCGTGACGTCATTTCCCTCGTAATGACGTACACATAACTTCGGAACAATGGCGGACACCCTTATGAAATACTTCTCCGACGAGCATAAAAGTGTATAATTTGATCATGTTTTGACTTTTATACATTCTGATTACATGACATGTGAAAAAGTTATAGCCAGCATGAAGAATAAAAAGAACCGATTTTCTTTGTTCAGAACCAAGCTGCTGGTTGCTGGGCGGACATGACATCAGACTATTGAATCCTATTGATTGACAGGTGTCTAGAATATATAAGATATTTCTTACACTCTTGCTTTTTGGAATTCAAACTTTGTTCCCAACGCGCACTCTCAAGCTTGTGCAGCAATACTCTTCAACAGTCGTAACGTCACTTCCTTCCTAATGACGCATGGTAACTTAGTAACACTGGCTCTAAACTATCGGAACAATGGCGGACGCCCGTTTGAAATATTTCTCCCGCGAGCATAAAAGCGTATCCAGGGAAAAAACCCCCATAAATTTGATCATGTTTTGACTTTTACTCATTCTGATCACAATACATATGAAAAGTTCTAGCCAGCATGAAGAATAAAAAGTAATGATTTTATTTGTTTAGAACCAAGATGGCCGCCGTTGCCGAGCGCCGTGACATCAGACTACTGAATCCAATTAGGAGCGCGTCTGGATTTCGAATAACCAAAAAGTGTAAAAATGGTATAATCTCGCACTTTTTGTAATAATTAATTAATGAAAACAGACCATGTGTGAATATAAGGTTAATATTAAGCTGCTTTTGATACTTATCCTCAATAGAGAGTTTTCTATAGAATCGTTTAATGAAATAATTCTTGAACGACTACGTTAAAACTTTTATATAAGTTGTTCAGATAAATGCCATTATTGAAGAGAGAGAGAGAGAGAGAGAGAGAGAGAGAGAGAGGGGGGGAGGGGAGAGAGAGAGAGAGAGAGAGAGAGAGAGAGAGAGAGAGAAAAAGAAAAAAAGAACAGTGAGAGAGAGAGATAGAAATAGAGAGAGAGAGATAGAGAAAGAGAGAGAGAAAGAAAGAGAGAGACATAGAGAGAGAGAGAGAGAGAAAAGTAAAAAAAGAAAGAGAGAGATATATAAAGAGATAGAGATAGAGAAAGAATGAGAGATAGAGATAGAAAAAGACACACACACATACACACACACACATGGAGAGAGAGAGAGAGAGAGAGAGAGAGAGAGAGAGAGAGAGAGAGAAAGAGATAGAGAGTGAGAGAGAGAGAGAGATAGAGAGAGAGAGTATTTAACTTTCAAAAAACGCATAACTATTGTAATTTAGATCATTATTTTGACAATCAACTTAATTTCTCCATCAAACTCATTCCGACAAAACACCAAATTGACACGACGTGAGACGTATTATACTGTATAATTATATATTATATTACACGACATCAAAAAACTATATAATAATATTGTAATGAATTGTCATAATGTTACAATCATCAAACCAGCTCCACGCTAAATGGCCATCTGTCTTATCTTTGTTGAGAATCAACACACATTCCTTGGTTGTAATGAATCATTTGTGTCTGTTTCATCCTCATCACGAATTGTTACTTTAGTACAATTCAATCTACTTGACAACGCCTTAAGTCACTATCTTCAGCCTAAAAATGAGTCTAAAATGGAGGATTACTTACATAATATTTAACTAACTGTCTCAAATCGGTCATATTTTCGAAAGAATCAAACGCCAAAAATAAATAAATAAATAAATAGATAAATCAATCAACAAAACAAACAAACAAACAAAAAACAGACAAACAAACAAACAAAAAAACAAAACAACAACAGCAATAAAATACAAACAAACAAAAAAGAAAGAAACTCACAAAAAAACCCCAAAATTATTATTAATTCAGCAATGGACACACATGAGAACATACACACCCGCACTCCCACACACACACACACACACACACACACCCACACACACACACACACACACACACACATTCCCACATACACACATTCGTGCTGAAGGATTCCTTTTCGGTGGTATATTCTACGATAGTGGCAGCTACAATTATCTGCCATACTCTAGAAAAACACAAATTTGAAAATTTGGCCAGAAAACTCGTCCTTCAAATATCGATCGATAGAAATGACCCTCATCTAGGCAAACACTCTCAAACCTGGAACTTCGCATAAATTCAAGGTTTGAGAATTTTTGCCAAGGTGAGGGACATTTAAATCGATCGATATTTGATGGACGAGTTTACTGGCCAAAATTTTAAATATGATTTTTTTTCCCCAGAGAATGGCAGTATTGTACAAATTAATCATAGGTATTAAAATTAGTATTGTTTTAATTTTTTTTTGAGATTGAGATGGGACAAGATGATCATAATGTTGATTTTGGTGATGATTCTTAAGAAGGAACAGGGAAGAGCGGGGAAGATGATGATGATGATGATGATGATGATTATGAAGAAGAAGAAGAAGAAGAAGAAGAAGAAGAAGAAGAAGAAGAAGAAGAAGAAGAAGAAGAAGAAGAGAAGAAGAAGAAGAAGAAAGAAGAAGAAGAAGAAGAAGAAGAAGAAGAAGAAGAAGAAGAAGAAGAAGAAGAAGAAGAAGAAGAAGAAGAAGAAGAAGAAGAAGAAGAGAAGAAGAAAAGAAGAAGAAGAAGAAGAAGAAGAAGAAGAAGAAGAAGAAGAAGAAGAAGAAGAAGAAGAAGAAGAAGAAGTTCGTTTCTTTAAGCTTTTTTCGAGTTTAATCCACGACCCCTCATTTTTATCCAAAGCACAACATGTATAGATACATTTATAATGAATACACTTTGTTTCTTTGTTGTGCTTTACATGATGGAAACGGTTTAATATTCAAATTATGTTAGGTATAGGAAAACAGTCATGACACAAACAAACACACACACAACACACACACACACACACACACACACACACACACACACACACACACACACACATACACACCTCCATCAATTTCTCAAAGACATTAAACTCGATAAATAAACTAATCAATTTGTTTTAAAAGGTAGTACTAGTACGCGTTATCTAGTGGTGTGGGGACAGGACAAGGCCATGGTAATCTCTTTGTCTCTGTAATCTCTATTTATTTTACTAGATATGTAAATTATAACATGTTTGTAAAAAAATCCTTTTTCGGGATGCAATAATAGTATTATTATTATTATTATTATTATTATTATTATTATTATTATTATTATTATTATTATTATTATTATTATTATTATTATTATTATTATTATTATCGTTATTATTATCATTATAATTTATAATAATAATAATAATAATGATAATAATAATAAATTATAATGATAATAATAATAATAATATTAATAATAATAATAATAATAATAATAATAATAATAATAATAATAATATATAATAACCGACGAGCACACAATATTACCAAAAAAGTACACGCCGCCAACATCTTATATTCGACGTTCACCCCCCCCCCCCCCCCTCCATCAATAATTGATGCGATCATCGCAAATGGGAGATTAAATGATATAATATATTTAGTCGCTAGATTATCTGAAAGCTTTCATAATATTATTTATGGTTCAAAGAGCTTCCTATGTTGATATTGGTGGTTGATATTGGCTTTCAGTTTGTCGTGTTCCCAAATAGTGTGTGAGTGTTGATGTGTGTGTGTGTGTGTGTGTGTGTGTGTGTGTGTGTGTAGCCTCTGAAGTCGGACATCGGACATCGGACATCGATAACGAGTGGGAATGTTCGATATGGTGACAGGTCGTATTAATAATAAGTATATTTTATTATAACACAGCACAGGTGGGAAAAAGTAGGGGAAGAAGGACGTGGTTAAATTACTCTGCCAAGGGGAAGGGGGGGGGGGGGGTGGAGGGGGGTTTCACGATCTGTCAAATCAAAAGTCATAATTGGAAAAATGGGTTGAATGCAGACTTGCCTAGTACTACGAAAAATCCGTAGGAATACGAATTTTTGGCTGCAGCTACATAGTTGCATAGGTCTCTTTGACTCAATAAATCTTGATAAAAAGGAACGTTTAGCTTCCTGTAACCTAATATTCAAGACTAGAGCCTTTGTTTATTTCTAAAGCTATTTAGAATGAATTTTTTCTCTTTTTAATCCTTGGAAACTTGTGAAATTTCAAGCTGGCAGCTCTGGATGAATGACTGGGAATTGGGAGGAGATGATTGGGGGATAATAATACATTTGGTTAATAAATAATTGCTGATGTCTTTGTCTGTGGGATGTAGGTGGAATTGGTTGGGGGAAGGGGGGAGGGGGGGGGGGGGCATTCATCTCTTACTTGTTTAACACTCTCCTTACCAACAATAGGAAAATCGTCCCATTCGTTACGACCCAACCAACACTTTTATCATTCAGATTTCTTTTGTAAATCACAGAATTTAAAGAAAAATCTTTTATTATAGCTATAAAACGTGACACTGTGTTGTAGAATTCATTTTGCTGATAAATATTATGCATAGATTGTATTTGTTGCTTTTCTGTTTGAGATAGAAAAAAACTATTTTTGTGTTGTATCTCGACTGCACCCGGGATCGATCTTGGTCCCTTTGCGTATGAAGCGAGTGCGCCACCAAGTGAGCTATCGGGACATCCCCCCCCCTCCATAGGGCTCTAAAGGCATATAACAAGAACTTCCACCTCTGCCTGCAGGCTGCATGGACACCGATGCTTGTTATTCCTGATTAGGCCTGCCCAGATTCTTAAAGCACTTCATCCATGGATTTTACTCCATGTTTTCTTTGGGCCTTCGTCTTCGTCTTCTGGCAGTAGCCGTCCAGCGCCGGAGTGCAGTTCTTGCCAAAGCAGGTGCCTCCATTTTGCAACATTATGTCGATCTAGCGATCTCCATAGGTGTCTCTATGTGGTCGCGTGGTATGACACTCGCTTTCGGATCGGAAGGTCCTGGGTTCGAGCATCGTTCGGCGCATAGTTGAGTTCTTGTAAAAGGCTCTTTACTCACATTCTCTCACAATTTTAATACTTATAATTTTCACAACTAGTCCCATATATTAGGAAGCCTCTGTGGTGTAATGGTAGCACGTCTGACCGGTAATCAGAGTGTCTGAGCTTTGATCCCCAGTCGAGGTCGACAGATTTTTTGGGGATGTTTTTTTTTATTCTTGTATTTTTCTCTCTTGCTTCGTCTTTCACCTTTCATACACACTTGTTCAGATCTTCATCTTACACCAGTGCCTGCTCCTTAATTTCTTGATATAATAATAATATCGTCTTGATTCTATTCTTTCAGTCGTCAGCGTTTCAGCGGGCCACAGACGTCATGGGCGGAGTCCTGAAGTGGGCCATCTTAGCAGGCTTCGTGGCTGTTGTGGGCCTAGTGGGCATGATGATCGGATTGCATCTCTCCGGAGCGTTTGCCTCAGAAAAGGTCAGGATTCTTGATTGTCCTTTTCCTCGTGTTTTCCTTGTATTGTTTATGTCCAATGCATGAGATTTTACTTCCCTTCATTCATTCATTCATTCATTCATTATTCATTTATTCATTCATTCATTCATTCAATCTTTAATTCAATCAATCATTTATTTATTCATTCACCCACCAACCCATTCATTCATTCATTCATTCATTTATTCATTCATATAGATGGAGCGAAGTTGACGTCACTCAGCCCCTTGTTATTATTTTTGACCGCATGTTAGTGATTAGTTCTCTCTAAAAATATATCATTCAGACTATACACGTTGAATGTAATACACATTTCTGGCTGGCGGATGTTGTGAGTATTTTATATAAACGCGCAGCATAAATATTCATCACATACATCTGATTATTCATTTATGAAATCACTGCTCCTTTATTCAGTTCTTCTTTTTTATCTTCTCTTTGTGAACACTTCATTGTTCAACGTATTGTTTCACGGAGAATAAAAACATTCCATTATTTTCTTTCTGAGTTGACTCCCTTTCCCACAATATTATTGTTGTCCATTGATAGGGGGGTCAACCCGGGTCGATTCCTACGTCATCAATGACCTCACATCCGGTCAATCGCTGTCTTGTCATTTCGAAAGCCTCTGCAAATCCTGGCATCAACATGTCAATGATGACTGCGTATGTGTGTGTACCATTTGGGAGGGATGTGGGGGGGGGGGGATCTTACAAAATACAAAGACGTGTAAAATGGAGCTGTGTTGATTCTTTTATCTCTTTGTATCCCGCGCACAGGGCCAGATTTTATACCTTTTAGATGTTGGTGTTAGCATTAACCAAATTCTCTCATCCCTTCACCTCATCCGCATAATTCTTTTGTATCGATATGAGATGAAAGATGACTTACAAGTTGATCCTTTTTTTTTATAGCGCAATATCCGGGAGGCCTTCCGAAAGCTCCTCATGCTAGCATTTCTTTCATTTTGTAATTTCATCGTGGATCTTTTGTCACGCGTTTATTTATTCAGTTTGTCAATATAATAATATAGTAGCATTTTAAATGCTCTAGAACAAACCTTGATAGATTAATGAAAGTTTAAACTTTCCTAATACTTCCATTATTTTGGTTTTTCGCCGCCATTTGAGAAGTAACTTATGTTTAGAAGAGAAATTTCACATAGTTAAAAAAACAAAAACCCGGCATACCACACTAAACAGAAAGAAAGAACTCTACAATACATGCCCACACAGGAGGAAATTTCGCGTTTTATGCATTCATCACTTTTGACATTCCATCAAATTTCTTTGCCCGTTGTCTCCTTATAATGTCTCTTTTCCGTCAAAATTTCAAACTGACAAAAGCCATATTAATTTGTTTCGTCCCTTGACTTGACGCGCACTATGAGGTTCACTTAAACATATCATGTCTTGCACACTCTAAAATACAATAAGTCATAACTTATTTGATATTGGATTTCTACTTAGAAGTACTAAACTTAGGATGCTAACTGTTCTATTATTTGGAAATAAATTTAAGTCTATTGATTCACGCTTTTAGATGTATTAATCTATATTATGTATTTTACACATAACACCAAAATGCTCATTAAAAGCTCTTAACGAGTTTGTTGCCTAAACGTCATCAATAATAACTTACACATTTTTTGGAGTAAAAACCGACGTGTAAAAGTAATAAACAAAAATGAATATAACAGCTTCAAAAAAGAACAAAATACAAAACACGGAACGTTTCGGGCTCAACCCCTTCTTCAGCCAACAACAAAAAACCAATAAAGACATAAATACATTACATTGGTAATTAGTAATTAAGACATAAATATATAACATAAGTTATGTATATGTCTTTATTGTTTTGTTGTTTTTTTTTGTTGTTGTTGTTGCTGCTGTTGTTGTTGGCTGAAGAAGACTTTTGAACCCGAAACGTTCCGTGTTTGGTATTTAGTTATTTTTCGAAGCTGTTATATCTATTATTTGTTTATTACTTTTTACAGTCCACAGCTTCTAGCAGCCTAGTATAACTTTGACTTGTATACATCATAGAATTAAACGAATGAGAATACGTACGAAGCCTAAAAAGTGTCCACCAATGAAAGCATTCAGCGCCATTTTGTTGTTGGCTGAGAATGTAGTAATTACATAGCCCTACTATAATACTTTTAGTACGCCATGAGTAATTACCATTCATTCGGTATCTATGTCAACATAACGACACAAGATAAACAACAAACAATATCAAAATCCACAATAAAATGTTTCAGAACTGTTGCGTATATTTATGGCACAACGAAGCTGTCAAAAAATGAAGTTAGAGAATGTGTGTAATCATGTATTTTTATAACCTGTAATGTATTTTCCAACCACCACATCATCTACTACTACAACCACCACCACAATATCATCACTAACACTACTACTACAACCACCAGCCCCACATCATTATCACTACCACTACTACTACACCACCACCAGCACATCATCAGCACTACCACTACTACAATCACCACAAGCACATCGTCATCACTACCACTTCTACTGCAACCACCACCACCATATCATCATCATTACCACTACTACCACAACCACCACCACCACTACTACTACAACCACCACCACATCACTACCTCAACTACTACAACCACCACCACAATAGCATCACTACCACTACTACTACAACCACCACAATCACATCGTCATCACGACCACTACTACTACAACCACCACCATATCATTACCATTACCACTACTACTACAACCACCACAACCACATCGTCATCACTACCACTACTACTGCAACCACCACTATCACCATATCATCACCATTACAACTACTACTACAACCACCACAACCACATCATCATCACTACCACTACTACTACAACCACCACCACATCATCATCACTATCACTACTACTACAACTACAACCACCACCGCATTATCATCACTACCACTACAACTACTGCAACCACCACCACCATATCATCATCATTGAAATATTTTATTTTAAAATTGAGCTTTATATAGTGCAATATCTACTAAATGTGCTCAAAGCGCTTTACAAGGGGTCCCTGGTCAACATTTAACATGTAGGACGGGACATGACGCATGTTAGGCGATATTACAATTTTTCGGACAAAGACAACTTTGTTAACGGCCAGGTACTCATTTTACACCTGAGTACGGTGAGAGAATGTGAGTAAAGAGCCTTTTCCAAGGACTCAACTATGCGCGAACGCGAGGCTCGAACCCAGGACCTTCCGATCCGGAAGCGAGTGTTATACTACTAGACCACATAGCCGCATCATTACCACTACTACTACAACCACCACCACCATCATATCATTACCATTACCACTACTACTACAACCACCACCACATCATCATCACTACCACTACTACTACAACTACAATCATCACCACCACCACATCATCATCACTATTACTACTACAACTACAACCACCACCAACACCACATCACCTCACTAACACTCAGTACTACAATCACTACCATTAGGTTTTGGAGCTTTACTTCATTTGAAATAAGGAAACTTCGGAATTGTATTTGGCATTGTGTTTATATATCATAATATAATTCTAATCAGTTATCTATTTAGAACTAGATACTATACAATATGTATGCCAAATACCACCCCAATTCCCCTTTCTTGTGTGCGGGAATTCCTCTTTCGGCATTGAAATTGAGTGTGAGAGAGTCATAACTACACACATAAACCACAGAAACAATTTAAAAACAAGACTATGACACGCAACCACTCACACACGAGGCTATACTATTTATCCTTTTCTCTATATAGAATAGGACAAGACAAACAATAGCTTGACTCTCGCTACACTTAGCATTGATGTTTGTCGTCTCACGAGTTCAACTCTCGGTCGACCTGTCAATATTCCTTTTTGCCTCGGACGTAATCATTAATAGAATGTTGTGTGGTTTTGACCGTGAAGATAACCTTAAGAAGTCACATTTATATCATTTGAGAGAGATCGTTTTGAATAATTTTGAGTCAAACGAGCGAGCAGCAACTTGTTTTCATGAACGGCCGATCAGCGCTTGTTTACTATAGTAACGCGATTCCCAGCCAACATCAAAATGGCGGTTATTTTTCTCATCGAGGCCGCTGGTTGGTTAGCCAATAAGAGCACCGTACGGTTTCCATTGGGTAAATTCCTTGGTATACATAATATTATTTATTCAGGTCTGACATCCAAACGTAATCATGACTAGTTTAACATTGTTGTCATGGACAATATTGAGATTCCCATTATAACAATGAGCCCATTATGAATTGTGTCATCTGACCTGCAAATAAGCGCACGTCGGTAAAAACGAATAGTATATTTGCGAGATGTGCTCTGTATCGAGATTGAAGAAAACAGAAGAATTACAAACATGGGTGACTGAATTTTCAGAAGAATCATAAACGATCGTATTCAGATTCAAATCACCATCATCATCATCATCATCATCATCATCATCATCATCATCATCATCATCATCGTAGCATTAGTAGTAGTAGTAGTAGTAGTAGTAGTAGTAGTAGTAGTAGTAGTAGTAGTAGTAGTAGTAGTAGTAGTATAGTAAATAGTAGTAGTGTAGTAGTAGTAGTAGTAGTAGTAGTAGTAATGTAGTAGTAGTAGTAGTAGTAGTAGTAGTAGTAGTAGTAGTAGTAGTAGTAGTAGTAGTATAGTAGTAGTATAGTAGTAGTAGTAGTGTAGTAGTAGTAGTAGTAGTAGTAGTAGTAGATAGTAGTAGTAGTAGTAATAGTAGTAGTAGTAGTATGTAGTAGATAGTAGTAGTAAGTAGTAGTAGTAGTAGTACAGTAGTAATGTTTATGATAGTTTTAGTAGTATATAGTAGTAGTAGTAGTATAGTAGTAGTAGTAGTAGTATAGTAGTTAGTAGTAGTAGTATAGTTAGTAGTATATAGTAGTAGTAGTTAGTAGTAGAGTAGTTAGTAGTATAGTAGTTAGTAGTAGTAGTATAGTAGTAGTAGTAGTGTAGTAGTAGTAGTAGTTAGTAGTAGTAGTAGTGAGTAGAGCATTAGTAGTATAGTAGTAAGTAGTATAGTTAGTAGTAGTAGTAGTAGTAGTAGTAGTAGTAGTAGTAGTAGTAGTAGTAGTAGTAGTAGTAGTAGTAGTAGTAGTAGTATAGTAGTAGCGTCAGCAGTAGTAGTAGTAGTAGTAGTAGTAGTAGTAGTAGTAGTGTAGTAGAGTAGTAGTAGTTAGTAGTAGTAGTATGTAGTTGTAGTAGTAGTATAGTAGTATTATGTAGTAGTAGTGTAGTTAGAGAGAAGAATAGAGAGAGCTCAGTCATATTGTACTAGTATAGTAGTTGTTGTATGATAAAACTAGTGTGTTGTTGTTGTTGTTGTTGTTGTTGTTTTGTTGTATAGACATTATCATTATCACATGCCTCGTTACCTTTGTTTTCTTTATTAGAAAGAAAAAGAAAGAAAAGAAAGAAAGCCAGTCATTTCTACTCTAAGCTTTTTCATGACCAAAACACTAGTCTAATTAACTGTTTCTGTGCTAAAATGTGTCATTCGTCATCTGTCCGCGTTCTAAAAATAGAAATCTAAGTGACCAAACATGAAATCTGACATTCCTGGCAACGACCATTTCACGTTTTCTGCTATTTTTAGCATCTGACGTCATTGCGGGATTTGTAAAAAAGAAACAACCATCCTTCAGAGTCATTCGGCCCATGGAGCTGGAGTTTATCCCAGTTTATTTAGCGTGAAAACGACAATAGCAATGTATTGCTACAGCCTTGGTAGTAGCTAATGTATCGTGAGGTAGACCGCCAAATCTAACACTAAGCTACCCATTCACTGCTGGGCCGACAGGGGGAAGGGGCGGGGGGGGGGGGGGGGGGGGGGGGGGGGGGGGGGGGGGGGGGGGGGAAGGGGGTCTAAAATAATATACACTTTACCTGAGATCGATAAATAAAGATAAATAGCTTTAGAAATAAATAATTTGCTCATAGCACGAAGACAAAATGCTCCAAAGTCCTAAAATAGGTTCTATGGATCCAAACGTTCCTTTCCAACATATTTTATTGAATCAAAGACGCATATAGAGAGATATAACTTCAATTAGCTTTCAATGAGCTTTGATATAGCGTAATATCCACTAAACGTGCTCAAAGCGCTTTACAGGGGGGGGGGGGGTCCCTGACCAACAGCAACAAGTTAGGCGATATTACAATTTTTTCAGACACCGACAACGCTGTTAACGGCCAGATGCTCGTTTTACACCTGAGTAAGGTGAGAGAAAGTGAGTGAAGAGCCTTAACCAAGGACTCAACTATGCGCGGAGCGAGGCTCGAACCCAGGACCTTCCGATCCGAAAACGAGTTTCATACCACTAGACCACATAGCCGCACAACAAAGATGACGTCACTCGGGTCTTTGTTTTATGTTATAAAAGTCCTAGGCTACACATAGTTTTGTGTGTTGGTCCATTATACTTCCGGATGGCAATGTTGTGAGCACCTTAACCAAGCGCATACTATCTATATGCAATTCTATAGGTGGAGCCAAACAATCGTAATAATACGAATTTTTCATAGTTTTTGGCAGGTCTGCACCATCAGTATTGTCCTTATAACCAGATCCTCATTGACACTTGAGTCAAGGGTGTGATATGTGTAAGAATATAATTTAACCAATGACACAACACACTTCTGAGGGTTTATTATTTACACACGTCAAGTGATCAACCATATCTCAAGCCAAAACAGAAACTCAGACAACCTCTAACGACGTATCCCATTGTCCCCATAGTATATCACGTGGTCTATTCAACGGTCCCATTTTCTCTCTTCCCCCCCCCCCCTCTCTCTCTCTCTCTCTCTCTCTCTCTCTCTCTCTCTCCCTCTCTGTGACTAGTCAGAATCAATAAGGTCAAAACAAGGTCAAATAAATCACGACAAAAATAATATGACGTCATACCCTCTCTCTCTCTCTCTCTCTCTCTCTCTCTCTCTCTCTCTCTTTCTTTCTCTTTCTCTCTCTCTCTCTCTCTCTCTCTCTCTCTCCCCCCCCCCCTTGTCCTCTGTCTTTGTACAACAAGGTCTTCCTTATGTTTTGGTAAACCACGAGATAATGTGTTAGAGAGAGTGTATATAGTACTTTGTGTGTTTGTTTATTTGGATGTGTGTGTGTTTAGTGTGTGTGTCCGTGAGAGGGAGATAGAGATAGATAGATAGACAGATAGATAGATAGATTGATAGATAGATAGATAGATAGATAGAGAGAGAGAGAGAGAGAGAGAGAGAGAGAAAAGAGAGAGAGAATAATACAGAGAGAGAGAAAGATAGAGAAAGAGAGAAAGAGATTGATAGATATTAAGAGAGAGAGAGAGAGAGAGAGAGAGAGAGAGAGAGAGAGAGAGAGAGATGCATAGAGAGGTGGCGGCGATATATATATATTATATATATATATATATATATATATATATATATAGAGAGAGAGAGAGAGAGAGAGAGAGGATGAGAGAGAGAAAGATGCAGAGAGAGGTAGAGAGAGATAGATAGATAGATAGATAGATAGAGAGAGAGAGAGAGAGAGAGAGAGAGAGAGAGAGAGAGAGAGTTATCATAATAATATTATGCGTTGGGGTAATGTTATATCAAATAATTGTCCGCCAAAACCAATGAGCTGTCTCCACTGCATACATCATGAAAGGACATGATCTTATACGTGCTACAACTTGACCGAACCAGCTTCCAATGATGTTTTCTCACATAGGCTATCTACAGCAGCGAGTCAAACAACGAAAACAATGGCCTTTGTTTGTCGAAATTGGATTAAATAGTCTGGTGTCATGTCGCCCAGCAACGGCGGCCATCGTGGTTCTAACAAAGAAAATCGGTACTTTTTATTCTTCATGCTGGCTAGAACTTTTCATATGTCTTGTGATCAGAATGTGTAAAAGTCAAAACATGATCAGATTTATAATGGGTTTTTTTTCTCCTCTGGATACGCTATTATGCTCGTCGAGAAATATTTCATAAGGGCGCCCGCCATTGTTCCGATAGTTTGGAGCCAGTAACTAAGTTACCATGCGTCATTACGAGGGAAGTGACGTTACGACTGTTGAAGCGTATTAAAAACAAAGATTGGAAGGTGAGAGTGTTTGTGTTGACAACTATATACTGCCGTGCTCAGGAAAAACCCATATTATTAGAAAATGTGTTAATTGATATCCAGGCCTAGACGCTACACCTGTTTAACTTCTGTTTGGATCGATGTGTACATATATGCATGTCTGACATCCGAACCCGCTTGTGGACATAGTTGAACATTGTTGTAATAGACAATATTTTGCGTCATTTTTTGAAATGTCCATTACAACAATGAGCCCATAATGAATTGGGTTATCAGACCTGCAAAATTAGTGCACGTCGGTTTGGATTATAGATAGCTAGAGCGCCTTGTTCATGATACAAATTTAGCGAAAATACACGTTACAATTATGCGTAATTCAAGATACATGAATAACGTTGTGCATGTAAGGTAAATTTGGGACAATTCTGACGAAATGGTAGACAACTCGACCGTCATTTATTGTTTTTCTAAACGTAACCATTAGACTTGCAATCTTACGTTCAGACATCTTGGATCCGTTTACATTATAACACCATGTTTTCCTGCGTACGGAAGTTGTACTCTTAACAGTAAATTATCTAAATCCCCGTCGTTACCAGGATATGACAAATGGGATTACCTTTCTCGTCAACTCAATGACGTCATCAAAAGTTATGTGCGTCTCCTAAATCGTGTGAGGTAGGATTATGAAGACTGGACGTTAATTATAATATTCAGTAGACCTGAAATATTGGACTCGCCTCTAAAGGCAGCGGTAAGCCAATCATTAAAACGAAATGATACCAATGGACAAGACCGACGTGTATATATATGCAGGTCTAACCCCCTTATTGGCCTAGTTTAACATTGTTGTAATGGACAATATTTTGCGTCATCTTTTTTGTTGTTGAGATTTCCATTACAACAATGAGCCCATAAAGAAATAGGTTATCAGACCTGCAAATAAATGCACGTCGGACAAGACACAAGGCAGCCATTGAAAGATGAATTTAAAACGACGTGAACATATTTGTAGTTCTAACAACCGGATGCAATAGGCTTCAACAGTCGTGGCGTCACTTCCCTCGTAATGACACATTGTAACTTAGTAACTGGTTCTAAACTATCGGCACAATGGTGAACGCCCATAAAAAAAATACTTCTCTGACGAACATAAAAGTGTAGCCAGAGGAGAAAAACATTATAAATTTGATCATGTGTTGACTTTTATACATTCTGATCACATGACATGTGAAAAAGTTCTAACCAGCATGAAGAATAAAAAAGTACCTATTTTATTTGTTTGGAACCAAGCTGCTCTTTGCTAGGCGGACGTGACATCAGACTATCGAATCCTATTGTGGGTTCGTTTTAATATTGTTGTAATGGAGACTATTTTGCGTTGGTTTAAAAGTATTTCCATGACATCAGCAATGAACCATAACACATTGGGTTATCACACCTGCAAATAAGTAGGCTACACGTCGGTTTAAAAGCTTCAAATCATCATCATGCTCCTGTAATCCTTCCCTGAAGGAGACTGATTGCTACACTACGCGACCAGAGAGAATAAATTGGGCGGTAAAAGGATAGCCCCTCGGCCCAGACAATGGAAAACTTCAATGTTGTAAGTTTCAACACAGAAGGAATCTCCCATACCAAATGCAAGATACTGACAGAGCTAAAAGCAGATATAATTTGCTTACAGGAAACCCACAAAGACTCAAAACCACCTTGCATACCTGGCATGCAACTAGTAATACACCGAACACCCAAAATATGGAAGTGCCATTAAACACAATAAGATTTAGCAAAAATAAAAAGGTTGATATTAAATCAATAAACGAAATGGTTGATTAAATCAATGAAGCAATAGATTAATTAATCATAATCAGTTATCGATCAATATAATATTTCTTGGATAAACATTTGCGCAATATCATTCTAAGAAAAATGTTATGTTTTGTTTATGTGGTTGTTATTTTATTATTATTATTAATTTTTTATTTTTTTTTTGATACGATTTTACTGCAACATTTTTCTCTCCACATGTCTAACAGACACAGTTGTCCAATAACTGTCTGTGGGATAGAGGCAGATAAAAAAAAAACAAAACAAAAAAAAAACATCATGTAATGGTAGCACGTCTTGACCGGTAATCAGAAGGTCTGAGGTTCGATCCCCAGTCGAGGTCGACTGATTTTTTGGGATGTTTTTTTTTTCTTGCATTTTTCTTTCTTGATTTGTCTGGCACCATTCATACATACTTGTTCAGATCTTTATCTTACACCGGTGCCCTGCTCATCAATTTCTTAATTTCTTATTAATTTATTCCTGTTGTCTGTTTCAGGCTGCTGTGATGGAAGATGAGAGCCCAGATCATGTCGTGACCTCCTCTAGAAATGGCAAGTTCGTGCCTGGAAAATCTCTTAACTCAGCAGCTAATGACATCGGTATTGCTATCGCCATGGTAAGTATCTTGTTATGATGCAAAAAAAATAGGTGGGGGAAAAAGGGTGGGGGGGGGGGGCGTTGTTATGGCGAGTGGGTAATTATTGTGGTGTTGATGGTGACCCAGTTTGGTCATAGTGATGATTGGTGATTGTGGTGCTGATTTTGTGACGGGTAAAGCATTTGTTATGAAGATGATGATGATGATGATGATGATGATGATGATGATGATGATGATGATGGTGCTGATGGTAATGATGATGATGATGATGATGATGATGATGATGATGATGATGTCGTTATCGTCATCGTCATCGTTGTCATCGTCATCATCATCATCATCATCATCATCATCATCGTCGTCGTCGTCGTCATCATCATCGTCATCATCATCATCATTACCATCATCATTATCATTATCATCATCATCATCATCATCATCATCATCATCATCATCATCATCATCATCATCATCATCATTTACGACCAAATCAGTCTTGTGTCGGGGTGAACCTGATGCTTGAAATTTGATTATATAAATATATATTGAGTAGAGTCCCGCTTCACCCCATCTCCACCACCTTAACCCCCCACCCCCCAAAAAAAAATATCAATAAATAATTCCGAATTTGGCTATTTTTAATTTTTTTTTTTTTGAAATTTGGTTCATTCTGACACAATACTAAGTTGATGCGAGGGTCATATTTGGTTACTTGTAGTTGTATTGGCTACTGTAGAACCAAATCAAACATTACTTTATTTGAAATATCACGAAACCTATATAGGCGTATCATATATAAGATCTAATCCATTTATTGATTGTTAACCAAATTATAATGAAAAAGATCATAACTCCACAACTTTCTAAAGACTACTTTTGTCTTTCTTCATTTCAGAGTGATGAAGGTAAAGACATCATCCCTGAAATGCCGGATAACATCATAGGGGATGTTGCCGATCAGGTCAAGGACGCAGCGGAGACTGTTGTGGAAGCAGCTTCTGACGTCATGGATGCCATCACAGATACAGCTGACGGTGACTCGCACGATTTGGATTTAGATATCAGCGACCGATCTGATGAATCGAATGAAATTTTGGATGATCATTCAGACTCGAAAAGTTCTGAAGAGACTTCGGATTCTGACGATTTAGGAGATGTTGGTGAAGTTCTTGGAAATGACGGTCTGGAAGATATAACCAGTGAGATGTCAGACCATCTGGATGTTGATGATAGTGTTGAAAGTGTTGAAGACAGTATGGAAGATGCAGGGGAGGGTATTCTTGATGCTGTCAAGTCTTTTGGTGAAGTGTTGTCTGAATTAGTCGGAGATGCAGGGGATAGTATGGAGGCGATGGGGGAAGGCGAAGCGCTGGG
>NC_088362.1:25595110-25670110 GCF_034508935.2 Berghia stephanieae
GTTGCTTCCCGAACTTTCTTGCGAAACAGATTACGGTTTTCCGCCAGTCTACTTGCTTGAGTTGCTGTCATTCCCAGCCATTCACAGCTTCTTGTTGGTCTGCCTCTTCCTCTCTTGCCGTCTACATCAATAACGCATACAATATCAGGAGCAATCTCTTCCTCCCAATCTTAAATCCTACGTTTCGTATCATAAAGTTTAATGAGCAAAGGGTGACCATTTTGGCCCGAGAGGACCACACTGAAGTCGAAGCTCTACGGGTCTCAGCACGAGCTTGGGAAGACCACAGCGTTCCTGCATCTTGTTGACCTTCAGCCATTATTAAGACATCATGAGGGGAAAGAAGAATTGTCACAGGAAACGTGCAACGTGACCGCCTAACTTTATTCGCTACTGTTGGGCCAAAGACTGATCTAAAAATCAACCCCATCCCTTCCCTCTTCCTCATTCTTTTTTCTTTCTCTCTGCATTATACTTTTATTTTCTACTTTCCAAAGATGACTAATAGGCCTATAAATATTTTTCCTGGCACAATTTAAAAACCTAATTCATGCCACCAACGCCATGTTTGTTTCATTAACTCATTGTGTCATTGTTGTAAAGACAACATTCAACATTAGGTATGACCATGGCGTACTAAAAGAGTAGGGCTATGGGTATGACCAATCGCCTCGAAACTGTATTATGTCTGGGTGATTTCGATTTTACTGCCAAAAATATGGGAGGGGAATTATATTTAAATGTAAGAACAAAAATCTAAAATTTCGTTTTTCGGCTCTTTTTAAATTTTAAAATCACTTTTTGACAAGTCGTCCACTCCAACACAATACCATATGGAAGCTATTGGTCACATTTCAGTCCTTGTTGACATACCATGCACAATTTGCATCGCTAGCCTGACTTGTTCCTTGTTGTTACACATGTATTTATTTCTATTGTTATACTATTTCTACATTCCTGTGAAAATCCTCATGTTTCATCATGATAAAACTTGTTATATTGTCATAACTATGTCATTCGTGTTTTCCATTGATTATGATGACAATCTTTGTACCCATTATCAATTTAATTACGCAATGGTTTCTTGTGAAATAATGATGTCTTGAATTCCCTCGCATGTTTTAAACCAAAAAACTGGAATAAAATTCTCATTCCTACACACATAGTTGGATTTCAAATAATCTTAGATCCACAATGTAAGGTTCATGCAGCGCCTTGTTGTTTCGACTATCCTATATTGTGGCATATTATGGCACTACTTTCTTGAGCTTTTGTATAGAGCAATATCCACTTAGCATTCTCAATGCGCTTTACAAACGGTCCCTATCCAATAGCAACACTTAATATGTAAGACGAGACATGACGCCTGTTTGGCAGAAGCTTCTAATGGTGTCACACTACTGTTATGATGATCTATCCATGCCGCAAACTCAACGCCGCATGCGTTGAGTCCTTGGAAAAGGCTCTTTACTCACATTCTCTCACCGTACTCAGGTGTAAAATGAGTGCCTGGCCGTTAACAGCGGTGTCTTTGTCCGAAAAATTGTAATATCGCCTAACAGGCGGCATGTCCCGTCCTAAATGTTAAATTTTGCTGTTGACCAGTGACCAGTAAAGCGCTTTGAGTACATTTAGTGGATATTGCGCTATATAAAGCTCAATTTAGTAATTTAGTAGACATGCGAAGTTTTACATCGACCTTCTCAACGTTCTTGCTTCTACCCCACACTGGAGCGCATTACCCCGCTGTGGAATAGCATGGTGCCAAGGAGTGAGTCATCGGGAGTGCTTGATTAACACCTCAAGTTGTTCCCATCAGTTTCTTTAGAAGACGGTTGCGTTTCCTTATCTTCCGGGCAATTCCTTCCTTTGAGGTGGACCCGATAGGTAAGGCTGTGGTCCGGCGAAACCCCGAGGTACTTTGGATTTGACTCATATTATGGGAGAAGCAGGTCCTCGACGAGATCAAGGCAATACCGCCACGTCAGGACAGTAGCTTTAGTCTTTAGTACTGCAGGAGTTACAAAGAAAAGACTGAGTAAAGCAATTATGCCTGGTGTGAAAGAGGGCTGCTGGCTGAATATGGCGACTGGGTACTGGGTAGTGCAAGCTGAATTATCTTAGGGTAGGACCACCTAAGAGTTGCAGATGGCGCAGTAAAGAGCACATAAGCCAGAGTGAAAAATACCTGACCAGGGGTTCCTGGTTCATACCCGTGTGTTGGCACTTTAAACAAAGAGAGCGTCCTACCCAAAGGATAGCAAGCAATTCATTGTTATTGTCCGTTTCACGCTATAGAAACAGGGATAAACTCCGGGTCCATTGGACAATGGCTCTGAAGGGACTACTTTTTTTTTTTTACACGGGTTTCTTATCACTCTGGTTTAACGCTGATGTCCTATGTCATTGACTTTTTGCCTTTCTTTGTTTGCTTTTGTTTGATTTTAAACAAAAGCAGATTACGGATTGTTCATATTATCATAAAGCATATCTTTATAAAACCCTTTATTTCAAATCAAACGATATAGCCTCAAATAGACTTACTTAAAAGTACTTACAGGCCTTTCGCTCCTTCAAGAGCACAGGCCACCAACGATGCTCCTCAACAGAACACGTTTCTGGCTGCCATCTCCGCTTCCTTCTATGTTGTCCCCATCTCCTTAAGCTCAGCCTCTGTGCTCACACTGCCAATATGCATTTTGGCCAGTGTATTTCGATCAAATAAAATGACATCGAACTTGTCAAAAAGTCTTTTATATGATATGTATACTTCATCTCAGTCTTCATCTGTACTTTGTATGTACCACTCTGCACCGGCGGCAAGGACGTATGTATGACAGTGAAAATGTTCTAGCCCCTGGAAATTGGTTTTTCATTGACTGGCTTATTATTGATTTCATCATTACCACCAATGTGTGTATCATGGAGCCCTTACATTGTCTGTACACACTGGTGTGTATACATTGTAGTTTTGATGGCTCATCATAAATGTTTCCCTTATCGCATACTAACAAGACTGTTTGGTCTAACCTTTATCGATCAATATAATAAAAATGGTCTCTTCCCCCCCCCCCCACTTCCCACTCGAAAAAAAAAAAAAAACAAACAAAAAAAACAAAAACAAAAAAACCCCAAAGATAAACAAAGAAAAAGCATCTGGGTAAATATCAATGCAAGAAGCCAAAATGCCGTCTCCCTCATCTGATACGTCCATTAAGCGGTCCTAAATAAATTTAAGAGAAATATGATAAAGCCATAGCTTTTATATAGTGCAATATCTACTAAACGTGCTCCTAGCTCTCTACAAAGGGCCACTGGTCAACAACAACAACAACAACAACAACAACAACAACAACAACAACAACAACAACAACAACGTTTAACATGTAGGAAATGACGCCTGTTAGGCGTATTACAATTTTTTCAAACAGAGACAACGCTGTTAACGGCCAGGTACTCACTTTAAAACTTAATACGGGGAGAGAATGTGAGTAAAGAGCCTCCTCCAAGGACTCAACTATGCGCCGAGCGAGGCTCGAACCCAGGTCGTTCTGATTCGAAAGCGAGTGCCATACCACTAGACCACATAGCCACACTTAAACTGATCTACGGTTGTTTAGTTTGGGGTGCACACTGACAAATAAATTCTTTAAAATAAATTGATAACACAGAAGACGACGAAGAAGAAGAAGCAGAAGGTTTTTTACCTCATGAGATCTATGGTACCACCCACTTAGATCAACTTTAACCTCCGATTCATGACGATGACCTTCGACCTTAAAAATACACAATCAAAACAACACATCCATTGTGTGACACACCGGTTGTGGTTGTTGTGATGATCACGTGAATGGTGTGGGATTGTGTTAATTTTTGTCTTCCTTTCGGGCAAAATTTGAAATTTAATTTGATTACATAGTATAGAGAAGAGAAGGAAGATATTTTGTTACGATAAAACGCTGTTCAAAGAGGTGGAGAAGAATTGCAAGCGTAAGTTCAGTAATTCAGTACTGTTGGAATTGTTTACCTTGGGGCCTTGTTGAACTGAACCAACGAACTGAACTGATGAATGATCAATTATTCAATTATCCAATGTGTCATTGACCAGTGATCGATAAAGAAGATCTTACTATACTATTGAAGGGAGTCGTTAGTTGATCGAAATTGTTACAATTATCAGTTAGATTGGTCGTTATAGCCAAGACATTTTTACTGTCGACGTGCTTTATTACTTTATTTTTGAAAAATCATCACAACTGGCTACGAAAGGAACTCCCAGGTCTAAATAGACTTAGACTCTATGATAGTCACGATTGAGTTTAAACTTTGCTCGTAATTGGATTTGTAAACAGCAGAGACATTTTTTCTAGAATAGAATTCGTGTTTTATACAATGTTTGAATGAAAAGGAACGGAGTCAAGTTTTTATGTTGACTTAATTTCTTTTTTTTTTATTGTTCTCTTGTTGCATTATAAGAAATTGAAATAGACAATAAAGAAAAAAAGCTTCACAATGAGTGTCGTACGAAGTCAAATATATATTTCTGTCGGAATGTTCCTACTTTTGTGTTATTGTAACCAGTCCAGCTCGACTTCGTTAGATGCTACAAGATCGTCAATTGATAAGCTATTCAGTTCTTTGAAATCACACGCATCTCTCAAAGGCTATGAAGGGATAATTCAAAGCAAAATACAACAGTATGTTCAAGAGCGGGAAAGTTTTGATATGGTCTTGAATGCCAGAAATTATTTAATGAAAAATGTTATTTTGGAGAAAAAGCTTGATCCTGATGCCAGACGTGATTTGGTAAGTATTTTAGAAATTATCTTGAATAGATTTATACACCTCGTTTGTAATGGAAAATAAAAGAAATAAATGATATATTATTTCACAAGGCGCGTTTCCCCACCTTGGTGTGAATACACTAAGTACACATACATAGATTTAGTAAGTAATTCATCTCAGAATTAAATTTCAAGTTCAAAGATACAATGCTAAAGTGAGTGAATAAAAGTTGACGGCAGCTTATATAGAAAACCTGAAATAAGACATGACGTCATAAATTCATTAGAAAAGTGCCACATACAAACAGAACACCATGACAACATGAGAGCGGCTCACGACAAAACTCGATCGAGGTGACAAACATACAAACAGTAACACACATCATTCCATACAAAATTTGGTATTTTAATATTTCTATTAAGTCTTCAGCCTTAGGTTTCATTTGGAAAACAAAGTCATTTTATTACAACAAATTGCAAAAATTACCTTCCAATTTTTTTGTCACTTATCTGATTAGTTACAACCAAAAAAATAAATAATTGTGTTATTTTCAATGACAGTAATCTGAAGCATATACAAATGAGAGAATGTGAGGGAAAATCTTAAACTGCGTCCACCAGTTACACTACTTACAGTATATATAATCTTGTTCATACTAACATAATACCATTTTGAGATGTTGGGTCACACTTTATCTACATTTAATAAGAAATACTCCTTTCCTTTGTTTATAGACAGAACTCATTGCAAACCAAGGTTTCCCAGTTCAGAAATTTGTTGTTCAAACCAAAGATGGATATTTACTTGATTTGCATCGCATTCCATATGGCCGCAATGACTCTGGTCCAACCAAATCTAGACCTGTCGTGTTCTTACAACATGGACTTCTATCGTCTGCTGCCGACTGGATTATGAATTTTGCCAATGACAGTCTAGGTTTGTTTACAACTTTGTCAGTTCTTAAATTTAAAAAGAAAAAATAAATTAGCTATTATATAGCGCGATATCCACTAAACATGCTCAAAGTGCTTTACAAGGGGTCCATGACCAACAGCAACTCGTAATATGTAGAACGAGACATGATGGCAGTGAGGCAAGGCTCGAACCCAGGATCCTCTGATCCAAATGCAAGTGTCATACCACTAGACCACATAGCCGCACTGCTGTAGGGTCCCGACTGCTATACTCACAATATCACCAATTTTGGTTTGGTCCCAAACATGGCGATATAACAAGGTTGCAATGTATATGAAGTGCTAGGGCATTGTGTTATAGTTATAATCCATACAAAATAATATTTTAAAATTAATATCAACATTAACAAATTAATCAGCATAAATAATGTGTTATCTAACCAATTTCACTGTAGATGTGTATGTTAATTTAGATATTAATGAATGATATTACCAAAGATTGTATCATGTTCTCACTCAATTTTAAAGTTAAGATTACCATATCATTCATATTATTCCACCCCTCTCCCTAAATAGTAAGGCGTAATGAATTCATATTTACAATAATAATTTGTGATGTCAGATTATAAATAATTAAATTTTACTAAAAAGTTGCTTCTTCAAATGTATTATTTAAATGTTTTTGAAGATGTCTTTTTTTCAAAGATGACGAAATCAAAATTCATTGAGGGGTAGAATAAATGATTTTTTACACTCTTGCTTTTTGAAATTTGAACTTTGTTCCCAACGTGCACTCGCTTTTGATTTATGGCTCAAAATGTTTTTGCAGCTTTCATCCTAGCTGACAATGGATATGACGTATGGATGGGGAACAGTCGGGGAAACACATATTCCAAACGCCACATCATTTTAAAACCTGACAGCGATGAGTTCTGGGACTGGAGGTGATTTTAGTCATATGATATTCTGGAAACAATTTATTTGATTTCCATATAAATTATTTTGGATTTAAGTAATATGTAGATGCTTTTTAATGTCAAGTTGGTTATACCGTAATTCTCCCAAACTTAATCTTTATCTTAATTGAGCTTCTATATGGCGCAATATCCACTAAATGTGCTCAAAGTATGTACAATGTAAGTACAATGTAACCAAATCAATGCTGACGTTAGTAGTAGGAATGCCATTTAGGTTCTCTTTTTCCATTTTCTCATATGTCTCTTTTCTCTCACAGCTTTGATGAAATGGCAAAGTACGACACAACAGCCTTCATCGACTTCATACTCGACAAAACTTGCGAGCCATCTTTGCACTACATCGGCCACTCTCAGGGAACAATCCTGGCTTTTGCTTTGTTTGCATCACAACCAGAATATCAGAGCAAGGTAACTGATTCCAGGAATTTTCAACCTCTTTAATGGTAACAAGTAACTCCTCTCAAAAGAGCAGCTGCATTTTGAGTCCTTATCAGCTCTCATATAAAAAAAACAAACTTGAGCTTTTAAATAGTGCAATATCTAATAAACATGCTCAAAGCGCTTTACAAAGGGTCCCTGACCAACAATAATGATAATAATAGAGCATTTTAAAAAAATAGATAAATAGAGCATTTATATAGAGCATTATCCAGTAAACATGCTCAAAGCGCTTTACAAGGGGTCCCTGGCCAACAGCAACACTTAATATGTAGGACGGGAATTGACGCCTGTTAAGCGATATAACATTTTTTTCGGACTGTTAACGGCCAGGTACTCATTTTACACCTGAGTTTGGTGAAAGTGAGTAAAGAGCCTTTTCCAAGGGCTCAACTATGTGCCGAGCGAGTCTCAAACCCAGGACCTTCTGGTCCAAAAGCAAGTGTCATACCACTAGACCACATAGCCTTTAGATAGGACGCTTCTACTGGGCTACATCAAGTATAACTCAATACTTTATTCATCCAAAGGAAATTTTTTGTACAGAAACATAAAATGTAGAAGGAGACATGGCATCTGTAAGGGGATATTACAATTTTGTTATAACGGGTGGAAAATACTTTGCGACAGAATAGTATCCTATTCAAAGGGTATCAAGCATTTGTCATTGCTTATTTGATGCTATAGAAACTGAGATAAACTATGGACCCATGGACCTTATGATTCCTAAGGACTACTCATATTTTTTGTTTATTTTATTTTTTTTTGTGCTGGTGGTTTCATTTTGTGTTGGTCTTAAATGGGTGCCACCTTTACCTCCTGGTTATTCGATCACTGGTGACATCTCATGAAACCTTATACTTATAAAAAGGTTAACTTATTGATCATTTCCACTGGGCTACATCGGGGGTCTCGATTGCTCAGTTGGTAGAGCACTCACTTCACACTCAAAAGGGACTGAGATCGATCCAAGGTGCAGTCGAGATTTTTTTCTTAGCCCCCTGTCCACTCAGAGGTGATTGAGTAGCTGGGTCTGTTAGATCTGGTGGAGAGTACTTTGCGATAGACTAGCGTCCCATCCAGAGTGTAGCAAGTAATTGCTATTGTCCATTTCACACTAGAAACTGGTATAAACTCTGGCTCCACGGGCCTAATGGCTCTGAAAGTTTATCCCAGTTTCTATAGCGTGAAATGGACAATAGCAATTACTTACTATCCTTTGGATAGGACGCTACTACTGGGCTACATCGAGTATTACCAATTGTTTTGATTTGCCTTTTCAGATACGTTTGTTTGTGGGATTGGCTCCCATTATTAGTCTGAATTACCTCAAGTCGCCTCTCAAGTATTTGGGTATTCTCAGTGACAAGGTAAATATGAAACAGAGAGAGAGAGAGAGAGAGAGAGAGAGAGAGAGAGAGAGAGAGAGAGAGAGAGAGAGAGAGAGAGAGAGAGAGAGGGAGGGAGGGAGAGAGAGAGGGAGAGAGAGAGAGAGTTGGGGAGGTATGAGAGATTTTTTGATGGTTCTTTTTACTATTATATTTTTTGGATTAGATGTGTTTTAGTTTTGTTAAGGTTTTTTTTTTTTGGTTTACGTCCATGTCATTGAATTTCCTTCTTATTATTTATTTGCTTAATTATTTTCAGAAATGCATTAGTCTATGGCAATACCGAATGTAAATTTCCAGAAATGGATAAATAAAGTTCATCTTATCTTATCTTATCTTATATGTTTTTTAAAATGGCTCCAATTTTTAATGTATCCGTTTCTGAATAAATGAAATGCCAGCTATAGTAGAAGGTATAAATTTGAAAAGGTGTACCAGGCAGAGTAAAGAGTAAAATACAAGAAAAATAATCATCCAAATAATAAAGTCTGGGGATCGAACCTCAGGCCTCCTGGTTAACAATCAGACATTACACCATAGAGATTATCCAATTGTCGGGAAAATTTGAAGCTTATTTTCTTTACAAAAAGAATTGTATTTGATGCTGTCATCATCATCATCATCAATATTTATTAAATCATACATAATAAGTATTTTACAAATATATTGTTTCCTTTATTGAAAGTACAAAAATTGCAAACACCCAAACTATTCTTTTAAATTAATTCTTAACCTTTTTATATTTCCCTTCGTCTCTATGTCTTTATTTCCAGGAAAAATACCTGATATTTGGATATCAAGACTTCTTGCCAAATGATTTAGTGATCAAAGTCTTAGTGGACACATTCTGTGACAAACGAATGTCAGAATGGATTTGCTCTAACGTTGTCTTTTTACTGTGCGGCTACGATGTGTCCAACATGAATAATGTGAGAAGATAGAACGCCAGTAGATTTTTAGTTCAGCTAAATTTGGCCACACTCATCATACCCATATCCCCATTGCTTCAAAACGGTGTTATTTCGGAATGACTTAAGATTCTGAAACTTGAATTTCTACCTAAAAATGTGAATGTGAGACCAATGTTTGTTTAATTTTGGAGAAAGTTTACAAATATTATACAGCAAAATTAAACTCTGGTTTAAATTTTATTTACTCCGACATATCACCAGATTGAGGCAGTGGTTAAATAATTTTCTTTTTTATAGATTCAGATATTTTCTTCTTCTTCTTCTTCTTCTTCTTCTTCTTCTTCTTCTTCTTCTTCTTCTTCTTCTTCTTCTTCTTCTTCTTCTTCTTCTTCTTCTTCTTCTTCTTCTTCTGCTTCTTCTTTTTCATTTTCTTCTTCCATTAAGGCAAAGCTTCAGTCTGAAGATTGTATGGCCGTCTTTTCAGTAACAGGGGTTTTAGGAGGAAACAGGGAGCGATTTTTTGAAGTCATCAATTGAAACGGCCTGTTTACAAGTGGTTGGTAGTGAATTCCAAAGTCGGATGGTAGAGGGGAAGAAAGATTAGAGATAATGGTTTGTTCTTCAGTGGGGGATTTCAAAATTAAATGCTGAGTTTCATGTTTTTGTTGTTGTTCCGTTTCAAATGGCTAGTTGGAATTTCGAGTTTTCCGTTTTGTGCTTTGTGGAATATGAGGAGTTTGTTGATGGAACGTCTTTCAGGTAGTTGTTTCCATTGGAGATCCTTTATGAGCTGAATTAAAATTTAAGAGGAGCACTGTTGACAACATGTTCGATAATCAAGCTAATTTATCTGCTTTTGACTTTGTATCATTAAGAGCTAATAAGCCTTAGAAACCTCTAAATGCTCTGTGTACTTATACTTATACATCACCTCTTAAACAATATCTTATCATTATACAACACCTCTGATTTACGGCATTTTAAAAAGAGAATTTGAGTCTTACTTCATAATTTAATACAGAATGCTTTTCCTTGAATTTCACACATATTTTAAAGGAACTTTACTGAAATTACCAATGAAATAAATGAATAAAGAACAGCATTTCACATTCATATAGTCGTCAATTATTTTTTTAAATTTACTCTCGGAAGGGGGAGGGGGGGGGGGGGGGGTTGGTTACCTACAAGTTGTTTTTTTTAAAAACTGTTTTTGTTTTTTGTTGGGTTTTTTTTTTTTTTTTGCCATTTGTGAAATTTTAACTTTGCATGTTTCAACACCTAAACGGTCAGGTTGGCTTTTATCATCATTTGTCCCAATATTTTTTTCTGATTATAAATACAGACTTAACTGTTTTCACCAAGAGAACAGGTCCAGCATTTCCACTCAAGCTAAAATAAAATCTGATCTTATTTGCATTAGTTTTATAATAATAATAATAATAATAATAATAATAATACTAAAAATAATAATGATCATCTTTATTGCCCCAGGATTGTTTTTAGGTTATAGATTATTTAATAAAAGAAAAAAAAAGTAGAAAAATAAAGAAAAGAAAAAAAACAAATACAAACGCATCACGTATATAAATCCAATCTCTTGTCTCCTCTCTCTCTCTCTCTCTCTCTCTCTCTCTCTCTCTCTCTCTCTCTCTCTCTCTCTCTCTCTCTCTCTCTCTCTCTCTCTCTCTCTGTGTCTCTGCCTCTCACTCTTATAAATGATATTCACCTGCTGCTTTAAAGTTACTTATCATTATCTTTTTCTTCTCATCTCCAAACGTCAGTCCCGATTGGCTGTATACATGAATCACTCTCCAGCAGGAACATCCACCAAGAATATGGTCCATTTTGCCCAGGTTAGTTATCACACAAACAGTGCTAGTATGAAATATTCATCCAATAACTTATAATAATTATACTATGCTAACATTTCCTCTGGAAAGCTCGAGGTGCAGGTATAGTATTTAAATTGTGATTCATAATATCAAAACAGTAACACATCGATGTAGACAAGACATCAAATAGGGAATTTCAAGTAAAAAATGACAACAAAATGGAATGTCAATTTAAAAAAAAATTTTTAACTTCAAAAACATTAACCCAAATATCATACATTTGTTGACAAATGAGTGAGTAGGGAACACATGTCACCACAGCTGAAATCGTCAAAGTTGTTATGCTTTTTCTATTGATGTCGAAAATGTTGTTATTATTGTTATTGTTATTATTATTATTATTATTATTATTATTATTATTATTATTATTATTATTATTATTATTATTGTTGTTGTTGTTGTTGTTGTTGTTGTTATTGTTGTTGTTGTTATTGTTGTCGTTGTTGTTGATGATGATATATTTTGTTCAGAGGAAAGTTATGGTTATTGGCCATGAAAGGCTTAAATAAACTTTTTTGAACTTTGAACTGTGTTGACAAATTCAACTTTGGGCGTGTAAATCACCCCAACATAATGGTGTATTGAGGCCAAGGTCAACAATTGATGAATGGCTTACACCGCTAGTAATAACACATCGTCCTCCCATTCATCACAGAAATTTTATTTTTTTAAAATAGGATTTGATATTCCGTCAGCCGGGCATAACTTTGAATGACAAATGCAAATTCTCAGGGTCTGCTTATATATTTGTTATACATGATATTTTTATTTAATACAACTCGGTAATCAAAAAGTTTTGTTATTTTTGTTTTTGTTGTTTTGAATGAAAACAAAACATTAAACCCCCCCCCCCCCCCCCCCCCCCCCCGAAAAAAAAACAAAAAAAAACAATTGAAATGCACGATGATATTGTTTTATTTGAAAACTGTCCCGGAATTATGAATGAATTGAAAGAAAACCATAAATCATCTGATTTACACCCCCCCCCCCCCCCCCCCCCCCCAACACTCACACATACACACACACACACATCAATACGACAACACTCCTGCTTCATCTCTATTTCCAGTTTTACAAAGCCAGGAGATTTGCCATGTATGATTATAATTCACCTCAAGAGAACATGAAGCATTATGGGACGGTATGTAATACACACATTAATTATTTATAAACGATATTATTAATCTTATTCTTTATGATGAGAAAGTTGCATTTTTATAGAAAGAATGTAAATACTTTTTTTACCAACATATATTAATATTCAAACTATTAGCACTTAAACGTCTAATGCACCTTCACTAGACATTATTTATAAAGAGTGCTGCAAAATAAACAAAATGAGAGTTTTTACATAGCGCAATATCCACTTGAAGTCTTGAAGCGCTGTACAAGGGGCCAGCAGCAACACTTACCATGTAGGACGATGTCAGGCGATATTAGATTTTTTTTGACAGTACAATGCTGTTAACAGCCTGGTACTCATTTGACACCTGAGTTCAGTGAGAGAATGTGAGTAAAGAGCCTTTTCCAAGGACTCAACTATGCACAGATCAAGGCACGAATCCAAGCCATTCCGATTCGAAAGTGAGTGTCATTGCTGCAAAATAGATTAGGAATTGATAATATTTATAGAACTTTAGAGTCATCAAGTCTATGGAGCCAAAGTTTTGTCCTTGTTCTTTTGTGTTGACCCTTTGATCATCCTCAAAGTGCTTTCCATCAGATGTAAAATACTCTTTCTGATCGGAAGGTCCTGAGTTCGAGCCTTGCTCAGAACATAGTTGAGTCCTTGGAAAAGACTCTTTACTCACATTCTCTCAACGTACTCAGGTGTAAAATTAGTACCTGGCCATTAACAGCGTTGTCTCTGTCTGAAAAAATTGCAAAATCGCCTAACTGGCGTCATGTCCCGTTCTACATGTTACAGGTTGCTGGATATTTTGCTATATAAAAACTCAAATTTGTTTGTTTGTTTTTTAAAATTTGTTGATCATTGGAAATAAAAGCTCTGCAGGATACTTTCCTCTTCACAATCCTTTGTTTTGTTTTTTTACTTCGTTCCATCCAGACTAGTCCACCTTCCTACAACGCAAGTCTAGTCAAAGTACCAACCTTGATATTCACAGCCACCAATGACTTGATGGCTGATCCGAAAGTGAGTCATTCCATTCCATCATTCATTCATTCATGAAATTTTGTGTTTAAAAAAAAAAAAATGATTAGCTTAAATATGTGTTCAGGATTTTTTAAAAATCTATCTATTTTAATATGAAAATTATAACACGTCTCTACAAAATAATTCCATTTTGGGATTCAATAAAGTTATTATTATTATTATTATTATTATTATTATTATTATTATTATTATTATTATATTATTATTATTATTATATTATTATTATTATTATATTATTATTATTATTATTATTATTATTATTATTATTATATTATTATTTTATTATTATTATTATTACTATTATTATTATTATTATTATTATTATTATTTATTATTTCATTATTATTATTATTATTATTATTATTTATTATTATTATTATTATTATTATTTTATTATTATTTATTATTATTATTATTATTATTTTATTATTATTATTATTATTATTATTATTATTATTATTATTATTATTATTATTATTATTATTATTATTATTATTATTATTATATTATTATTATTATTATTATTATTATTATTATCATTATATTATTATTATTATTATTATTATTATTATTATCAGTATTATTACTATTATTATTATTGTTAATTACAGTACTCGCTGAATTCTAGCACATTCTCGGTAGAAGCCAAAACCCCGTGCTAGAATCCAATCATGCAGAAATCTGATGCTTATGGGAGATAACCAATTATAGATACCCTGTTCTTCAAGGGTTATTTCCTTATTATTACTTCCCTTATCAGTGATCCCAGTGGTTGGGGGAGTAAGAAGTGGTTTTCATGCATTATGGACTCAGTTCATAAAAAAATTGAGCTTTTATATAGCGCAATATCCTTTATACGGGCTCAAATCGCTTTACAGAGGGCCCCTGACCAACAGCAACACATAACATGTAGAATGAGACATGGTGCCTGCTAGGCGATATTACAATTTTTTCCGACAAGAGACAACGCTTTTAACGGCCAGGTACTCATTTTACACCTGAGTACGGTGAGAATGTGAGTAAAGAGCCATTTCCAAGGACTCAACTATGCGTTAAGTGAGACTCGAACCCAGGACCTTCTGATCCAAAAGCGAGTGTCATACCGCAAGACCACATAGCCGAAGAGAGTTTTTATGAGCCTGTGTGTTGACAAAGTATTCTGTAATATGTAACTAGTGTAGAGTTATATCGACTTATTATATAGAAAGAAATTGGGTCACCCAACTACAATGTCCTATATTGCAAAAGTATGCTGGAATTTGGCGTGCTGGAATCCAGCGAATGCTATTGTAAATGAATAGTAATAATTTTTTTAGTGTATGTTTTTTTTTTGGTTATGATTAATTTCCCTTTTAACCATTTGTTTTCCATCTGTAGGATGTTGAAATCCTCAAGACTACACTTCCTAACATAGTAGGCAGTTATGTCATTCCTCCGTGGAACCATCTAGACTTCATCTGGGGAATGAATGCTGCCAAGTATTGTTATGACATCATAGTCCAATGGCTGCACAAATTCTGAAGGGAGTTTTCCTCGATAAAACAAACACGTTCTGTTTCTGATATGCTATTCGTTGATTTTATTTCACACTCCGGGTGGTTCTTTCAAACAATAAAGCTTACATGGTAGAAGTTTGTGATATCCCCTGTTGAACGAAACAAAATTTATCTTATTGGTTTTTTTAGAGTGTTTTAAATCTTTGAACGCTGAGGTTATATTTGCATTTCTGTCATAAAATGGATGACACCTGATTGAGGCAGCATGAGAATGACAAGATAAGACAAAGCGACATTCGAATTCGGCACAAATCTCAATTAAAATATCCCCCTAGGGCCAATTGAATGTTCTGATGTAAGAAATGATACCATTGGTTCAATCTACAGTACTTTTGTAGAAAGTAGGATTGGATTACATTATTATTTTTGCCTTCCAAGACCGGCCGCACTGTGCAGCCATTGGCCAGTAAACAGATTCTGCTCTTGGCCGCACAAATTAATTTAGGGACGTTATTCGAATCAAGGCTAGGCCATTGGTTTTGATGGTTGATTTGGTCCCGTACTTCATCTTGTAACACTGTTAAACAAAAATTAATAATATTCATATTATCACATATTATGTGTAGTAACTGAATGAGTTACAATGGTATCAACAGGGTTTGTTTATATATTTGTTAAAAATGGCATTTTTTATTTAATGCAGCTCAGTAATCAAAATGTTGTTTGTTTTTTTTGTTTGCTTCTTTTTGAAACAACACATTATCTAATTAGCTGTCATTATTGGTTTTGGTAGATGACAGGAGATCTCTTTACTGAAATCCGAGAATTTCTGTATGGGCTGTGGGTTTGTCTGAAACAGTTTCTTTTTTTGTTGTAATTGTGAATGAAAGATATTGCGATATTATTTTTAAAGAATTGTATGAAAGAAGTGCATCATTTTATTATCTATGCTACAGAAGAGGCTCACTTTACGGAAATCTGAGAATTTTTATCTGGATTATCTGTCTGCCTAGGACAAATTTTTTGTTGTTGATTTTTTTATTATTTTAGCTTGTTTTTTTAAAAGCTGTGAATGAAAGATATTGCACTATCGTTTTCAATGAATTTTATGAAAGACGTGCATCATCTTAATAGCTGTGATTCACAATACAATAGAGGATCACTTAACAGAAATCTGAGAATTTCTGTATGGATTATCTGTCTGCCAGAACAATTTTTTTTTTTTATAGATTTTTTTCATTTTATTTTATTTATTTTTTTGTGAATCAAAGATATTGCACTATCATATTCAACATATTTTATCAAAAACTTTCTAAAACACATCTTATTGTCAACTCAGGGGATTTTAGTGATCAGCCATAAAAAAAAACTGCTGGCTATATGTTGTTCTAAAGTATACTTTTACACTTACTGTATAATTAGCATTTTCGTTATGGTGAAACTTCGATTACTATTGTGCCTTTAAAAAATGTTTTCAACAACATTTCCATAAATTAATTTTGAAATGAAAATTTAGTGTATGATGTGTCTTTATGTTATGGGTTCTTTTTTTTCATCATCTTTACAAAAAAGAAAAATAACATGGGAGATTGTCTTTTAAAAATGTATTTCAATTTGATTGTAATTATAAACCTATTTCTCTTCTTTTGGTCAGAAGCTATATTATTATTATACTTTATCCTATTTGCTCAATTTAATGCAATGTATTTTTAATATGATGTGATCTGATAATCATGCACTGAAAAATTATACAGAAAGAAGAAACGCATTCATGGGTCGCAGGAGGTCCCTAGCTGTGTCTCCTATCCCCCTATATGTTTTCCGAGTTGTTTTAGATCTTTGTCTTTTGAATGAGATTACATGGTTTGTCCTGGCCAAGTCCTTGGCCGAGAGGGAAACAGTCAAATCTCTATTTGAACCCTCCCCCCCCCTAACACTGTCTAATTCTCGTGTGCTTTGAATAATTCTAGACTTTTTTGACTTTCCCATTTTTCTGTCATTTTACTGGCGCTGAAATGACCTGATTGTGTCGTAAACACCGTTAAACCCTTAAAAACAAAACAAAAACAAAAGCATACAGCATTCCGAGAGATATGAAAGGGAGAAGTAAGCTCAACTTTGGGAGCACTAAAAAGTTTTGATGCAGTGCATTTTTTTTCTCTATTTATTCATCATTATGACTGTTACAACTATCTCCTTTATTGTAATATTATAAAAACTCCTCTGATGGCAACTATCATCAACACTACCACCACCATCATCCTCATCATCATTGGTATCGTCAAATTTTCTACTGCCTTATTGCTAAATCAGCAATAAAAATAAACAATTTTCTTTAAATAAAAAATGTCTCTTGTCATATTTTAATTTCAATATACATCTTTTTTTTTTGAGGCAGAGGACACATCGTCGTGGAGGCATATGATAGGCAATGTGCATACAAGCGCAGGCCACAGATTATTAAAAAAATCCCACCTTTTTTACACGGAAAAGTAATGCAAAAGACATCAACTAAAATTGCATTTTTGAAAACAAATTTCACATCGTACTCAGGTGTAAAATGAGTACTTAGGCGTTAACAGCGTTGTCTCTGTCCGAAATCGCCTAACAGGCATCATATATCATCCTACATGTTAAGTGTTGCTGTTGGCTAGGGGACCTCTTGTAAAGCGCTTTGAGCACATTTAGTGGATATTGCGCTATATAAATGCTCTAGTTTTTTGTTGTTGTTTTTTTGTCTTACTTTTTTCTTTATTACTTGAGCACTGGGTCTAACAGTTTTTACTATTTTAGCATCTTCCTTCGTGCTGGAGTAGAAATGACTAGAAGAGTCACAAGTGATGTAAATGTAAAAGCCGTAGGAATAAACAAACAAAACACATCTATTGATTTCTAGGATTTGATACTAAAATCTTTTGATTCAAAGATTAGAGACCCAACCATCCCATCATCATATCACTCTAAATATCTGGGTGGGGTTCCTGACCTCCCATAGTGGGCAGGGGGGTACATACTGTGTCTTCTATCCCCTTATATCAGTTTTCCAACATGCTTTCTGTCTTTGTTTTGGAATGAGATTACTTGGTTTTGTCCTGGCCCTGGCTGGAAGGGAAACATTCAAATGCATAGTTATTTTTTGGGGAGATGATATTTTTTCCTTGTAAATCATCTCTCTGTTATGTATTATTATATTTGTTATTTTGAATGTATAATGTAAGCATTTGAATGCATTCCTCCTTGTTGGATTTTGTGCTTGTGTCCAGATGAGACTTATCGGTGATCTCAAACTAAGTACATTAGTGGTGTGCTCTTGGAATCTACATCTGATCCCTATTTGTTCCCAGTTCCCCTATGTCTTACTTTTTCTTGGGTGCTTTAATTGTAATTCTAGAACTTTTTACTATCTCATTTTCTTCCTTTTTACTGGCGCTGATATAACCTAAATGACTGGGTGGGGATCCTGACCTCCCATAGCGGGCAGGGAGGTACATACTGTGTCTTCTATCCCCTTATATCTGTTATCCAACATGCTTTCTGTCTTTGTCTCGGAATGAGATTACTTGGTTTTGTCCTGGCACTGGCCGGAATCCTAGCTGGGAGGGAAACAGTCAAATGCAGTTATTGTTTTGGGAGATGATATTTTTTTCCTTGTAAATCATCTCTCTGTTATGTATTATTATTTTTATTTTGAATGTATAATGTAAGCATTTGAGTGTATTCCTCTTTGTTGGATTTTGTGCTTGTGTCTGGATGAGACTTGTAGGTGATTTCAAACTAAGTACATTGGTGGTATGCTATTGGAATCTACATCTGATCCCTATTTGTTCTCAATTCCCCTTTGTCTTACTTTTTCTTGGGTGCTTTAATTGTAATTCTAGAACTTTTTACTATCCCATTTTCTTACTTTTTACTGGCGCTGATATGACCTAAATGTGTTGCAAGCGCCGTAAAACTCTTAAAAACAAAAACATAACCTAAATGTGTTGCAAGCGCCGTAAAACCCTTAAAAACAAAAAACAAACTCTAAATATGTTTCGTGTGGTAAAACAATAAGAAACATATTTTCTTGATAATAATAGTCAAAATCATTTATTTCAACCTACATCAACATTTTTCCAATTCTTATGATCAGGATCAGCGGTACCAAAATATACATTAAATGAGTATAGTTTGTCAAACGTATTGAGATTACAAAATATGTTATTCTATTTATATGGTATATATGGGTATATTTTATTACATCTGTATACAAATAGGTTTGGACTTCAGTGTATGTTGATGAAGATGATAACGGTGGTGGTGATAATGATAATGATGAGCTATAATGATGATGAGATTACATTACATAGTTATACTTTAAAAGGAACAATTTTTCACATATTATCACAGTCCAGTGAACATAGAAAATGCCTCAAAAGAACAACGTATTAAGGCAACCGTTTTCTATTTTCAATAAAATTAAATGCTGAAAGGCACAAAAATTCAATTTTTGGGGATCAGTAAAAAATGTTTTTAATCTTTGGTCATTTAAAAAAATTTCAGCAATCCATATTTTGTTGAACAGAAATCTTTCCACAAGGTTACCGATTTTTCTTATATTTATGGAATTCAGTATGTTATAAACAACCCAGCCCTTTATCATGGTGTGCAACCCAGCACCTTGTTAGGCCGGTCACAAGCCCGGATAAATGGGGAGTGTTTGCTCAGGAAGGGCATCCTGGCAGTAAAACTCAAGCTACAACTAATGAATGAATGAAACCAGAAATATCATCCCGAAACGGCCGAGGCCCGGGATATAAACGGCCGCCTCTATCATTATTGGCCAGCAGGATGGCAGTGGAAATTCAGTGACTGCTGGTCACCCACAAACAGGAGGATAGGCGTAAAAGATGGTCGTGGAAACGGATGGGAGTGGAGATCAAGATTGGAAGTTTGAACGTTGGAAGTATGACTGGCAGATCTTGGATTTACAATAAGCGGGAAAGAGGAAAAAGGAACGCCCAGAGACGAGATGGTTGGATAAGGTAAAGGATGATATGAAAGAACTGGGCCTGGAGGAAGATGATGCTATGAACCGAGATGCATGGAGATGTGTCCTTCATTATGGCAACCCTGTAAAATCTTCTTATTCTGTTACTGTTACCAGATTGCTTAGAAGAAAATGTGTCCTCTGATCATCCAGAGAGCAACTATCAAGGCAGCCGCTTTCAATTAAACTAAAAGAAATCTGGTAAGGACCGTTCATGTGCACCTCTTAACATTTTGGGTCATCTATTTTATTTGAACAAGCAGCTAATTCGTTATTTTTTTAAAAAATGTTTTTTTACCAAAAACTTATCAAATGGCTTTAAGAAATGTAACCTTACATCTCAATATGGTATTTTGTTGGGGTGAATTAGTGATTGGGGGTCTTGATAGCTCAGTTGGTAGAGCACTCGCTTCAACAGCAATGGGGACTGAGATCGATCCTGGGTGCAATCGAGATTTTTTCTGACCCCCTTGTCCACCCAGCAGTGATTGGGTAGCTCGGTCTGTTAGATCTAGTGGAAGGTACTTTGCGATAGACTAGTGTCCTATCCAAAGGGTACCAAGCAATTTTTATTGTCCGTTTTGCGCTACAGAAACCGGGATAAACTCCAGCTCCATTGGCCTTGTGGCTCGGAAAGTATTAGTGATTTAAATGTTAAAATGGCCAAAAATGTGAGATTTTAGTTTGAGTCATTTCAACAAACTATATCGAAAACATATACATAAAATTTGGCCAAATTTCATATTTTCTATCTTAAAATCAATTGTCATCATCCAAATAATCCTGGCATAATACCATTTTGAGGCTGTAGGTCACAAAGTATGAATATTTATCGGGATGAAGACCCTGATCGTGGCCTGTTGCTGCTCCCTGAACCTTCCACCTTCTCCGCCGAAGACGGAAGTCTACGCTTAGTGGGCCCTCGCTGTACTTGTCTGGCCCTCTGACCAAATCCCAGGCACTGTAAGGATTCTGACAAGTATCGGATGGCTGGAGATACACACAGCAGCACCAACAGTTTGGCATCACCTCCTGGATTAAAAGAGTGGATGAAATGTTAAATGAAGTAGGTAATTCGAATAATCATTTTGTGTGTGTTAATCTATCAGAATATTTTTAGTTATGCTGTTTTGTGGTATGGCACTTACCTTTGGACCAACAGGTCCCCAGTTTGAGTCATGCTCTGGGTGGTGAAAAGTCCTTGGAGAAGGATCTTAACTCACATTCTCACTGTACAAAACACAATGAGCAAAGGGCGACTACATGTATTTGGCCCAAGAGGATCACACTGAAGTCGAAGATCTATGGGTCTCAGCACACGCTTGGGAAGACCACAGCGTTCCTAAATCTTGTTGGCCTTCAGCCATAAAGACATGAGGGGAAAGAAGAAGAAGAACTCACATTCTCTAATTCTCACATTCATTGGTGTAAAATGGCTAACAGCGTTGTCTCTATCAAACAAAAATATTTTTTTTCTTTTCATGTCTCATCTAACATGTTAAGTTTGCTGTTTGCTTGGTACCTCTTGTAAAATGCTTTGACCACATTCAGTGGACATCTTGATATTAAGAACAAATCTTTAAAAAGTCAAATTTTCAGTTCACATCATCTTCTTTTCTTGTTTTTAGAAACAATGAGAGCAGAGCTAGAACAAGGGTCTCCAAGGTAAACGTGCAATGCCTTCTCCACTTTGCCAGTCCCCTCCACCTTCACCCCTCTTCTTTATACTACTCCCTTGTAGATGGAACTAGAACCCAATAAGGATATATATAAATTTACTCCTGCAAAAATGGCGGTCAGGAGACGTTCCAAAAAAGATAATAAAGAGGGAGGGAATGTACATCCACTAAAATGAGAAACAATATAAGAAGAGAGGCATCATTGGTCAACTGTTGTTTTCTAAGTCAAGAATACAACTCGTACACATATTTTTAGTCCAAGCAACCGTAAAATTGTATTTAATATTTGAGATATAAGTAAACAGAGACTTGTGGCTCAGCGGTACGGTCTTTGCTTCATACCCGGAAGGTAACGAGTTGGATCACCCGCCGTTGAGCTGTGTGGCTTTGAGCAAGTCACCTTGCCCTAGCTCAATTTGCGGCGCTGCACTGTTTCCAATCTTCCCTTGGAATAGAGCCTAGAGACAAATTTCTCATTTGGGAATTTTCTTTCTTTATTTATTTTAATTTACATAAACCAACACTCACCAATAGAGTCTTGCAAGAAGTGAGTGAGACGACTATTTCTGTAAGGTACGTGTGTCCTGTGTTCAGCCAGGGCTCCTAGTACATCTGCTAGGGCAGACAGACTCTTGTTGATGTATGAGGCCTCTCTCAAGGCAGCACCTTTGACGCCAGACATACCTAGGATTTAAGAACAAAGCGGAGAATAGTGCACGTTAAACTAAAAAGTAGAAAACGGTAAGGGCTTTGTGTATTGTTGTGCTGACGAAGGGTTTGTACCCAAAACGTCCATTGTCTGTTTTGTTCCCATACGAAGCCTTTCCATTTTCACTCTTTCATTAGTACGTTAAACTAAGTAATAAATTCTTGGAATACCTAAAGAATTGCGGAGACGCAAGAAAAACTTGTGGACAAATGCAGGAGAAACCGAACTGCAATGGATCTTAGTAGCCTCTAGGGCCAAAAGGCCAATAGAATCGGAGTTTATCCTGGTTTCTGTAGTGTTAAAATGACAGCAGCAATTGCTTGCTACTCTTTGGATAGAATGCTTGTTTATCAAAAAGTCTGCATCAAATTGAAAACTCAGAATCTGTTGTGCTGGTAAAGTAGAATTGCCTTCCTTTATCTCATCAGGGCTTTTTAAAAAATGATGTTATGTCATGTATCAAACAAGAAGGAATAAAAATCATTTCTGCTCACCCACACATTCACTCCCGGCAAGATCGACCAATTGTAGTTTGGTTTTAATGACAGGTTGACCCTGATTGGCTGCCGTGGGTGCCATGATTCCCTGCTGTTGTAACATGGTTTGCAATTGGTCGTTTGTCATAGTTTGGGACTGGGATCGGCCTAGTTTCTTGTTGGAGGCTGGTGGAAAGACATGGGCGATTGTATGATTGGATAAATCAATAAATGAATGAATAAATGAATGAGTTCAACAAGTCAATGAAATTAATCAACAGCACGACACGAACAATAATTAATAATAATAATAATAATAATAATAATAATAATAATAATAATAATAATAGTTTTAAAAAAATTAAAATAATATTAATAATAATAATAATAATAATAATAATAATAATAATAATAATAATAAGCTTTGTGAATCACTAAGAACAATGTCAAACCAAGGAAAAGTGCTGCAGTGTGATACATCAGTTACACATAGGGTTCAACAGTCGTGACGTCACTTCCCTCGTAATGATGCATAGTAACTGGTTCTAAAATATCTGAACAATGGCGGACACCAGTATCTCCATCACCACCCTTATGAAATACTTCTCCGACGAGAATAAAAGTGTATCAAGAGGAGAAAATCATTATAAATATGATCATGTTTTGACCTTATGATCACATGACATGTGAAAAAGGCCTAGCCAGCATGGAGACTAAAAAGTACCGATTTTCTTTGTTTATAACTAAGCAGCTGCTGCTGGACGGACGTGACGTCAGACTATTGAATCCTATTGTATTATATTTTTTTGGACTGAACCAGATGCAAAAAAAAAAAAAAAAATGAAGTGCTATTAATGTTAAAATGACCAGAATTTTATTTTTTACCCATACCATCCATTGAAGAACTGAGATCGGCAGACGAAGATGATCTGGCAAAGAAACTCGGGGCTTTGGAAGTCAAGGTCAAGGTGACAATGAGATGAGACCTGCTGGAGTGTTCGTGGACCATTGTTGCTGACTCTCGGCGTGTACGGAGACCGCGTTGCACAAGACACATTACTCCATACACATCCTCTACTGGTCTGGATGGGAAGGAAAGAAGAAAAAAAAAAATCATGTTACATGGGATGGAGGTAATGAACAAAAAAAATTATACCAAACACGGAACTTATTGGGCTCAAATTATAAATAGATTTTTTTTAAACCAAATATTTAAAACATAACAAACAAAACATACAAGCACAAAAACAGAATAAATACACAACACCCCCCCCCCCTCCTCCACGCAAAAGCCCCCCAAAAATTATAAATAAATAGATAAATAAATATTTTAAAAACTCACTTGGAGGTGACAGTTGGGATATTGAGAGAGCCATCACCTCCTGTCACCATGTCGTGTTTGGCATTTGGGTTGCTGCTCAGTAAGTCTCGAATGTCGTTGTTGTAAATCTCCACCACAGAAACTTCTAGACTGTGTGTTCCTTCAGGCTTCTCTTCTATCAGTCTGAATGGTGAAGAGAAGAGATAAAATTATAATCTCAATGTTACATGATATGTGGTCTGTGATCAATCAGGTTTGGCTAAATATCTAATGGGTTGCCGACTCGAGAAGAATAACTGCCTCCTTCCCCCTCAACCTCCTTTTCATCTCCTGTAGAGGTTAACTCAAGGTCCGGAAGTGGTTTCGTGCATTTGATGTTGCATGAATTGTAAAGAACAATAAACTTCGACCTAAACAGTGAATCAATGTCAACATTTGATGACTATTGATAAAAGTAAGTACACAACAGAAAAAAAAAAGTTATAAGCAACAAAGTAAATAAAAACAGCAACAATAACGGTTATGACAACAAAAACAACATAAAGAGCAACAGTAGCTGCAACAATAACAACAACAATAGCAGAAGCCTTAAAGGTGCTAACTATAAAAACTGTGTCAATAACAAGTTTATACCTGAACAGTTCGTGGGTACCCTGGGTATAACACAATCAAGGTGTGGATCATCTGAAGGGTTAAGTCTTTAATAACAACACCAACAATGATAACAACAACAAACAACAATAAAAATAGCAGCAGTCTTAAAAATGATAACTTTGAAAACTCTGACAACAACAAATCCATAACTGTAAATCCTTGAGCACTAACAACCCCTCCTACATTAAAGACCTCCTGAACATCCATGTCCCCAATAGAAATTTGAGGTCAAGCAATGACCAATCAATCCTTGTCAAACCTAAGACCTTGCGTAAAATAGGTGAGCAAGCCTTTCAATTTTTGGTGCCCCATTTTTGGAACTCTCTCCCATCACATGTGAGATACTCAGATTCGTTGATAATTTTCAAATCTCACTTTTAAAAAGTTTTATTTTTTTACGTCATAAGTTGCTATACTATTATCATGTTTTGTTGTTGTTAAATTGAATTCATATCAATTTTCCATCTACACTTGTCTTACTGTAATATGTTTTATCTCACTGTAAAGCGCTTAGAGCCTGTGACAACGGGGTGAAGTGCTATATAAATGCCATTCATTATTATTAATATTATACCTGAAGAGTTCGCGGGTAGCCCTGGGAATAACACCTTCATAGGATTTGGATCATGGGAAAGGTTATTATAATCTTCAATAACAACAACAATGGCAACAACAACAAACAACAATAACAATATCAGCAGCCTTAACTCTTTCAGTGCCATTGGTCGCACCGTGCGGCCATAGCAGATTCTGTTCTACTGGCCAATGGCTGGTCTTGAAAGGCAAAAATAATAATGTAATCCAATCCTACTTTCTACAAAAGTACTATAAATTGAACCAATGGTATCATTTCTTTCATCAGAAAATTCAATTGACCCTAGGGGGAGATTTTAATTGAGATTTGTGCCGAATTCGAATGTCACTTTGTCTTAGCTTGTCATTCTCATGCTGCCTCAATCAGGTGTCAGCCATTTTGTGACGGAAAGGCGAATATAGCCTCAGTGCTGAAAGAGTTAAAGGTGATAACTGTGAAAACAACAAAGCCATACCTGAACAGTTCGCGGGTAGCCCTGGGTATGACACCTTCATCAGGATGTGGATCATGTGACAGGTTATAGTCTTCATTCCGATGACTTCCCAGCATAGTGTGTGTCTTACCACTTCCTGTCTGTCCATATGCCATGATGCAAATATTGTAACTGTGGAAATTCACTTCATTAATGATGACGAGGAAAACCCCCATTCATTATATTTATTTTAATGATAATAAAATGTAAGAAATGATCTTTTTTCTGTACAGGAATTCAATTTTTTTTTCTCTCACTAATTCTGCTAAAAAAAATGACAAATTTATTTTAAAATCTAAAAAACAAAAAGGGATAAAATTATATTAAAATCTTTTTAAAAAGACAAATTCATTTTAAAATCTAAAAAAAAAAGACAAAATTATTTTAAAATCTAAAAAAAAAAAGAAAAATTTAATTTAAAATAGACAAAATTAATAAATGTAAAGAAAACTAAAATCAAAGAAGTTGCAATTTTTATAACAATCCCCCCAAGATTTGCAATGCAAACACACTTATACAATTATGTCTGTTACATTGATTAAGTGTTAACATTTTCATCACCATCACCATTATCATCATCATCATCATCATCATTATCACCATCATCATCTTTATTATTATGATCAACAATGTGCTCATTTATATATCCCTTCAAAATAAAAGACATGTTTACATCCAAACGCGACATGGGAAAAAAAAACATTGATTGTCTTAAAACTGACTGAACTCAAATCAGTCAACCTGTTTAAGTCTGCACCAATAAATTGTCACTCGCGTTCATGCATTGAACACAGAGTAGGACAAGAAACAATCAATAAATAAAAATTCGAAACAAACATTTCTATGAAGCACATTTAAGCTTTACCATGTTCAAGGTTCTTTTCAGTGCTTCATTTATTATACCAGCAGGTTATGTGGTACCAAATTTTCATTTATACTGTACGGGGGCATGTGTCAGGCCCTCCTATAACACCCATCATTGCCCATAGGCAGATCCTCATTCATGCCTGAGTCGAGTGTGGCAATTTCTCTTAAGTGCCTCATTGAAGAATACAGTGAAACGGTCATAATTTTTCAATCACTGTCATTCATCCAGTCTACATAACTTGGTATCATATGTGCGTCTATGTGGTCTAGTGGTATGACACTCGTTTTCGGATCGGAAGGTTTGAGCTACACTCAGCTCATTGTTGAGTCCTTGAAAAAGACTATTTACTCACATTCTCTCATTGTACTCAGGTTTAAAATGAGTACCTGGTCGTTAACAACATTGTCTCTGTCAGAAAAAAATGTAATATCGCCTAACAGGTGTCATGTCTCGTTCTTTATGTTACATGTTGCTGTTGGACACAGACCCTTGTAAAGTGATTTAAACACGTTAAATGGATATTGCTCCATACAAAAGCTCAATTTTTTTAATTTAAAAAATATTTTTTTTTTATCATATTACAAAGTGAACGGACTTACCCATCCAAAAGGGAGGTAAGCATTGGTTGAACCTCATCAAATACAGATTCCTGTTTTTCTGTTGTACTGTAAACTCTGGTGGGGATGTCAACACAAATCGTGCAATGTTTAACATTGGTAAATCACAAACAATAGCAAAATAAATAAGGATTAAAATTATTTTCTTTACTTCATTTACTTCACCGTTTCTATAATGTTCAGCCTGCCTTATATAATTGATATCCCGATCTTAAAAGCCAGGAGTTGTTTAGGGGAAAAATAAGGAAATCAATCTCATCCTGAGAGCTGGTATTTCTTAAAATGCATGTTCAGATTATTTTTTTGAGGGGGCAGCCTGGCTCAGCTGTACGGTCATTGCTTTGTACCCAAAATGTACCAAGTTCAACTACCCGCCCCTTTGTGTGGCCTTGAGCAAGTCACCTCGCCCTAGTTCACTTTGGGGTGCTGTACTATGACTGACGCCTGGGTTTTACCAGTCTTCCCTTGGAATAGACCCTAAAGACAAATTTCCCCTTGGGGACGAATAGAGGAAATTTATATTTTTTATTTTTATTTTTTTTACTACATTTAGTACTTAGACTAGCACCTTTACAATGGTATGTAGAAAAGTAAGAATTTTTTAAAAACATAAAAAGAAAGAATAAAACACAATCAAATCAAATAAAAAACAAAAATGACAACAAAATAAAACATGAATCTTTCCTCCTCCACCTCCTGATCCATTCCTATTTAGTTACCTCTCAAACTCGAACACCTTGTTATGTTTTGCTGTCCTCACACACAGATTTTCCTTGAAGTTAATAAAAAAAAAGAAAAAAGATACAAAATTCACCACAATGAAATCGCAATCAGACCTTGTGTTGTAATGAAACATGGGGAGACCATGGTTTAAAACCGTCCTAAATGTTAAATGTTGCTGTTAGCCAGGGACCCCTTGTAAAGCGCTTTGAGCACATTTAGTGGATATTGCGCTATATAAAAGCTCAATTATTTTTTATTAAAACAAGAAACTCAGCGCAAAAGCAGAAAGTCTTTAGAGAATAAAACCATCTGTTCCTGTGCTTAACTCCTGACACTTCATGGAACCTGGACCACATCTTGTTCATGAATCCTAGATGCCTCAGACCCCTGACCCCAGAAAATAATAATAATAATAATAATAATAATAATAATAATAATAATAATAATAATAATAATAATAATAATAATAATAATAATAATAATAATAATAATAATAATAATAATAATAATAATAAAAATAATAATAATAATAATAATAATAATAATAATAATATAATGAATTTATATAGCGCCTAATTCTAATCACAATTGCTCACTGGCGCTTTACATCAACACATCATATATCATACACAGATATAGAACTGATATGTTAAAAACCACATTGATATGATAATATAATAATTCTAATAAACTACATACTAAGAGTCTAAATTATATGCCCTACATATCAGAATCTCTTTCTTTTTTTTCTTTTTTTTAATGCGTACTCTTTTTCAAAATGCCAACTGGGAGAATCAGAGATGTGTTCATTAACTCTTTCAGCGCCATTGGTCAGACTGTACGGTCAGAGCAGAACCCGCTCTACTGGCCAATGGCTGCACACTGCAGTCGGTCTTGAAAGGCAAAAATAATAATGTAATCCATTCCTACTTTCTACAAAAGTACTATCGATTGAACCAATGGTATCATTTCTTTCATCAGAACATTCAATTGGCCCTAGGGGGTATTTTAATTGAGATTTTGGTCTGAATTCAAATGTCGCTTTGTCTTAGCTTGTTATTCTCATACTGCCTCAATCAGGTGCCAGACATTTTGACACGAAAATGCGAATATAACCTCAGCGCTGACAGAGTTAAGCTCTATCGTCCTTTTCCAAACAATGAGACAAGACATGAAAAAGGAAGTGCGAGATTTTCAACAGGTTGTAAAGTCCAAACAAAGAGGATATGTGTATTAGTCCATCAAAAACCAAAATGGAAACCAATGGAAAATCATCACCAGGAAGCATGCAAAGATTATTCCATAAGTCGGATAATGGTCCATCATAAGTAATCGACATTCCCGGTTACACAAAAAAGCCATGCTTATGTTCAGATATATATAAGTTTGCAAATTTGTTAAAAAATTATCAATTTACAGGTTCAATGAAATTTTACGAGATAATGATCATTATTTGAGATGTTGCAGGTAATTAAAATTCAGACCTTTATTTGACCACACGATAATTAATTAAGAAAATGAACAAAATACACTTCCATAAATGAATGTTAACACAGTAACTCACATCATCAACGTAATGGACGACAACCTCAGAGCGAGTTCCTTGCCTAAAAGAAGATGAAATAAAATCAATTACAAGGACAAAGAATATTTCAAACATAAATTGTAATGCATATTTCCCCTTTATCTTCTTTTTATAAGAACCAACATCTCAGACAATCAAAATATTACTATTCATTTGCAGGTACAAAAGAGAATTAAAATTAATATTTCTCTCTTTGTGCAGTTATAAAAGACAGAAAAATGAAGGTAGTTCCTGCAGTTTCAGCAGATTCACTATGCTAAATGTGATTTACAATACTTCCTTTATTCTTCCCAGTAAGCCAAAAGGATTCAAATTTCATTTGATAGAACTAAACTCCATTTACTACAAAACAAAACAATTTCGCCTGTTAAGAATTCTTTGGTACTAGCACTCTTACAAAATCCACTACCGTTTACATCTTGTTAATTACACTTGGGTTGATGTGAGCAAATGCGTGTAAAGTGCCTTGCCCAAGGATATCAAAGCAAAGCCAGAGTTTTGCAATCTCAACATCAATTGATTTTTGATAAAAGATAATAAATCTGTACTGCTCAGTCAAAGTGCTAGAAACTATAGACTGTAAAAAGTAATAAACAAAAATGAATATGTGACCCTTCGCCTCAAAACGGTATTAAGTCGGGTTAGTTAAGTTGTTAAAAATTGAATTTATAGCCAGAAATATCAGACTTGTGTTGAGTTTGTATGTTTTATTGAGGAGAATGGATACCATATTTTAGGGTGCTAATGCCAACAATTTTAATTTTAGACCAGTTTAACATTTAATTCAGATCTTAAGCATCTGGTTCGTTCCGACATAATACCGTTTTGAGACGATAGGTCACATATAACAGCTTCAAAAAAAGAACAGAATGCCAAACACAGAACGTTTCAAGCTCAAAACCCTTCTTCAGCCAACAACAAAAAACAATAAAGACATAAATACATTACTAAATTCCAGATTGACGACAGAAAAATTTTGTAGCTCCTCTTCTAGGAAAGTCTTTCCAAGATTTTTCTACAAAATAAAAGCTTTAATGGCTTTGCAAATATTGAAATGTTTGATTTTTCAACAGTTTCAAAAGCATCGATTTTATCTTTGTAAACAAACTGTCATTACCTTCCTAAAGAAGAAATGTCCTCGGTCTCAGCATCAAATTCCATTAAAGGACGTAATCGACCATGGACACGAATGTTGCCTCGCAGCTCCTGAAAGAGAAAAAATTATGAATAGGTCTTTATGTCTTATAAACGGAAATTATAATAAAATAGGTTATGGAAACATTATAACAACATAGAGTATGACATTGAGCTTTAGTGATGGCTAACAAACTTCGTGGCATTTGTGTGTGTGGAACCCATGGCTCAAGATAGACATTGAATTTGAAACCACTTTATTTTTTTGAGTGGTGGATGGCTCATGCAGTAAAGTCACACTCTCCCCAGCCAGGCTAAAAATAATACAAAGTAGATTTGATGTGAAAAGTAATTTTCAACAGACAGTAGAAAGAGTGTCATAAATAAATGCCTCATTGTACCAAAAAAAATAATAAAATAACAACAACAAAAATAGTGACATGACATCATTGAATATATTGCTTTTTTTGTTTTTGCGGTGTCATGGATTATAGTTCTTAAGTTTTTAAAATCTTCAAGTTAAACAACCATTTGGAAACGTTTGAAGAAATAGGCATCAAATTTATGAATTACAAAATCTTAAATTAATTTGATTTGCTATTTAAAATAATAATATCTGCATGCAAATAAAAAGACTTTAGAATGGTCAAGTGGTTTATCCTTTATAATAATAGTCATTGCCTTATAAAATGAAAGTCATAACTGCCAATTTCAGTCTTGGACCACCAGTCAAAAAAAAACAATTCAATTAAGCAATTCTATTAAAAAATCAGGTCTTTGACTTCAGGGGTTTTGAGACCCTCTGAACAATGTTTTCCGATGTTATGGGGCTGCCTATTTAGTTAGAAGTAAACAAACTCACTGTGTTGCAATATGGTGTTGAAACATGGAAGCTGACAAAGAACAACTGCAAAAAGCTTGACACATTCCAAGACAAATGCTTGAGGAGGATACTGAGGATATTCTGGCCAGCAATAATTTCAAACAGCGATTTGATGAAGGAAACATGGCTAGAGCCTGTATATCTTCTTGTAAAGAGAAGAAAATGGAGGTGGACTGGCCATGTCCTGCGGATGAACCATGATGCTATACCAAAGGTCACCCTCAGATGGACCCGACAGGGAACAAGGAGGAGAGGGAGACTCTTGGAAATTTGGAGAAGGTAACTGGAGCCTGACATGAAGACCCAGGAGTGAACGTGGGGAAAATGTCAAAGATGGCAGCAAACCGTAATGGTTGGAAATCTACTGTATTGGCCTTATGTGCAACTGAAGCACCAAGAGGATAAGTAGTAAGTAAGTAAAGAAGATGACAGCAAATTGTAGTGTAAACTTCAATCCTTTACCATAATGGTGTTGTGCAGTTCCTGTCGACGTTTTTTCTCTTTTGCATGTCTCTCCGTGATGTCATCAAGAGCTTCTTGAAGTTTGACGACCTGATCTGCTAGAGCTTTGAAAAAGAATGAGGATTACATAGTCAAGATTAATAACAAATATAACTGTTTTGTTCCTTACATAATAACTGTGATTGGCATTGTTGAAAATGGCTTGTTTTCTTTTTTGGCTCATGATTGTTAAAAAAAACAACAACAACAAAACAAAACATCCCCCTCCCAAAACAAACAAAAAGTCGAAACAAATCAAAAGACATAGGCAACAACAAAATAACTATAACTATCTATTACTTCATTTGATTGATGTATAGGAGAGTTTCAGTGACATAAAATTCATTTTTAATTTAACTCTCTCCAAACCGGCCATTTTCTGGATTGTCCCCAAAACGTCACACCCAACCTATACAAAAATAGATTTATTTCACTCAAAAGCTGTTAGTTCTTGTTACACATATTTCTTTCTGCTAAATGAACTCTTCAACACAAAGTTACTATAATTGAACTATAGCAAACATTTTTGATCAAATATTATGATGTACAAACGAAATTAGAATGAGAAAAATGTTGGCTGCATCGCAATGAATGTGACGATTTTCCTATGGGTGGTAAGGAGGGGGTTAGACAACAATATATCTATTACGCTTTTGACACAGTAATATAAAATTTGAGTGGTACAATAAAATATATGATATTTGGTCTAAGTCAGCAATCGGCAAAGCAAAATGCCTGAATGATCTTACCAGTTATATTGGATGAATGTGATTGAAACATGTCCTTGTGTTGCTGTAGAACCATGTTTGCCTTTGACACACTGTGGCTGAAAAGTTGGGGGATTTCGGATACAGCTGCTCTAATTTTGGCCATCTCTGTTTTGAGAACCTGGAGAAAAAAAAACAAACAAACCTAGACCAAATAGTCATGATATTCTTTCTTGCGATGTACTCTTCTTCTTCTTCATCTTATCATTATTATTATTATCATCATCATCGTCATCATCATCGTCATCATCATCATCATCATCATCATCAGTAGTGGTAGTAGTAGTAGTGGTAGTAGTAGTAGTAGTAGTAGTAGTAGTAGTAGTAGTAGTAGTAGTAGTAGTAGTAGTAGTAGTAGTAGTAGCAGTAGTAGTAGCAGTGCAGTAGTAGTAGTAGTAGTAGTAGTAGTAGTAGTAGTAGAGTAGTAGTAGTAGTAGTAGTAGTAGTGTAGTAGTAGTAGTAGTTGTAGTAGTAGTAGTAGTAGTAGTAGTAGTAGTGTAGTGGTAGTAGTAGTAGTAGTAGTAGTAGTAGTAGTAGTAGTAGTAGTAGTAGTAGTAGTAGTAGTAGTAGTAGTAGTAGAGTAGTATAGTAGTAGTAGTAGTAGTAGTAGTAGTAGTAGTAGTAGTAGTAGTAGTAGTAGTAGTAGTAGTAGTAGTAATAGTAGTAGTAGAAGAAGTAGAATCATTATCACTATTATTATCAGTATACAACAACTTGAGCAAAATATGTAAAAGTCAAAATTCACCGAATTTATGAATCACATTTCAGTAAGTAAAGATTTGTTCTGCCTCATATGATCTGATGAACTTATAAAGTGGTAGAATTAATGTTAAGAGCAGTGGGGGCTGCCTGAAGCCTGGGATCATGAACATACTAACGAAAGAGTGATAATGGAGAGGCTTCAGATGGGAACATTACAAACGTTTGGACGTTTCAGGTACAAACCATTCGAAATGTCCATTGTCTGTATTGTTCCCATCTGAATCCTCTCCATTTTCACTCTATTGTTAGTAAAATTAATGTTGCACTCCAATCCTCTAACCTGTGATTCTTTCCTCAGCTGATTGGTCTTGAGAGAGATGTTCCTGCGGAACACCTCACTGTTCTCAAGACCTGCATTTGACATGCTCAGATCGTCTTTCACAAAATTCACTTCACCACGTAGCTGAGCAAGTTTAAGATACAGCATTGCATTCTCTGTTTCAAGTGAAGCTATTCGTTCATCTTTTCTCTGTGAAGTTATTGAAATTGAATAATAGATGAGGCAATATCATCATAAAATACATAATATATATAATAAATAATATATATATAATATATATATTAGTCCTTCAGAGCCATTGGACCCATGGAGCTGGAGTTTATTTCTATAGCGTGAAACGTACAAGAGTAACTGCTTGCTATCCTATGGATAGGACACTAATCTATTGCAAAGTACTTTCCACCAGATCAAAAAGACCCAGCTACCCATTCACTACTGGGTAGATTGGGGGATCAGAAAAAAATCTCGACTGCACCTGGGATTGATCTCAGTCCATTTACGAGTGAATTAGCTATATAATGCCAATAAAATTTCATGAACAATCATTTAATTTTCATTTCTTTCATATTTTCACTTCTATTAATTAAATTTTAGCTGGATATATAGGGGGAGGGGGGGGGGGATTCATAAATTACAATTTTTTTCCACATTTCTGTTAAAACAGAATGGTTTAAATACATACGAATGACATACTGTCTAAAAGCAGCATTTTGTTGGAGTGAGCCTGATGTTAATTATTTTGTTGTTTTTTTTGTTTTTTTTTTTGTTTAAGTACTAAAATTTGAGTTAAAACAAAAGCCTACATCAAGGAAAGTGTATTTTGTTTCTTAAACTTGAAACAGCTTACATTTCCGAATTCTTATTAATTATTACTTTGACTCATTTTCTTCCGATATAATGCCAGTACCTGAATGATACAATGGATCTCAAACGTTGCAGAGATTATTATTTATTTTATGAAAAACATTTACAAGTGAAATCTTGATTGAATTCATGAATTTAAATTCTGAGTTCACGACTTCTCTTCCTCTACTTCCACTTTCATGTTATCATTATGCACCGATGTGTACATATACAAAGGTCTGACCTCCGATCCCAATTATGGGCCTAGTTTAACATTGTTTTAAAGGAGAAAATTTTGCGTTCTTTATTCTTATTTATTTATTTTTTTTTTTTTGAGATTTCCATTACAACAATGAGTCCATCTTGAATTGGGTTATCAGACCTTTAAGTAAGCGCACGTCGTTACGAACCCTTTGTAAGCAAATAATGATTTTTAAAGAAATAAAGACAAAGCGAGATTATGGGTAAACCATTCATTTAATCATCCACCGCCCTTAGTTACATCAACCCGTGGTCCGTGGACGTGATAGGATAGGCTAAAGGATACCTAGAAGCCTAGAACCTAGGAGAAATGATGAGTGTGAGGAAAATATCCTTCTAATTTCCAAGGAACTATTCTGTGGCATTATAGTATAGAAATAGGAAATTATTTCTCTTCCATTGAGAATTAAGGAAGAGTCTGGTCATTTCATGTGTCTTAAATTTAAATTGACTGAGTTTACTTCGTTAATTTGAGAAATTGAAGTTGAAGTGTTAGAATTAGAATGCCATAAGCAATACAAACCAGAAGTTGCTTTTCAAGATCTTTAGCCTTGTCGGCATAAAACCTTGATTTATCCAATCCAAGGGGCATTGTTAAAATTGGAAGTGTCCAGCCTCACACGAAAAGATCAGTTCCAGACCTGTAATTGAATCCAAGAGTCGGCCATTTGTAAACAATGTTGAAGGGACATTACTCCTCTCAGAAAATTAGATGATGTAAGTAAGTTATTATTTTTAACAGAAAGTGCCAAAAACTATAAGAATAGGCATTCATTTCAGTTTTTAATTAGAATTAAAGATATATGATATTTTAAAATAATATTTTTAGAATAAATGACACGATTTTAGGTTTCTGAATAATATTTTTACTGTTTTCGTTTAATTGCTGTATTTTAGCTGTATTAACTTTATGTGCCACACAATCTGTCAACACATTGATAAATAATCGATCTATCTCATATAAATTTGTATCGATACCTGCTTCCTGTTTCAGATTTATTTGAGTGCTAAAAAATTGAAATAAGATAGTCTTTTATTCTTACAATGCTTGATAAAGTTTTGTTGTCCTGTTCATTTAATGTTTTTGAAAATTTGCTTGTTTATATCATATTTTAAATGCGCCCAAATCAATATATAGAAAGCGATGAATACATTATTTGTATCCAACTCTTCAAATCGCTTTGATGATTTCATCAACGGTTCTTGTTGTGATCTGTGACGTCATGTTACAGCAAAAGTGGTGCGCTCCAAGATCAACCGAATGTCATTTCAATTTTCACAACTTTCATCTTTCTCGATAAATCCAGGGTGCTTTATTGTGCTCAATTTCCTACGAGTGTTCTCACACCATTTTGATGTTTCCAAAGAGTGCTTTTTCCCTCACGAGAATACTTTTCAGGTAAATTAATGACCGTATAAAAAAACAGTCTCGTCTAGACTCCAAACTGAGTTGACTCGTGGTGGATGGGGTAAGGTTAGTTTTATTCTGTTGTTATATTATCCCCATTATTAATTTTCAACAGACAACTGCAACACCTAGGTCTACTCACGAAACACTCAACATTGGCCATTGTCTCTTAGTCTTAGACAAATGCAGGTCTGACATCCGAAACCACTTATGGGCCTAGTTTAACATTGTTGTAAGGGACAATATTTTGCGTCATTTTTTGAGATTTCGGCATTGGTAAAGGAGAGAGGTCCCAGTCGCCATCTTGTATAGTCTACACAGAGACGGAGTTGTCACCTTGGCTGTATTAAATAAAGATAGCAGTTCTGGAGTCGGGGGTGAGGGGAGAGAGGGGGAAGACATAGCATGGCATAGAAACTTAGCAAAAAGAGGAAAATGAGGGAGATAGAGAAATCCTGGGGGGGGGGGGGGGGGGGGTATTTTATTGTTGTTGACAACCTATTCTTAATCATTCTGATACAGTCACAGTGGTATCGGGTCTAAGGTAAACGGTCTTTTCTTGGTCATCTCTTTCATTCTTAATTATTTTTTTTTTAGACAATCTTCTTCTGCATCTGTCACATAGGTATATGGCTTAAGGTAAGATTTATTTATTTATTTATTTATTTGGGGGGGGGGGGGTATCACTGACATGACAAGTTTAAAATGGTAAATGGCAACATTTAAAAGATTGCTAGAAAATAATTCGGTATACAGAAAAAAAGGCTAATTTCTTGGAACCATCTGGCCATGGTCTGTGTAAACAAAGCAAGATGGCGACAGGGACCTCTCTCCTTTACCAATGCCAAGATTTCCATTACAACAATGAGCCCGTAAGGAATTGGATTGTCAGACCTGCAAATAAGTGCATGTTGCTCTTAGATATATATTTGCTCTCTACAGTAGCCTACCTATTGAGTTGTCCATTCCAGTACTCATGGCAAAACAATCAGGGGGAGGCCATCGGTAAGCTCCTTGTGCTAAGGGAAACAATCCAAGTATTCCTTCTACTGACCCAAAGAAAAAATAAAGCCCCGTACCTTTAACTAACCCTAATAGGAAAAAACAAACACCCTAGGACCTTTACTAAGACCTATAACTAACCTTAATAGAAAAAAAAAATCCTCCACCTCAAGCTAACCCTGATAGTAAAAAAAACAACCCTAGGACTGCTTTGCACTACCTTTCAATACTTCAACGACAAAATGGTGGCAGTAGGTTTAGAGCTGAGTTTAAACTTGATAATTTGAAATGATTTTAAACAAATTTTATGCTCTGTTCAATTTACTCTGATAATAAGCATTTTCATGTTATGATTTATTCTCTTTCTTTGTCAGACAGTGCCCATGTAAGCCCCATCCGCTTAGTGTTCCAATCATGCAGAGTCTGCAACTTTCGATTATAGTGTTAAAATCAAGGTAAGAGTAGTAAATCAGAAATGCATCATCCCATTTCTTATTAGTGATTTGGTAAAATGGAAAGGATGAAAAATCTAATCCATGGCCTCAATCTTAATTTAAGGTAAAAAAAGATTATTTTGGTCAAAATTTAACAAATATGATTTAACTGTCCTTGAGTTCAACATGATTGAAAATTTGGCAAATTGGTTCAATTGCCCCTTCATGTATAAGAGAGTTAAATAAATATGAAAAGGATGAATTAAGTTCTCTTCAGTCCTCATCCCACAGTGGGTATGGACCACCAATGAAAATTTTCCATCCTCTTCTGTCATTGGCCAGTCTTTCCATCTCCTGTCAGCGCATCCCAGACCTCTCCAGCGCTACCAGAAGGTCTTTCCTCCAGGTTGACCTTGGTCTTAGTTTGCCCATTCCATGGAGAAGCTTTGATTTGCCAGTCTCAAACATGGTTCAGACGTTCCAGGTACCAATACAGAAGGTCCTCCTAGTTGTCGCAAAAGATTTTGGCACAGCCGTTTCCTTTCGGGTTTGACTGTTGTACTTCAAAGGCCCAAACGTGTCTGGATTTTGTACTTCTAGGTGTGGCAGGGATGTGTGAAAGTTTCTTGGGTGTTTCTGTAATGTTGCATATTTTTACAGGACCTGGTTGTTGGCCCAGTACATAAGTTCTTAATCTGGTTTTTAAAAAATCACATTTTGTAATTCTAACAAATTAGACTTAAAGGAACTTTTACATATCTGCCAAACATCTCTACGACTCTGGAGCAGCACATCTGGGATATTTGATCTCAGAATATTTTAATTTACTCATAGTATCCATCTTCAGCCTTTCCTTCCTATTATAATAATAATGATTATTTATTTACAATTTAGTTAAATAAAGCATCAATATTAATTAATATAACTGCCTGCTAAAAGCACCTGTAATTAAGTAGTAGCTAGAGCATTATTTACATCATCATTGTGGTTAGATTGGGGCGGAGGTCAAGGTTCTCTCTCTCTCTCTCTCTATCTCTCTCTCTCTCTCTCTCTCTCTCTCTCTCTCTCTCTCTCTCTCTCTCCATGTAATGAAATATTTGAAGTTTATGCTGATGCAAAGTTACATTATTCATCATGGTTGCCAATTTTCCGTATATATAATAATAATACAGAATTCAGTATGTTATAAACCCTCAGTGCATTTTTTCATCACCTGCCAAATAGAAAAAGTCAGTAAGCAATGTGTTTTTACTGGAGTTCAGCACTCAAAAAGGGGTTGGTCTATGTGCTTGTGTAAAAGTTCAGTAAATTTTTGCCTCATGAATTGGCAACCTTGATTTATGATTAACCCTTAAGATTTTTTTTTATCTCAACCGACTTGAGAGAAGTTGAGTTTTGAACTGTAGTGTTTGTAAACTCATAGCCTGAAACTGTCCAAAAATATTTATCACAGCACTAGGCAATGACACCAAAAGGAATCGAACAGTTTTATTATTATTATTACTATATTGTTGTTATTGTTATTGTTTTTTAAAATTATTTTTATTATTGTTATCATTTTTATTATTACAATGTTTAGTGCTAGTGTTATTACACTCGTCTTCGGATTGGGAGGTCCTGGGTTCGAGTCTTGCTCTGACTGGTGCATATTCGAGTTCTTGGAAAAGGCTCTCATTGTACTCTGATGTGAAATTAGTACTTGGTCTTTAACAGCATTGTCTTTATTTGAAAAAAAAAATGGTATTGACACCTAATGGGCGTCATGTCTCGGCTTACATGTTAAGTGTTGCTGTCGGCCAGGGACCCTGCTTTGAGGCATGTTTGGTAGAATTTACTAATATATATATATATATATATATATATAATATATATATATATATATATATATATATATATATATATATATATATATATATATATATATATATATATATATATTATATATATATATATATATATATATATATATAATATATATCATAATCCTAATTATCAACACTTCATTTTTCCCTCTTTCCAAACTGCAGTATTCCATCAATGCATCACAGTGACACAGAATTTTTGAAGTAAGAGCTGCATTATTATTGAAATGAGTGGAAGTCCAGTGACTCGATCTAAGACCAGGCTGTCAACAGGTGGCTCTAAACATGGCTGGATGAGCAAGAAAGGACAGAAAGCCAGAAAAGATAAAGAGCTTTGCACAATTGAAGGACTTGCTGGTGGTGACGACTCTCTTTTGGATGACAATACAATCCATTCTACACAATTTCTGGAGACCCTGAATTTGAAAAGTAAGGCAAAAACCACGGATAACGAAACCCTTAACTTTAATTCTAAGATTTTTATTTCTGATGATGCATCCCCAAGTAGATCACTTTTGTCTGAAGTTCAAGAAAATGACTCTGGTATTGAAACAATTTTAGAAATTCCAACTAAATCCATGCAACACTCAAAAAGTTTAGATTTGAGTGAAGGTCAAAACAGTTTAGGCAAAACACTTGCTTTTAGTCTTCAATTGATTGCAGCAGGTGATTCCAATGTTTCTCTGCAGAACATGTCTCCACATTGTCCTACAGGGTCTTTGTCTCCAGACGATATAAAAATTGAGCTCCAAGAGATTGAAGAGAATGAACAGGCAGCTGGTCTGAAGGCAATATGCACTCCTCCGAGGAGTCGTTATCTGACCAGATTAGCGTTATCACAAAAGGAAGTAGATGCCAGTGATCTTCAGAGTTCATTACCCAAAGATGCAAAAATGGCTCACTGTGAAGAGTTAAAAGGAGATGACCCTGAAAGTGCCATTGACATAGACTGTCAAGAACCCATCTCAGTTAAAAACAGTCCTGAGGTAACTAAAATTAACAACACAAATGGAGATGACGAGAAAGATATTTTGGTTTTTGCACCCAGACCAAAAAAGCGAGGTAGACGGAGGAAAGAAGAAATGTCCATCCCTGTCTCGAAAGGAAACGTGTTTCAATGTAGTCAGTGTGGAAAACTATTTAACAAAAGTCAGACTCTGAGACAGCATTTCATCACTCACACGGATAGGTTTGCATGTTCCTATTGTCACGTGCGATGTAAAAGTAAAGGAGACCTGAAATCACACACTCAAACTCATACCAAGGAAAAACCATTTCGATGCGAAGTTTGTAATACCTTCTATACAAGGGAAAGTATTTTAAAGAAACACAAAATGACTCAATTACACAAGAATGCCTGCTTTCAGTTAGGTAATCAAATACAAATGGCCCTCAATACTGATCTGACTGTAAATTATGGGAGAAAAATGAAGATTGGAAAATATTTCTGCCATGAGTGTCCTAAAACTTTGATTTCAAAACACACTTTGAGACAACATCTCAAGATGCATAACTATAGCTTTTCATGCCCACAGTGTAATAAACGATGCAAGACTGAGTTTAGGTTAAATATTCATCAGAGATGTCATTTCCGAGTGAATTCAATACCATGTAAATTTTGTTCACGTGTTTTTAACACTAATCAACTTTTGAAACAGCACATACGAGTTGCGCATTCATTTGTTTACTGGCAGCGTAGATTTCCTGGAAATATCTGGAAGTCACTTTTGGCTCAAAAGGTGGATTGCATCGCAGATCTAAAAGCTGAACTAAGGTCAATCAAATCTGGTGGACAATTTGTCTGCAATGTATGCTCACGGGTATTCAAAAGTAAAAAAGCATTTGAGAAACACTGCGCAAAACACAATGATGAACCTCTTACATCTGCAATGGAAAAGTTATCAGAAAGATCTGCACCTACTAGAAAGGTTCCAAAATACCTGTGCTCTGAGTGCACCAAGTCCTTTACCTATTTTGAGGAATTTTGCAAGCACCACAAAGACCTCCATAGTGACAAACTTCTGACCTGCCACATTTGTTACTCTGAGTTTGAAAATCCATCTGAATTCAAGAGTCATGTACAGAACCATGGACCAACCATGCTGTTCAGTGGAGCATCACTCGAAGAGACTAAAATCCCCCATGTTCATAAGCGGAAAAGGCGTGGTCATTTCCAAGATTCTGGCTCTGGTGTCATTAACGTGGACAATACCACAAAAGAAAAAGATGAAACACATGGTGATGAAGATGATAATGAAAAATTTCTTGAGAGTCGTGAGTTTTTACAGTTCGTATCCACCGTGTTTGATGATGATTCTGATGAGGACAAGGAAGAAGAAGATTCTTGTGATGATGATGAAGATTTGTACACTGGTATCAAAATGCTACTTTTTGAGAGTGATGATGACTGTTATGTGTCAGATGACAAAAATTCCAAGGTCAAGCAAAATAATCCAACTGTCAAGAAAAAGCCTGACTGGAATTTGAAAATGTTTTGCATCCAGGATGATGAAAATAATTTTTACAAATGTTCCCCTTGCAACACTCTCTTCATCACGAGTGCGCAGTTAAATGATCACATGGAAGGTCATGTCTGTGTACATTGTAATGTGTTTTGTCAAAGCAAGGATGAGCTCGCTCAGCATTATCACTGCCAAGAAAGAGAGTCTAGACTGACACTAACTAAGGATGACACTGAGAAGCCATCGTTTGATGACCTGTCAGATCTGCAATCCGATGATGATGCTACATTTACATCTGATGATGAAATGAATGAAATTTTCCTGGACGAGCTAGAAGGAATTCTTGATTGTGAAAATAAATCAGCACCCTCTGTTGACTTTCTCAATACCTTTAGCCATGATGAAATTATCAAAACTAACAAAAAGATATTTGAACGTTACTCTTGTATTGATGTGCCCACCAACATATACGCTTGTATCATCTGTAAGAGAAAATATGCCAGGCCAACCACTCTCACCAGGCATTTTAAGACTCATGTTTGTCATTATTGTAACACATTTTTTGTGGACAAGTCAGATTTGAACGACCACAAATACAAACACAAAAAGAAAGCAGCAATGATAAAGGCAGAAATTTCTGGAGAATCTAACTCTAAAGTATTGCGCTCACCACTGGTGTCGAAAGTTAACAGGGGATTTTTTAAGAAATTCACAATTGTTGACACTTCAAGAAACATCAACAAATGTCTTCTTTGTGACAAATTGTTTGTGAGAAAAACAGTCCTGACCAGACACATGAAAACACATGTGTGCTCCTACTGTGATAAATTTTTCGAAGACAAATATGAGCTGGCAAGACATGTGAGTATGCATAAGATGGACCCACACATTCCCGAGGATGAGTCTCTACACCGACAGTATCCAGTCTTTGATTCAGAGAAACCATTTGACCCTACCTCAGCATTTTCAAATCAATTGGGAGAGAGCAGTAAAATGGTAGCCATCGGCACATCTTATTCTACCAGTTTGCCTCAGTTCACTACAACTTTTTCCACACCCAGCACTAATGCCAATGAAACTGTTACCTTCATCCAAATTCCTGTTTCCGAGGCATGCACTGATCCCAATGCTGTGACCTTTGGCCAAGGGGTCACTGCTAATGCCCCGACCTATCAAATTCTCTCTGATCCCATTGTACAAAGCCAAGGCTCATATATCGTTGCCCCTCAGAACTGCCATGGAGATGATGCAAATAAAATGTTGACATTGACACAAGACCACCTTCTTGGAGGTAACAGATGCCCTGTTGAAACACCCGATCTTTTTGAATGTAACATATGCAGCAAGACTTTTTTCAAAAGTGGCCACTTGAAATCTCACATATCCACCCACTCTGCTCCAGCTCCTTTTGCTTGTCGTTATTGTGGAAAGACATTTGTTCGGAATGGGCCCCTTAGAAAGCATGAGAAAACTCATGATGTTAAACAGTGTGACCATTGTGATATGAGTTTTACCTGTCAATTTGAGTTGGATCACCATATGCAGATTCATGAAACGTATCCGTTTTACAAATGAAACAAGTAAGTACATTATAATCTAGCAAATTATGATCATTATCCTAATGTTTCTGTATATTCTGTTGAGGTATACAAAATAATTAACGTAATCAAAATTGTGATCCACTGACTCAAAACAGTATTATTTCAGGATGGATCAGACCCTAAAAAGTAAATATAGAAATGAAATGATAAGGAATACGAACTTTTGAATGTCTTACTTAGCAATGAAAGAATGGAATTTATTCCATCCCTCTCATTGGTAAACTTTATCATTTCTGAGTAAATTCGTAATAGTTGAATAATGCTTTGAACGCGTTGAAATAAACATTTTATTCAACGAATGCAGAATATTTTCACACATTTTATTGGTGTTATATTTGGTAATGAAAATTAATCTTTTGGTGCGCATGAAAACAAATCCAACGTTTTTAGTTTTGGGTCAAATTGTTATTCGAGCAGAAGGAGAAAGATACACGTTTTGGTGACTAGAAGTACTAATACCAAACCATTTGGTTACAAAATATCTAATAATCTTACTTGGAGGGGTAGAATAAACATAATAATCTTTCATTTCTTTGTATTTATTAAACTTGTTCTATTTGTATCATGCAATAACACATACTAGCAAGCTCGTGTTATTGGGCACGATAAAAATAACTTGTTTAATAAATACAAAGAGATGAAAGAATTTTATATTAACCCCAAGTTTTATATTTTCACTGTGTATTCACTTTCCAGCACATAAATTATTTCGACATAATACTGTTTGGAGACTATGGACTGCTGGTCACAAACGTTATATTTGAAAACAATTGAATGAATGAAAATATTGATGCCCCTGTTGTGGAAAGACTTTATTTATAAAATCCTTATAAATAAGATGTGTTGCAGCCACTTTATATAGTGACATTACAGCAGAAATCCCCACCACATAATGTATTTCCTGGATTTTTTTCACTATCTTGAAGCATTGCTGATTTTATAGCCATGGGTTTGTGCAGCCAGTCAAATATTGGTTTCTTCCATAGAATCTAAAAGTGTAGAAAAGATTTAACATATATCTGTACTGTAGTATCCCTCCCAACTGCTTGTAATTTTAATTTCTAGACTGCACTTAAAGGTATGTAAACTAGCATCATACATACAATGAAAATTAGCGTCACTTATACAGTGATATAAACGTTACTGCAACTAATATTATTATGACTGTTACGGTTTGTTATAATTTACTATTTTTTCAAATTTAACTGTTTTTAATACATTTAACCAATGAAACATTTTTAGTTAAAACAAAATGATTGTTACCATAGATTTTATATAAAATCTATGACAAAACGGTGAAAACAAAAAAGTTTAAGATTTTGGTTTCATTGTCTCCCCTGATAATTAAAAACGAGCATGGACAGGACAGTGAAGGGGGACGTGACTTTTCTTTTGTATTGTAATTGTATTAATTGTTTGTTGTTTTGTTTTGTTTTTGTTTTTTTAAATTAAGGATTTGTATTTCATGCAGTGATAAAAGCAAATGTACATTTGCTTTATAGGTCTAGACTTTGTGCTTATAGGGCATGAACGATTAAGAGGGATAGTACGGTATATTAACCATGGAAGACAAAACAAATCATTGTTTCCAAATCTATGCCTTTTCAAAGAATATATTTCCTCCTATCATAGTTTGCTCAGGGTTGTGAAACCATACGAAATGATTGCGCTTTTCCCACAAACCTCTGTTGTGCTTTAAATAATTTAGATGTCTTGCACAGTCCGACGTAAACCATTAAAATGTTTTTTTTTTTTTTTTTGCTGGAAAGGTGAAATACAGTGGGCAGAAGTTATATCTATTTTATTTTGCCTGACAGTGTCATTCTGTTTATGATTCCCAACTTTTATTTTTATATATAAAGTTTAGAAGAGAGAGAGAGAGAGAGAAAAGATGCGAGTTATATATTATAAATGACATACAACGAAATGGTCAATGGTTGCATTTATTTATTCGTTGTATATTTTTATGTAAAATGTTAAAAATCTATGACATATCACAAAATCATAATATGTTGATGAATACGAAGTTTTGGATTAAGTAACACATTATTCTGTATAAACATATATATATATATATATATTATATATATATATATATATATATATATATATATATATATATATATATATATATATATATATATATATATATATATATATATATATATATATATATATATATATATATATATATATATTCATGTGAAATTCTAGAATACTATAAATAAATCATGGCAAATAGAGTATATTTAAAATACAACTATCTAATATTTACTCATCTGAAATGATTTACATAACTGATTTCAATTTTAACTTCCAGGTACTATGTTTATATGTAACTGTGTATCCAAAGTGTTATGAAATTAAGTTCTATTTACATTAACATTTGAAACGTATATCGATGATCGGCAGATCAAACCTCTAAAGTCTCGATTTTTATGATCGGCCGATCAAAACTCTGAAGTCTACATACGAACTTTGCGCACCATGTTTTATATAATTTTTGGCGGATCAGACCTGTGTGTGATGACATCAGAGGTCTAATCCGCCCAAAATAAAATAAAACATGGTGCACAAAGCTCATATGTAGACTTCACAGTTTTGATCTACTGATCGTGAAAATCGGGATTTCAGAGTTTTAATCTGCTGATCATTGATGTTTTACTTTCTGATTGACAAAGGGAAAACAATTTAAATCATAAAATATATTTTTTATATGACTAATGCCAGTATGGAAATGGTAATATATATAGATATTATAATGTTTTTTAAAAAATGTTTCATGTTTCAAATGTCCTGATTGAAAGAGGTTGTTTATTTATTGATACTTTATCTTAAAAAATAGACAAATATTTGACATATAGTGATCCTAGCAAAATGGAATTATATTCCGGATTTAATTATTTTAATTTTGCAGGTGGGAAATGATAATTTTTTGGGGATGTAGAAATCTATTTCTAAGAGCAAAACTTTATACTTAAATTTTTTGACATAAGGTTTAATTTGTGGTTCATCATTTTATTACAAATTCCAAAGATTATTGATCATATTTAGTGACTAGATAGATGAGTTTCTGTGATCTCAAGAATTTTTTTTACTCGAGATATGTCCTTGGATAGGGCATTTCTCACATATCCCATTCAAGTATGAATGAATAACTTATGGGCCATGCCAGATGCTGTAAGTTTTGTAATATTGCTTGCATAAAAAATTGGAGTAACATAAATCTTCTATGATATAAAATGAATATTTGGTTCCACAAGGCCTGTTCGTGGAATAAATTCTGCCGTCTTAAGACAGAAGGTCACATATTTGGAAAACAATTTTTTTTAATCTACCAAGCTGTATACTTATTCTTTTATAAATAAAACATGTATTTTTAACTTAGACTCACAAAACCCAGATAGAAAAATGCGGGTTCGGCTCAAGAATATAAGTTTCAATTTGATTTAACCCTGTTACTGATTTGCAACCTTTTGTCATATGACGGCAGAATGAAGCATTATAAAATACATTGAGATTTGGAAATTAATGGATCAATATAAAAATGTGATTATTTGCAGCATATTATAGACAAGATATCTATTTTTATTATCATTGTTTTGATATATCTATTATGATTTTGAAGTTGATAAACATATTCCTATTTACAATTTTGGTCCCTTTTTGTTGGTCAGTGAGAGATCTTTTCCATGTAAATGTAAATACAGATAGCCTTGTTAAGGGCTTTGAATGTGTTGCGATTCACGATGACGTCTTATATGAATTTGAACATTTTTTCCTATAACAAATTATCTAATGTTTGATTAGAATGTTTTTGCATGCATGCATGTAATGTAAGCACCACTTTTATTTTTAAATAATCGTTTAATTACTCAAATTTATTTTATCGGTGAACTTTTGTTCTCGATTCCATACATAGTGCAATTAATCCATTTCGTTTTCTGATTCTTTTTCACTGAATTTGTCCTTGGATTATTAGTTGTGAAGTGAATCACCAAAAGAAGTTAGGGGGTAAAAACTATATTGTAAGGAACAATAATATTAATAATATTATTATTTTCCTATTTTATTCCAAGGGAAACTACCCATAAAGGCTTTACATTGTGTTGTATATTCAGCTATTATTTCCCTTATCGCTAATCTTGTTTTTGCTGAAATATTAGGGATTTTAAAGGGTTTTTGAATGATATTTTTATTTATTTTTAATTAAATTAAAAAAAAAAAATATTTATATATATTTTTGTCAATTTGAAATTGGCCACTATAAAGTTTACTTTAATAAGGACACAAAATCTTACAAAATGTGGTATCGATCTTTCAATGGCCATTCTCTATTCCACCAAAGCAGCAATTGGCCTACTTGATGAATGGTTCATTCGGTTCATTGATTTGACTTATTGATTTCTAACAAAAAAGAAGTTTGACAAACTTGATTTATGAGATATAAACATTAGGTTTTTTTTGTTGTAATAGACCACGAATATATGATTTAATTCTTTAATTGCGGTTTCAGACAGCATTCTAACTTGGCTCCGTGCTTGACTGTTTTAACAGAGAGATAATTAACTTACCTTACAAGGAAGCGACTCAGGTCTTAGCTGTTGTTGCCCTCTCTCTATCTGTAACAATGATTATGTCTCCTGCTGCCAATAACCTGATAATTGCCTACCTAATGAGAGAGATCATGATTTGAATTACATCTAGTCTCGTCATCAAAGGGGAAATGGCAGTTTCTGCTGCAAACCACAAACCATCAGTCAGTTGGTAAATGAAATAAAATTACAAAGTCAGAATCACTATTACTATTACTATGCTCTTTTATCACAATTATTGTTATCTTATTCACTTGATAATTTCATGCTCTGCTATTTTCTTTTCAAATAATCTTCATTTACTTTTAACGGGAGTTGGCGCTGTTTTGATTGTTCTTTGTTACATCACTTGATTGTTATATGAAATAAAGGTGAATCTTTCCACTAATACAATACTGTCCAGTGTTTTTTTGTTGTTGTTGTTGTTGTTGTTTATTTTAGTTGTTTTTTTCTTTGTTTTGTTTTCTTTTTCTTGGAGGGTGGGAGAGAAGTGATATTTTCTTACAATTTATCTTTTTTTTTATATTATTATTATTATTATACTTGTGGAACTATCTGAGTGTCTACCAAAGCGCCCCGACTCATCGTCTAGGTGTCTACACTTTGTCATGGATCCCATTTTAAACTTTGGTGGAAACAAGGATGGACTCAATTTAAACTTAGCAATATATTTCTTTTGGGATGTACATTAATAAATACTCCGTGATGCCATCCAACTTTGGAGCAGCATCTATCTGGCTGGGTTAACAGTGAGAGTGAGAGTATCTTGTATCACTTTCTTTTTGTTTGTTAATTATTTCTTTTTCTTTTTTTCATAATTGATACATCATTAAAGGTGACATCGTGACAGTTTTCCTATTCTTTTGCTTCATTGAACAAATTCCCCTTGAACTATTTCTTAAACTCATGTGGCCCAAAAGTGTTGTGTACCATCTTCGCTTGTTGAAAGCTTATGTAACTTTTGTGTGTGTGCGGATTGGTGGGGGGATCCCAATAGCACAGTTAGTCGAGCACTCGCTTCACACGCAATGGGACTGGGGGTTTCCTGATCTCCCGTGGCAATCGCTTACTTTGTCTTCTATCTCCTATAATAATAATATCTGATGCCACTTTCCATGTTGCTCTCTGTCTTTGTTCTGGATTCTAGATTGCTCGTTTTTTTCCCTGGTCCTGGTGGGGATCCTTAGCCGGGAAGGAGACTGTACTTTTTTAAAGAGGTGATATTTTTTTTCCGTGCAAATCATCTCTCTGTTAGTGTTGTTAAATTATTATTAGTTTTGAATATTGTGTACTGAAATATAAACATTTGAATTTCAGTGTATCTTTCTTAGCGGGATTCTTTGCTTGTGCCTGTATGGGACTTTTCGCATATTAATTAAATCTTTGCGAGACGGAGTATTTTATTTAGAGGGAAGAAAGCAATTTTCATTGAGTACTGTCCGTTTCATAAATCATCATATAGCAGAATTGGAATGACCTTTAACCTTAGCTGCCGTACATTGACGAAACTTATGATTCTGTTTTGTTGTTAAGGGTCTTACGGCGCTTGCAACACATTTAGGTCATATCAGCGCCAGTAAAAGGAAGACAATTGGATAGTGAAAAGATTCTAGATGTACAACTGGGTGGGCTTCCTGGCCTCCCATAGTGGGCAGGGGGGTACATACCCCTCTCGGGGCAGCGCAGTTCGGGCGACATCGCGACGACTGCGATTTCAGGAGCCGAAGCTCCGTCTGTGGCAATGGGCTGGGGTTCCCGACCTCCCATAGTGGGCAGGGTGGCACTTGCTGTGTCTTCTATCCCCTTATATCTGTTTTCCAACATGCTTTCTGTCTTTGTCTTGGAATGAGATTACTTGGTTTTGCCCTGGCCGGAGTCCTAGCTGGGAGGGAAACCGTCAAATGCATAGTTATTGTTTTGGGAAATTATATTTTTTTCCCTTGTAAATCATCTCTCTGTTATGTATTATTATATTTGTTATTTTGAATTGATAATGTTCATTTGAGTGTATTCCTCTTTGTTGGATTTTGTGCTTGTGTCCGGATGAGACTTATAGGTGATCTCAAACTAATTACATTGGTGGTATGCTCTTGAAAACTACATCTGATCCTTATTTGTTCCCAGTTCCCCCCATGTCTTACTTTTTCTTGGGTGCTTTGTTTGTATTTTGTTTTTAAGGATTTTACGGCGCTTGCAACACATTTAGGTTATATCAGCGCCAGTAAAAAGGAAGAAAATGGGATTGTCGAAAGTTCTAGAATTACAATTAAATAGCACCCAAGAGAGAGTAAGTCTCACCCAGACACAAGCACAAGATCCAACAAAGAGGAATACACTCAAATGCTTACATTTCATTATAAATTAAAAATAACATATAATAATACATAACAAAGAGATGATTTACAAGGGGAAAAAAAATATCATCTCACAAAACAATAACTATGCATTTGACTGTTTCCCTCCCAGTCAAGGACTCCGGCCAGGGTCGGGACAAAACCAAGTAATCTCATTCCAAGACAAAGACAGAAAGCATGTAGGAAAACAGATATAAGGGGATAGAAGACACAGTATGCACACCCCTGCCCACTATGGGAGGTCAGGAACCCCACCCAGTTGGGTGCTTTAATTGTAATTCTAGAACTTTTTACTATCCCATATTCTTCCTTTTTACTTATATAACCTACATGTGTTGCAAGCGCCGTAAACCCTTAAAAACAAAAACTAGATGTACAATTAAAAGGACTTGAGGAAAAAGTAAGACAAAGGGGAATGGTTCGTTTTGATTTTTTTTTAGGGTTTTACGGCGCTTGCAACACATTAAGGTCATATCAGCGCCAGTAAAAAGGAAGAAAATGGGATAGTAAAAAGTTTTAGAATTACAATTAAAGCATCCAAGAATAAGGCAGACAAAGGAGAATTGGTTCAAATAGGCAACAGTTGTAGCTTCTAAGAGCACATTCTCAATGTATTTAGTTTGAGATCACCTAAAAGTCTCATCCAGACACAAGCACAGGTCCCCACTAAGAGGAATACACTCAAATGTTTACAAATCATATAATACATAAACAAAACATAATACAGTGCATAACAGAGAGATGATTTACAAGGAAAAAAATATCATCTCCCAAAACTAACTATACATTTGACTGTTTCCCTCCCAGCCAGGGCCGGGACAAAACCAAGTAATCTCATTCCAAGACAAAGATGTTTTTGTTTGTTTTTTAGGGTTTTACGGCGCTTGCAACACATTAAGGTCATATCAGCGCCAGTAAAAAGGAAGAAAATGGGATAGTAAAAGGTCTAGAATTACAATTAAAGCATCCAAGAATAAGGCAGACAAAGGGGAACTGGGAACAAATAGGGATCAGATGTAGATTTCAAGAGCTCACTATCAGTGTACTCAGTTTGAGATCACCTAAAAGTCTCATCCAGACACAAGCACATGTCCCAACTAAGAGGAATACACTCAAATGTTTACAAATCATATATAATACATAAATTAAACATAATACAATGCACAACAGAGAGATGATTTACAAGGAAAAAAATATCATCTCCCAAAACTATAACTATACATTCGACTGTTTCCCTCCCAGCCAAGGACTCCGGCCAGGGTCAGGACAAAACTAAGTAATCTCATTCCAAGACAATGACAGGAAACAATTGGAAAATGGTATTGGGGGGGGGTATAAAAGACACAGCATGTACCTCCCTGCCCACTATGGGAGGTCAGGATCCCCACCCAGCAAGACAACGACAGAAAGCATGTTGGAAAACAGACATAGGGGGATAGAAGACACAGTATGTACCTCCCTGCCCACTATGGGAGGTCAGGAACCCCACCCAGCCTCCCAGTCCAGCAAGGCACTACTGCAAGGTCCAGGGCAAATCTCATTCCAAGACAAAAGACAGAAAGCAAATTGGAAAACGGATATAGGGGAATAGAAGACACAGCAAGTGCCTCCCTGCCTACTACTACTATGGGAGACCACCCAGGCAAAACTTAGACCGTGACCGGAAAACTCGTCCTCCAAATTTCGGTAGATTAATATGACCCTCATCTTGCCAAAAACTCTCAAAACTCTCTCATGGTCAGGGAAGCTAAGTAACCAAGTACAATAGTCGCCAAAATTCATTCGGCTTGTGCTTAAAGTACCGTCCCTAATACGTCTGAGGGGGGTAAATCCCAGTCCTCCTTGAATTCATTGACCGAAAAGAAGCCGGCATCCCGACACAACACTGGATATAAGTGGGACCCATTAATTTGTGTAAAGGCCTTGTCTGGATAGCGAACAAACTTAATAATTGGGTAGCAGCTACCTACTAAATCCTCTGGAATCCAAGCTGCAGGACACCCCAAAGAGTGTTACGTTAACGCCCTCATCAAGCACGGTCGTTGAGTGGAGAATGACACGTGCTTGCCTACGAAACGCCCTTTATACATTGGATGGTGGTCAGTCAATTTCTGCAATATTATTAATATTAGCCATCTTTTTTTGTCTTCTATACCACGCCTTTAAATTCAGCGTGCTTGATTCAAGACTGAAAATCTGTGACTTGACTTTATCCTCTTCGCTCCTTGTGGGCCACAGGGCATCTACGAGCGTCCGTCATCTATTTCTGCCCTTGGCCATCTTAGTATCCTTCCTGGTGAGGTCTGCCATTTTCATTTCTTCGGACTTAGCATCTCCATGTCTGTTTTGGACGCCCAATCTTTCGTATATCTTGGGGGTTCCACTCAAGGGATTGATGAAGGGTGACATTGCTCCCTGGTCTTCTTAGTATGAGCGACCAATCTCCATTTCCTCCTGATTTCGGTGTTGATTGGTTCTTGGTTTGACCTTCTCCATATTTCTATGTTGGAGATGTGGTCTTGCCATTTGATTTTCAAAATCATGCGGAGGCATTTGTTGTTAATGAATATGGTGAGGGCCCGTGGAGAGTCCATGAACAAAGCAAGGCCAACAGTTCATCGCTCTCCCCCATTCTTCCTCTAGACGCGACTGTAAACTAAAAAATTGAGACGACTATTTAATTTTATACAATAATACTTTTATTTTCAGAGTAAGGCACGTTTTTCCATAATAATATGTGAGGTGCTCTAGGATAATGATCCACATGTCACAGTATACATAAATTGAGTTATTTGTGCTGTTTTGCCTCTTATTTCATGCAAAAAGGTTTCTTGTTTTTGTTTTTGCTTGTTTTTTAAAGATTGCTGAGTTATGGCTATTTGAATTAGTTGACGATCTGTAGAAACGTGGTTTTGAGGAAAAAAGTTTACTTAACATAATTTTAACATTTAAAGTGCTTAATTTTTAAAACGTTAAAAGAGCAATATTAACTTTAGAATTATTGGAAATTATGCAGAAATGTAGCAAAATCCCAATTTTGATAGGAAAGAATTGACTCAGAATATCTTTTATTAGCCATACACATCTCAGATCTAGTTCCAGGGGCGCTTTAACTTTAACCTTTGATCTTTGACCATTTCCCTAGAGTGCCTCGCATAGTATTATTCATATTATATGACATTGTATAAAATGTTTAAATGTATAATGTATAAAACACATTATATAAATTCAAATGTTTTTGTATAGTAAAACTAAAATCATGCTTTGCCGCAACTCCATGCCTTCTTTGATATAGAGGAGGGATTGAATCTTTGTTGTTTATCTGTTTGTTTGTTTTAAAAGATTTTACGGCGCTTGCAACACATTTAGGTCATATCAGCGCCATTAAAAAGGATGAAAATTGGATAGTAAAAACATTCTAGACGTACAATTAAGAGGACTTGAGGAAAAAGTAAGACAAGGGGAAAAGGTTCAAGTTCAAATAGGGAACAGATGTAGATTCCAAGAGCACACTAAGTTTGGGATCACCTAAAGTAATCATATGTTAAGAATTTAAAATAATAACAGTACATAAGAGATATTTACAAGGAAAATATATCATCTCCAAAAAACTATAACTATTCATTTGACTGTTTCCCCCCCAGCTAGGACTCCGGTTAGGGCCGGGACAAAACCAAGTAATCTCATTCCAAGACAAAGTCAGAAAGCAACTGGAAAACATATGTGACGTCGCGCGACGGTTCGGTCCGGAAGGTACATTTTGGACATTTGGACCTTTTGGTATTTCTGAATAGATCATTCTTTTCTCTTTAATTTGATACCTGTTTCATTAATGTATCATATTTTTTGTCTGAGTTATACAAGATTAAAATTGGGAGGTTCATGCTAATCTCAGATCCAAAATTCAGAGAAATTTGCACTTAAAGATTTTACACACATCACCATAGCAACGGCATGTTATATTTCAGCTATCGTAATGAAATTTGGCATGCGTTTTATATAGCATGTGACTAACATGTGTGTAAAAGTATGTATAATTTGGTCCATCAGCTTTTACACAACACTCGTTTTTGTAATGACGATATTTTTGTGAATTGACCCTCGAGTGAAAAAATAAACCCAACAATAAATAGCACTCATATTTTTATCCATTTTAACAGTGCAATGTTTATTTAAAGTTAGCTGTGATATCGGCACTATTTCACAAGATCTGCAATTCTGGAAAGTCTTCACAAATTAACTGGCGAAAGTAGCCGAGGCATTACAGTCGTTGACTGAAAACCGAAAGGCCGTGAGTAAGTCAGACAGTCTAACACTTCAAACTTGAAACAAAGGAATGAAAATAGTGTCAACTCAACCATAATTTCTCTTACTCAATCCATGTGTTCAAATTTGATTGAGCTATTGGCGGGGGGGGGGGGGGGGGGGGGGGCGTGTCGTGGATTGGGGGGGGGGGGGGGGTGGGCAGGAGGAGGTGGTGGTAACAGCTCTTTGCACTCAGAAAGGAAAGAGTCCTCACCCACTCGATTTTTTTTCTTTCATTTTCAACATCCTTCTGCATGACTCGCCCTCTCTCTCCTCTTCCTCCCCTCTCTCTCTCTCTCTCTCTCTCTCTCTCTCTCTCTCTCTCTCTCTCTCTCTCTCTCTCTCTCTCTCTCTCCTTCTTCCATCATCTCCTTCCCTTCTCTTTTCATTTCATAATCACTCTCTTCATTTTGTCTCGTCCTATTCACTATAGCTATCTCTTTCTATCGGTCTGTCTATAAACTCTTTTTTTGTTTGTCCTCCCCCCCCCCCCCCCCCCCCCCACCCCCATCTCTCACTCCTCCTTTACCGCTCGTCCTCTCTCTATCTGCCTCCTCCCTGTTCCAACAATCCCTTTAATTCCATAGTCAATCTTTTCATTTTATCTCGTCCTCCCGTCCTGGTAACCATCTATATCTATCTGTCTATCCACTAGCTCTTTATTTTATTCATCCCCACATTCCATCCTCCCATCTCCAGTCAACACTCGTTCAGCGAATCATTCGAGGCAAGCGCATGATCACGCCCACAACACCACAATCTCCTGGCCTCTGACGAGCCCAATACAATTATCGGCCGAATCTAACAAGTTAAATTATTCATTTGACAAAATATCTCATAGAATTCAGTTTATAATGAAGCAAGATTTTGAACTTCTTGCAACATCAACTCTAACAACAATCGTGCAGCGTAAGCGGCCATTTTGCATAACTTATGACCATGTGATCCCGAGGACCAATGAGAGAGAAGGATTCAAGGGGTTTTCCGTTGGTAACTATGCAATGGCCTACTTCTGTTTACATAATTGGAATTTGACTACCCTCTTTCGGGGTTATAATTTGACCACAAGATGGGGTCAATGGGCTAAAAATAGCATTGCGAAGGCAGGAATGGAGTTCCCCTTTGAGAAAAAGTTATAGGTTACCAGATTGGCGTCCTTTTGCTAAGCTTAAAGAGTCGTCAACGAACGTCAAAATGATCCCTCTTTCAATGGGTGAAAACAGGGTATACTCTCTTTAAAGATTAAATTTATATACTTTAAGACTGTTTTTAATGAAAAAGGTACGATTTTATGATAGAAAAATACCTTAAAAAGTCAAAAATTGAAAAAACGCATTTTGACTATTTTAGTCACTTTTCAAATATAATGGCCGTTTTCTCAGTTCAGCTAGATGTACCTTCCGGACTGAACCGTCGCGCGACATCACATATAGGTACAGGGGGATAGAAGACACAGCAAGTACCTCCCTGCCCACTATGGGGGGTCGGAAACCCCATCCAGATTGTATTAAAACGGTAAAACTATTTATAGTCGAGCACCCATCCACACATAGTCAAGTGAGATAATTTATGCGAAAAGATTTCCCCAAAGACACAATAAGACTAAACGATCAGCGAAGATCATCCGATCACTTTGCTGTCCCAATCATTGTTGTTTGAAATAGAAAAGCCAAACGATTTCAATTTATCAATCGGAAAATGTAACACAAAGGGGAACTTGTTCAACAGATACAATGAATAGATCTAAAACCATACTGTCACTGACAATGCTATAGATAGTATGAAGTTGACGTCACTCAGGTCTTTGTTATTGCTTTTTGCCATCCGCGTTTATGAGTAATTCTCACTAAAATGTATTAACCAGGCTATAAACCTTCAAGGTTACACATAGTTTTGTGTGTTATACTTCCGGATGGCAATGTTGTGAGCTTCTTATTTTTTGTTTGTTTGTTTGTTTGTTGCTTTAGGTCTCTTCCAACACAATTGAGGTTATATGAGAGACCGCTGAAACAAAAAAACAAGCAATCCAACAAAAATAGTACAAATGTCAATCAAAAGCATAACCTAAAGATATCATAAGCTAAATTATAAATAACCAAGAACAAACAGGCAGAGGATTTACAGGAAAAAAAAATATCCCCTGTCAAAAATACAATCACAAACCAAAGAAGCAGGATAGGCTAGTAAAGAGAAGAAGAAACGACATCACTATCGGATCGTACACCCATGCGAACATCATAGGTATATGATTCAAGGGTGATGCTCTTGAATCATATACCTATGATGTTCGCATGGGTGTACGATCCGATAGTGATGTCGTTTCTTCTTCTCTTTACTAGCCTATCCTGCTTCTTTGGTTTGTGAGCTTCTTAGCCAAGTGCATTCTATCTATAGAATCTCACCAAAAAAGGAACACACCCGGATGACCAGGAAATAAACATTACAGTTAAATACAAAACACTGGTATCGATATACAACGGAGAGATGATTTACGACCGGGAAGGGGGGGGGGGGGGGAATACAAAAAAAAACAAACAAATTCGTCTGACTGTTTCCTTCTCAGAAAATGACTCCAGACAGGGCCTGCGCGACACACAATAATTCACGTCCACAACAAGGGCACAAAGCCATGCGGTAAAGACATAAAGTAAAGAGGGATAGAAGAAGAGACAGCAAGACCGCTGAAGACTCCATCGGCTTATGGCGTGTAGTTTTAAAGTGTGTGTAAAAGGGGGGGGGGGGGGGGGGGGGAGGTGCAAAGTTCAACCATTGGGTGTGGGGGTGGGGGAGGGGGGGGGTCCAAAGTTCAACCGTTCTAGAAAAGATTCTGCCCATCGCTCTCTTTGTCGTTTGTTTGTTAAAAAACGAGTCACAGTGCCGGCTTGACAGTGGAAAACTTAAAGTTAAAGGTTTTATGATTTTACCGTAATTGGTTTCATTTTAATCCTAGTCTAGACAAACAAATGTACGTTATTATGGCAACGGGTAATGACTCGGAACATAATGAAACTATAACTGAATGGGGGGGGGGGGGGGGGGGGGTTATGTCTCAAAGAATAATAATGATGATAATAATGGATTAATAATAATAATAATAATAATAATAATAATAATAATAATAATAATAATAATAATAATAATAATAATAATCATCATCATAATTTAAAAAAAAATAATAATAGTAGTAGTAGTAGTAGTAATAATAATAATAATAATAATAATAATAATAATAATAATAATAATAATAATAATAATAATAATAATAATAATAATAATAATAATAATAATAATAATAATAATAATAATAATAATAATAATAATAGTATTAATAACTATTATCATAATAATAATAGAAATCTTGCTTGCTGCCTGAAACAAAATCAAAATAACACAGTAATAGAATGTGGGGTAAAATGTGGCAGATTCTCTCATCATATGTGTGAGTTAGAAATGTACGAATGCATTGATAAATAGGGACACAAAATGCGACGTCACACCTCCCCAGCAAACAACTACAAAAATTAAAAAAAAAACCGTGAATTAAGTTGATATATATATATAATCTTGAGGCCAATGAGCATAATTTCTAAAAGTGACAAAGACTAAAATCTCTCATTTCACAGTTATCCCTCAAGGTGCCTATGTTGACATTACCAAAAAGGATAAGCAAAGCTATGTTTGTTTGTTTGTTTGTTTGTTTGTTTTTAAGGGTTTTACGGCGCTTGCAACACATTTAGGTTATATCAGCGCCAGTAAAGAGGAAGAAAATGGGATGGTAAAAAGTTCTAGAATTACAATAAAAGCATCCAAGAGAAAGTAATACAAAGGGGAATTGGGAACAAATAGGGGATCAGATGTAAATTCCAAGAGCATACCATCAATGTACTTAGTTTGAGATCACCTATAAGTCACATCCCTACACAAACACAATACCCAACAAAGAGGAATACACACAAATGCTTACATTATACATTCAAAATAACAAATACAATAATATATAACAGAGAGATGATTTACAAGGAAAAAAAATATCATCTCCCAAAACAATAACAATGCATTCGACTGTTACCCTCCCAGCCAGGACTCTGGCCAGGGCCAGGACAAAACCAAGTAATCTCATTTCAAGACAAAGACAGACAGCAAGTTGGATAACAGATATAAGGGGGATAGACAAAACAGTAAGTGCCTCCCTGTCCACTATGAGAGGTAGGAACCCCACCCAGGAAGCTATGAAGGATACACTCAAATGCTTACAAAGTACAAACAATATTATATACAAAACAAAACTATAATAGTACATAACAGAGAGATGATTTACAAGGGGAAAAACTAATCCTCTCTTAAAAATAGGAACTTTAAATTTGACTGCTTCCCTCCTACCTAAGGATCCCTGCCAAGATCTGGACAAAACTGAGCAATCTCAATCTAGAAAAAAAAAGACAGGGCAACGTGGAAAGGGAAAAAAGGATATAGGGGATAGAAGACCGCAAAAATTATTGAGCTCTCCGCCAACCATGGGAGGTCAGAAGACCTATCTCGTGACATAATATTGCTCTACACATCGAAAGCATGAGTATGTATGTTTGTTTGTTTGTGTTTTAACGGTTTCACGGCGCTTGCGACACATTTAGGTCATTTCAGCGTCAGTAAAAGGGAAGAAAATGGGACAGTAAAAAAAAGTTATAGATTTACAATTAAAAGCGCACAAGAAAAGGAAGACACATGGAAGATTCCAAGAGCATACTATCGTTGTGCATGGTTTGAGATTACCTAAAAGTTTCACCCTGAAACAAGCACAGGTCCACACTAAGAGGAACACACTCAAATGTTTACAAACCATATGTTCCAAAATAATCAATACAATACATAATAGAGAGATGATTTACAAGGAAAAAAAAATCATCTCCCAAAGCCCTAACTATAAATTTGACTGTTTCCCTCTCAGCAAGGGCCAGGACAAAACCTAGTAATCCTTATCCAAGACAAAGACAGAAAGCATGTTGGAAAACAGCTATAAGGGGGGATAGAGGACACAGTAAGAGCCTCCCTGCCCACTATGGGAGGTCTGGACCCCACGCATAGTAGAATGTCTCATCAGCACACAAATTGATTCATGGTATAGTTTACATCGATATACAGACATTTATGGCGCATTAATCATCATAGAAAACAATACGTGAATCCGTTAAGTAATTCAGAGTACATTATGTAAAAAAGTCATTTAATTACAATAAGAATATTTTAAATATCAGCATTTACAAAGGTGATGTGTCATCAAAGTCTTCCGTGGTCTTTAAAAACTTAGGGAGCGTTCACATATTACGTCATCAGCTAGGGGGGGAGGGGGGGGGGTCTACCAAATGTTGACATGTGTTGACATGGGGGGGGGGGGGGGGGGGGGTCAGACCCAAGATGATGTCATCAAAACATAGGCAAATTAGGCCTATTTTATTAAATGCAAGAGCTTCAAAAATGGCTTTCCAAATAAATTAGCAAAAAGGCATTAATGGAAGATTTGGAAGCCTATTTCAAAGTTTGTTCCTTTCAAAACAGCTAAAGATAAATTGCTATGATGAGTATTGCCCATCTCTCAAGAAACAAGATGGGAAAGGGGTATCACTTCTCAAAAGGCGAACTTGCCCTAAATGTGCATTGTATCACTCCTCGATCACAGCAATGAAAGACCATTCACGAAAATGCAGCATACAAGAAGAACAGCAAATGGGAGAAAGTGATGACGATGAAGATGAAATTGATGATACTATTTTATAGTACATTGCCAGAGGTCCAAGGCAGAAACATTTTTGAATCAATTAATTTTATGTTTGGAAATTGAAACAGAAATTCATTCCACTAAAAGACTAATATGCTATAAAATAATTTGCCTCCTATACTATTTTAAATTACACTTTCTGAAATTTTTTTAATAGCACCTGCACCAAGTAGCCTAATTTAAATAATGTTTGTTAGATTTTATCTTTGCAAATTTAAATTTTATGTCCCCATTGTATCGTAAAACATAAATTATCAACAGTTTCTGAAATTAATAAAATGTCTGAATGTGTTTTATCAAACGTTGATAATCAATGTTTATGGTTTGAAAAACGAATAATAAATATTGTGAAATTAAAGTTATCTTTTAGTTTTTATTAAATTAGATGACGTCATCATCTGTTGAGGGGGGGGGGGGGGGGGGGTCAGGTCAATGATGACAAGTGATGATTTGGGGGAGGGGGGGGGGGGTCTAAAAAGGGCAAATTTTTGATGACGTAATATGTGAACGCTCCCTTATCAGAAAACTACACACGAACAAAGTACAATTTCGCCTCATCCTCTCCACCCAACCACTCTCGCTTCTTCCATCCCTTATCCTTTCCTTTCTCTACCTCCTTCTACACACCCACCCACACATACTTACGAGCACACACACACACACACACACACACACACACACACACACACATATATATATATATATATATATGTATGTATATATTCTCTCTCTCTCTCTCTCTCTCTCTCTCTCTCTCTCTCTCTTTCTCTCTCTCTCTCTCTCTCTCTCTCTCTCTCTCCCCCCCCCCCCCTCAATTGTGTCCCATCGTATCGAGACTGTACTATGTCGAGTTAGACCAGATTCTAAAAAAAAAAAGAAATCAATTTAAAGTTAAATTAGTAAAAAATATATTTTTTAAAAACATCAAATCATAATTTAGTTCAGCGCTTAAAAGTACTATAATATCTATTCTCATCAATAAACTATCTCTATAAACACAACGCACTTCCGATATTTTTGGCTAAAAAGTCAATAATAATAATAATAATAATAATAATAATAATAATAATAATAATAATAATAATAATAATAATAATAATAATAATAATAATAATAATAATAATATTACCGACATAATACCATTTTGATTCGATGGGTGACAATTAACGCGCCATTTACCACCATACTTCCGTCTAACCTCCACGAAATCAGAAATGACATAAACATTGAAAAAAAAAAGAACAAAAAAAACAAAAAAAAAAAACAACGACAACAACAAAACAGGGCGTGACATGATATTAGGATAGGGGCCAGTGATTCAAAAAGTAAATATTAAATATTGTGGAATATGTAAACAACAAAATGAGAGCAATATATTTTACATACAACAAAACTTATTGGTAAGGGCAGCGAGCCCCCCCCCCCCCCCCCCCCCCCCCACCCCCGCCCCCATACCCACCCCCCTCTAAAAATGTTAAAATCCCTTCGAATCCTCTGAAAGATATTATGACCGTAGCCTGACAAGTCTTGAAAAAATGACGTCACACAGGGCACCGATCTCCAAAATAAAGTGAGATGTGAGTTATTAGAAGTTTGTCTATTGTTTTAAAGATTTTTACAGCGATTGCGTCATATTCATGTCATTTCATCTCCAATTATAAAAAGGAAGAAAATAGGAGAGTTACATTTTTAAAAATAAGCATACGAGATATATATAGTAAGACAAAGGGGAATGTTTCAAAATAGGAAACAGATGTCGCTTCCGAGAGCAGTTGGGAGGTCACTTTAACCTACTGATATAGGGAGTACATCTTTCCTGGCTAATTTTTTTAAAAAAAGTAGTTTTGTTATTGAATGACGCAACGACGTGTACAGATAACTCTCCAAAGGTTTCTCGAGAGGATTTCAGACCCAAGAACACCCAATAGTCGTGACGTCACACCCACTAATCTTCCAGTTCCAAAATCATTTGAAGTGAGTATGTCACCAGTCCTTTGGAGGACAAATAGGTTACACATTGAATAATAAGGTGGCATAACTATTTAAATTTTAGAAGCAAGATGTATTGTAAATATTTAGGATTACGGGTCGTAAAAGATCGAGAAAGGATGATTTTTATTGACGACCAGCATATATTTAGACGATGCCATCACTCTGAAACTAGTCATTCAATTGCATAAGGTACATAAGAGTGGTTTTACACTTCCAATGAGATTGGAACCAGTTTTTTTGACATCACATTTTTGTTCCCTATTCCAGAGAAATCTACCACACTAACACACTACCTCACAGACATCATATTTAGTATTACTAAGACCTGTAAACAAAGACTTCGCGAATCCATTTCAATCATATTATTGATTATTGTTATAATGAAAACCAATCACGGATACGTATGAGACAGATCAGTGTCTTAAAAAATACATCATGTCACCCGTCGTCTCAAAACGGTATTATTTCGGGATGGACCTGATGCGACGTGCACGTATTTACAGGTCTGATAACCCAATTCCTTATGGGTCATTGTTGTTATGGAATCTCAAAAAAAAAAAAGACACAAGATATTTCCATTACAATAATGTTAAACTAGGCCCATAAGTGGGTTCGGATGTCAGACATGAATATATGTACCCGTCGACCTGATGCTAACAAGTCAAAGTTAAAAATGATCAAAAAGATGAAATGTTGTTTTCTATCACTCTAAAATACTGTATTCGTCCACACTGAAAATACATATAAACTTAAGTCAAGCCTGATATTTTTGTCTATGAGTTCTATTTTTAGCATCTTCAACATCCAAACATAATATTACCGTTTGGACACGGGGGTCACATATTATTTGGAATTAAAGGGAAGCGATAAAGATATGGTGAAGGAGGAATGACGAGAAAAAAACATTACTTTAATTTGAATCTATTATTTAAAAAGTTTGTCAATTGCAAACTATGCATCGAGCTTTCTAATTATATAAGCTTTCTCAAATCTGGGACACTGGGACGTCCTTGACCTTGACTTCAAATAAAATATCACGTGACTCATGGCGTCAAACTGTTATAATGTCAGTGTGACCAGATCCTGAAGACTATCCCTGGCTTCTAAATTATTTAATTTTATTTGCATTAATATACACCATTGATTGTTTTTGTTTTTAAGGGTTTTACGGCCCTTGCAACACATTTAGGTTATTTCAGCGCCAGTAAAAAGGAAGAAAAAGGGATAGTAAAAAGTTCTAGAATTACAATTAAAGCACCCAAGAGAAAGTAAGACAAAGGGGAACTGGGAACAAATAGGGATCAGATGTAGATTCCAAAAGCATACCACCAATGTACTTAGTTTGAGATCACCCATAAGTCTCATCCGGACACAAGCACAAAATCCAACAAAGAGGAATACACTCAAATGCTTACATTATAAGTTCAAAATAACAAATATAATAATACATAACAGAGAGATGATTTACAAGGAAAAAAATAATATCTCCCAAAACAATAACCATGCACTTTACTGTTTCCCTCCCAGCCAGGACTCTGGCCAGGGCCAGGGCAAAACCAAGTAATCTCATTCCAAGACAAAGACAGAAAGCAAATCGGAAAACAGATATAGGGGGGTAGAAGACACAGCAAGCACCCCATCCCCTCCCCTGCCCTCTATGGGAGGCCAGGAACCCCATACACCATTGAGAAGAATGAAAAATTGCCACACTAACTAATTATTTTAAATTTTCTAGCCGTTTTTACTTTAAATTTAATTTTCAGAATCTAGTTCACACCGACAATATACCGAATAAAGGTGTTAGGTCACATTTAGTGGTTGAATTTTAACTAACAAAAAAAAAAACAAAAAAAAAACAACATAAAAAAAAGAAACAACAAAATAAAACACAGAAACAAACAAAACAAAAAAAAAAAAAAACATTTTAAAAAATCTAATACTTTTTTTGTTTTAGTGTTTTGTTAATCCCATTATTTCTTCAAGTAAGACTGTCTTTATCTAAAATTAACTTATATCTAAACATCAGTTGAGAAAGCACAATTCTTTTTACATGAATGAGAATACGAAATTTGTGTATAAAGTGGAACAATTGGAATAGATTACATAACATGGTATTTACAACGAAAATAAAAAATAAAAAGGGAGGGGGAGGTGAAAGGGAGAGATTTATGGGCAGTGTGTTTAGCACATTTATAGAGTTAAAACTTGGCAGTGTATCATTCAATTTCTTTTTTTCTGAGTAGATTGTGTGTGTGTGTGTGTGTGTGTGTGTGTGTGTGTGTGTGCGTGTGTGGGTGTACGTGGGGAGCGGGGGGGAGTAATATTTCAGTATCAACGGATGGGGTTCACAATTTCTGCAGCGTATTTTTTTTTAAAGTGTGGATTTTGTGGTTTATACATTTGTTCATTTATTTATTCATTTATTTACGATTAATTGTAAATTTCTGGATTCTTTTTATCAAATCACTGTAAATTCAATGGTTATATATTTTACAATGTAATAGTTTATACAAATGAATATAGAGACAATCTCTCTCTCTCTCTCTCTCTCTCTCTCTCTCTCTCTCTCACTCTCTCTCTCTCTTTCGCTCTCTCACTCTCACCTACTCTCTCCCTTTCTCACTCATCCTCTCTCTTTCTCACTCACTCTCTCTCCCCATTTCTTTCCTTCTCTCTCTCTCTCTCTCTACAATCTCCATCTTCACTCCCTCCAACTCATTCTCTATATATAGTTCTTTCCCACCCAAACCCCGGCCCTCTCTTTCTTACTTTTATAAAAATGTCCATACTTAACTCACGGTTTACACCAAACCCACACAAATGACCGTCGTGCAAACCCACACAAATGGCCATCGTGGAAACCCACACAAATGGCCGTCGTGCAAACCCACACAAATGGCCATCGTGGAAACCCACACAAATGGCCGTCGTGCAAACCCACACAAATGGCCGTAGTATTAAATGCAATGAAGAAAGACTAGATCAGCACGGTGCCCTGCTCGTACTGTGTTAAAATTTTGGCTCGAAAACTCGTCCTTCAAATTTTGGCAGACGTATAATGTAAAATCAACAAATTATTCTTAACGCTTGATGTCTGTAGTCTGACTATAGATAGAATGAACATGACGACATAATACCGTTCTGAGGTGGTAGGTCACAAATCACATGTTACCCGTCGTCTCAAGACAGTATTATGTCGGTATGAATCTGATACCAAACAGTCAAAAAAATGAACGTTAAATTGATCAAAAAGAGGAAATATTGTTTTCTATCACTCTAAAATACTCCCACTAAAAATACGTATTATATTATACAAACTTAAGTCAAGCCTGACATTTTTGGCTATAAGTTCAATTTTTACCATCTTCAACAACCCGACATAGTACTGTTTTATGTCGGTGAGTCACATATTATCAATTTTACAAGATACACATGTCCTCGTATTATTATGATTGAGGAATTGACTAACTCTGTGATTGTGGTCTCGATCGATATAATACGAGACCACTGTAATTTGAATGGAATTTTTTTTTCTTTTTAGTCGGGGGTCATGACAGGTCATACACGTTCTCCGGTTTAGATTTTTGCCGTGCTGGTAGAAAACTGGAGTACACGCCCGTGGCTGATGTGTTGTAGATGTTGTTGGTGGGAGATGTGGGGGATGTTGGGATGACATCCGGGTGGTCGTTGAAGTGGTTGTAGATGCTGTTGATGTCGTCACCTGCACGTGTGGGTTTGGGGGGTTTGGGAGGAACGGGGGGATGCTGGGATTGGGTGAAGATAGGAAGGGTAGTAGAGGCGAAAACCATTAATTTATATAAATATTTGAATATACCATGAATAAAAAATGAGACAAATCATGCATAAACTTGAAATTTCAAAAATTCGTAGTTTCCAAGGGAAAAATGAAAAAGTCTCTATAAATAGCTTTAGAAATAAATAAATTGCCCTTAGCTTGATCCAAAAATGCTCCAAAGACCTGAATATAGGAACAAAGTAACTAAACTTTCTTTTACAACAAGATTTATTGAGTAAAATCTAGTTTAGCCTGACACTAGGACCGTAGCCATCGTGAACTTATAGCCTGATATTGACCAAAATATGACGTCAAAAGAAAAGTCTTTGGACACAACATAATGCAGTTTGAGGTGATGGTTACGCTGTTTTCATTTGTTTTTTTGTTTTTTTTTGTTTGTTTGTTTTGTTTGTTGTTTTTTATCATTGTATAAAGCTCTTGAAAACAGACACTCACTTGTTTGGGACGCTCGTGCACCAGGGCGTCGTGTGAGAATTTGTGGTCAGAATGAATGACACTGTTGTTCAGGGTGTCCTCTTGCTCTGGGTCGCTGTCAAAGCCGTTGTACAGGTGGCACTCGTCACTCTCGCCGTTCTTCCGACATTTCCGAGACTGGGAATACACGGCTGTTTTGTTGTCTCCCTTGTTATAGACGACCACCGAGTCTCGGGGGCTGGGAGGGTCGTCTCCCCTCTCGTACGTTGACGAGATAAACGTCTCGGAGGCATAGGGGTCGTCTACTTTGTAGGCCCCACTCTTGGAAGCATTGGATACTCTGATAGGATAACGATGATATATATAATTTTAAAATTATGCCTTTTCCGCCACGACATAATAAGACATCGTCACCTAGGCATTCCACGAAGGAATATAGATAACTCATCAAACAAGATGTCTGATGTCAACAGGAATCACCCATGTTGTCCAAATGAGGAAATTGGGGGTTAATAATCTTGCTCAAGGAAAAAAGCGAAAGTGCCTGAAGCGGGGCTCGAACCCGGGTCCTTCCGGGTCACAGCCATAACCACTCGGCCACTTCGCCCCCCCCCCCCCCATATATATATATATATATATATATATATATATATGTATATATATTATATATATATATATTATATAGATATATATAGATAGTGCAAGTCATTTATAAGGGGAATGCTTCTTGGAATCAACATCTAAAACTACTTGTGCATTTATTTATATAGACCAATATCCACTAAACGTGCTCAAAACGCTGTACAAGGGGTCACCAGCCAACAGCAACACTTACATGTAAGACGAGACATGACACCGTTAGGCGATATCTATATTTTTTTCCGTTACAGATAGCGCTGTTAATGGCCAGGTACTCATTTTACACATGAGTAAGGTGAGAGAATGTGAGTAAAGAGCCTTTTCCAAGGATTCAACTATGCGCCGTTCAGAGCGGGGCTCGAACCCAGGACCTTCCGATCCGAAGGCGAATGTCATGCCACAAGACCAAATAACTGCACAGGTGCATCAACACATTAACTCGGTAAAGAATAAAACCCATTAAGATTCTTTTTGAACATTTCAATCAACAATGCCCTAAATATTTAGGAAGTTTGTTCTAGAAAAAGAGCGTCGTTCACAGGGCACGTAAGAGCTTTTCCCTAGAGCAGCCTGGAGTTGACCTGACTCTGTCTGACCGTAGCCACCGTAAACGTATAGCCTGACACTAGGACCGTAGCCATCGTGAAATTATAGCCTGACACTGACCAAAATATGGCGTCAAAAGACAAGTCTTTGGACACAAAAGAAAACAGATCGTGATTTGTATTCAATAGTTCAACCAATGGGATCACTTGTTTCCTTGAGCTCTACTAACGACAAACTCACTAGACGCTGCACAAACCTATAAAATGACCTCAAACTACGTCCTAGTGGGTTCTGGTGTCAGGATATAAGTTAACGATGGCTATGCAAGAACCCACTAGGACTTATATTTTGACATCATTTTTTAGGTTTCTGTAGCGCCAAGTGAGTTGTCGTTAGTTGCGCTCAAGGAAACAGGTGATTCCATTGGTTGGCCTATTGTATACAATTCGCGATTTGTTTTCATTTGTGGCCAAAGACTTGACGTCATATTTTGGTCAGTGCCAGCGTAGCCATCGTTAACATATAGCCTGACAATAGAACCGTAGCCATCGTTAAGCTATAGCCTGACACTGAAACCCAAAAAGCTGGCATTTTGACGTCATTATTTGGTTTTTGCACCGTCTAGTGAGTTGTCGTTAGTAGTGCTCATGAAACAAGTGGTCCCATTGGTTGAACTAATGAATACAACTCACGATTTGTTTTCTTTTGTGGCAAAAGACGGGCATTTTGACGTCAATTTTTGGTCAGTGCCAGGTTATAACTTTACGATGGCTATGGTCTGACCCGAATCTGGAATTGACTAAAAAGACCAACAAAAAAAAAAATGTTAAATATTTGATGCCATCGCTTATTCTTACCTTGACCGGAAGACTTTGATGAGCAGGATGATGATAATGAAGAAGACAATACCAACGATGACGATGATGGCGATGTACACGGTACCTGATGACGTCAAAGAGAAAGATAGGGGGCGTTGGTGGGTTAAACTGTTCTAAAATAATATACATAATGTCTTAAGAACAAAAACTATTTTAAAAATAATTATTTTATTTTAAAATGTTTATGCTTTGAGCATGGCCAATGCACATCCGTTATTTATTGCCCTCACCCCCCCCCCCCCCCCCCCCCCCCTCCATTCTTCCACACAAACACCCAGCTGGTAATTTGGAGCCATCTCTATTCTATTCAATTATACCTCTGCCAGTTGGACGCAGTTTATAACGTTAAATTAACCAATTAACTGCCGTACCCTGGAAAAAATCTCTTATTTAAGCATTTGGCCAGAAAACTCGGCCTTCAAATATCGATGGATTTAAATGACTCTCATCTTAGAAAAAAAAACTCTCAATTCTGGGACTTCCAAAGTCCCAGGTTTGAGAGTTTTTAACCAAGATGAGAGTCATTTAAATCGATCGATATTTGAAGGACGAGTTTTGCGACCAATTTTTTTAACACGAGTTTTTCCAGAGTACGGTAAATTAACTGGTTAATTTAACTCAATTTTCTTAATCCTGTTCCTTCCAGTCGACATACAAACATTATTCAAACGGTCGGTCGGTCGCACTGAGTCACCAAAGCACCCGGTGGTCGTCGTAATCTTTTTTGTTGGCTCGACAGCTTAACCTTATTCCCTCAACGTTTGTAAATAATCAAATTCTTTAGGAACACAATCAGAATTTGACTATCTAGTAGGCCAAGGTATTGGTACTAATGGAAAAAGTAATAAAGAAAAAAATGAATATAACAGCTTCAATAAAGAACAAAATACCAAACACGGAACGTTTCGGTCTCAAAACCCTTCTCCAGCCAAAAATAAAAAACAATAAAGACATAAATACAATACTAAATTCTGTCGTCTATTTGGAATTAAGTAATGAATTTATGTCTTTATTGTTTTTTGTTGTTGGCTGAAGAAGGGTTTTGAGCCCGAAACGTTCCGTGTTTGGTATTTTGTTATTTTTTGAAGCTGTTATATTCATTTTTGTTTATTACTTTTTACAGTCCACAGATTATAGCAGCCTAGTAACACATTGGTACTACTGGAGTAGGAAATGAAATACGTAGTTGGCATTTTTCACACAGTGATTTCTATGAAGATGAGAATGCGCCCGATCTATTTTTTCATGAAACAGACCTTTTTTTCTATCGAATTTGTCATTCGTCACTGAACCCCTTAATGAAATGACCTGCCCAGAAGGATAAAAGAAGCGAAATCTATTGATAGTTTTATGGTCCCAAAAAAAATTACGGATTGAGATTTACAGAATTCCCTTTAATCACCCCTAAGGGGGAAATTTTGTCTTTAAGATCTATTCCAAGGGAAGACTGGAATGACATAAGCGTCAGCTGCAGTACAGCGCCACAAAGTGAGCAAAGGCCAGGTGACTTGCTCAAGGCCACGCAGCGCGACGGGTAGTCGAACTCGGTACCTTCGGGTACAAAGTCCTCATCGGTGAACCACGCTGCTCCCGCTGAAGTCCTAGTTTAGAGAGTTTTTGACAAGATGAGGGTCATTTTAATTGATCGAAATTTGAAGGACAATTTTTCTGGCCAAAAGTTTAAATGTACGTATTTTTCAAGAATATAGCAGTGCTGTTAAAACTTCATTCACCATTACTAGACTATGTCTTATCATAATATTATGACCAACTTGTCAGATAAAAATCTGAACAAGTATGTATTAAAGGTGTCAGACAAAGCAAGAAAGGAAAATACAAGAAAAAAAATCCCAAAAATCAGTCGACCTCGACTGAGGATCGAACCTCAGACCTTCTGATTACCAACTTGTCCCTCCCTCAAACACCTACTCGTAAAACGTGTGAAGAAACGTGTTAAAACAATTTTTTAAAAAGAATTACTTGGGTAATCATTGATTTTCTTTTCCTTGTTTGTTTTATAGATTGGGGTTACTAGGTGGTTTTGTCTGTTTTTTAAATTTATGAATCTGAATGGAGACGGCAAAACAGGGACAGCGTGGCTCAGCATCACGGTCTTTGCTTCGTACCCAGCGGTACGGTCTTTGCTTCGTACCCAAGAGGTAGCCATTTCGATCACCCGCCGCGCTGTGTGTTCTTGAGCAAGTCACCTCGCCCTAGCTCACTCTGCGGCGCTGCACTGCGGCTGATTCATTGCATTGTGACCAGGAAGGCCCAGTTCGAGCCCCGCTTCATGCACTTTCGTTTTTTAAATTTTTCTTTTACTAGGGCAAGATTATTAACCCCCAATTTGCTCACTTTGGACAACATGAGTGATTCCTGTTGACATCAGATATCTTGTTTGATGCATTATCTATAATTCTTTCTTGGAATGCCTAGACGACGATATCTTATGATGTCGTGGAGGAAGAACATACGTTTTTTATTTTATAACTCAGTTGGAAGAGCATTCAATTCACACGCAAAGGGACCAAGATCGATCCCGGGTGCAGTCGAGATTTTTTCTGACACCCCCCACCCCCCTCCGCCACCATGTCCACCCAGCAGTGCACAGGTAGCTGTGTCTGTTAGATTTGGCGGAAAGTACTTGGCGACAGACTAGCGTCCTGTCCAAAGGATAGCAAGCAATTGCTATTGTCCGTTCCACGCTACATAAACCGGGATAAACTCCGGCTCCATGGGCCAAATCGCTCTGAAGGACTACTTTTTTTTTTTAAATTTTTATAAAGACGAAAAAAAGTAAGACAAGATGGATCAGCCTGAATCAAGCCGGCGCTTACCTAGGCCTCCGGATGATGAATTGGCAAAGTTCTGTGGGGCGCTGGTCACGAGTCCCTTGATGACCAACGGCTTGTTGTCACACGTGATGTTCAGGTTTCTCCCTGGAAAGCAGATTCAGACATTGTTAGATCATAATTCAGAGAAGGGAGTGGAGCAGGCACTTATGTTGATAATAACAAAAAATGAAGTGAGTAGGAAAGTGCCAGAAGACAATAGAGAATAAAAATTTCGCGGCGATGGGGGCTAGAACCCGCGACCTTACAGGTACGACAACTCCGCCTGGCCGGGGACAGCGTGGTTCTACTGTCCGAGCTATCCACTAATCCTTTAAAAAAAAGTGGTTTCAACTCTGTGTCTATCTTGAACCGCTCTCCCCGACTTCTTGAGTTCATGGGTTCAATACACAAACGCCGCGAGGATCATAATGCAGTATATAAAACCCCGCGAATATAACAGCTTAAACAAAGAAGAAATAACCAAATATCAAACACGGAACTTTCGGGCTCAAAACCCTTTTTCACCCAATACCAAAGACAGTAAAAAAACCGTTATTATTCTACCCCTCTCCCTAAATAGTAACGCGTAATGATAAAATGATAACAATAATAATTTGTGACGTCAGATTATCAAGCGTAAATTTCACTATTGTCACAGTAATGATTGTTCAATTTATTTTATTAAAGTATTATTTTAGTAAGAACCGAATTTATCTCACTCCAGTTATATTTCGGTAGGCTTAGAAAAACTTTACCTTCTAATATTAGATCATCTCTCCTTTAATAGCCTTCCCTTGAATTACTTTCAAATTAGTGGATAATTTTCGTTCTTCCTTCTGTCACGTAGCCACTTATTATAAAAGCTAATAGGTCTAATATTCTTCACTCACTTCTCTCTTCAATCGATGCCCGGAAGGCCAGCCACTCCAATCCTCACATTATATATATTTAAAGATTTTTATCTTTCGGGACTTTGTGGAATATTTGATGAATTTTGATTTCCACCCATCAAGACGCCGGGGCTTTTGCCTTTGCCAGTTCGATCACTGTCGAGAGGATCAAGCCTGAGCTCGTCGGAGGAATAATACAACCCTTCTCAACTGGAAGTGGAACCCCACAAGTCTACCAGCATTCTCGTATAATAGTATCATAAGATACGTGATATCTTCATATTTCTATTTGTAACTGTAATCATCATTACTTATCAGAAGACTCGATTAATTAAATTTCATCTTTCTTTTTATATCATTTTAAACAAACCGTTAATTGTTCTTCATTTTAAAGTAACTAGTAAATTCTGGGGCCTTATTCTTCACATCTTTATTTTATGCATAGTCCAGTAGCTCTTAATACTCATTTTAGACCATGACAACTATAATTCAAGTTATTTCTTTTATAAAGTATTATTTGGGTGTTTTTGACGATGTATTTTATTCAAAGATGACGAAATCGGAATCGATTGAAAGGTAGAATAAAAGATTTCTTACACTCTTGAGTTTTGAAATTCGAAATTTGTTCCCAACACACACTCGCAAGCTCGTGCAGCGGTTGGGAACACGTTCCAAACAGCAAGAGTGTAAGAATCGTATGTTATTCCATCCCTCTCATTTGGAAAACCCTATCATTTCTAAGTAAATACGTAATCGTTGAATAATGCTTTGAACGCAGTGAATAAACATTTTATTCACCGATTGCAAAATATTTTCGCATATTTTATTGGTGTAAAATTAGTTGTAAAAGACAGCTGATTGGTAATAATTATAAATGATCTTTTGGTGGACATGAATACAAATCCAACGTTTTTATTTTTGGGTCAAATTCTCATTCAAGCAGAGGGAGAAAAATACAAATTATGGTGAATAGAAGTATTAATACCATACCACTTGGTCACGAAATATATAAGAATATTACTTGGATGGGTAGAATAAACGTATTTTCATTTCTTTGTATTTTTCAAACTCGTTAGTGTTATTGGCCACGATAAAAATAACTCGTTTCATAAATACAAAGAGATAAAAGAGTCGTGTATATAATAAATCCTTTTAAATTCAGGATCTGAAAAAGTTTGCACAAAACTGCGCCAGGCAAAGCAATAAAGAAAGAACCAAACCTTCTATATCACAATACTAAAAAAATGTGAGCATTTACGTAGCGCAATATCCACTAACCGAGCTCAAAGCGCTTAACAAAGGGTCACTGACCAACAGCAACACATAACATGTAGAACGAGACATGACGCCTGTTAGGCGATATTACAATTTTTTTTTTCGTATGGAAACAACGCTGTTAACGTCCAGGTACTCATTTTACATCTGAGTACGGTAAGAAAATGTGAGTAAAGAGCCTATTCCAAGAACTCAATTATGCACCGAGCTCAGGTTGGAACCCATGACCTTCCGATCCGAAAGCAAGTGGAATACCAATGGACCACATAGCCGAACAAAAAAGAGAAGCAAAGCCTTGATATCACAATACGAGCTAACATCTCTACAGATAGCATGCGCTTGGCTAAGAAACTCACAACATTACCATCCGTAATTACAACGGACAAACACACAAAACTATGTGTAACCTTAAACATTTATAGTCAGGTTAATAAGGTTTAGTGAGAATTACTCATAAACGCGGATGGCAAATAAAAAAAAAAACAACAACAAAGACCTGAGTGACGTCAATTTCATTCTATCTATAGATAGTATGCGCTTGGCTAAGAAGCTCATAACATTGCCATCCGGAAGTATAACGGACCAACACACAAAACTATGTGTAACCATGAACTTGTATAGTCCGGTTCATACAGTTTAGTGAGAACTACTCATAAACGTGGATGGCAAAAAAAAAAAAAAACAATAACAAAGACATGAGTGACGTCAACTTCATTCTATCTATAAGTGTAATCGGCTTTATTGTGGATTTCAATTCATCACGCCCATATTATAACGCCACGT
>NC_088362.1:25675110-25682610 GCF_034508935.2 Berghia stephanieae
CGACTTACATGGCCGAGTCCAGGAAAAGCTGTGACTGGCGATGAAGCCGAATATCGTAGGCCCTTGCCAGGATTCTCCTGACTGTCGTGTTGAATGTCTTGAAGTAGCAGTAACATCCTGAATGGTTCTTGTTTACGTTGGCCATGGCGGTGTTTGGGTCGAAGTACAGACTGACGTTGGCATTCTCCGGGAACACCCTGGTTCCTGGTTTACACATGTCTATCTTCAGACTGGATTCTGTCCCAAAAAAAAAAAAAAAATACACGTCATTTGAACGGAATTATGACAAGTGAACTACCTCCCAATTTATTTTTTAACCATCGCCTTACCAACCATAGGAAAATCGTACCATTCGTTACGATCCAACCAGCACTTTTATCACCCAGATTTCTTCTGTAAATCACATAATTTAAAGAAATATGTTTTATCATATAGCTATAAAAACGTGACAATGTGTTGTAGAGTTCATTTTGCTGATCAAAATTATGCATAGAATGTATTTGTTGCTTTTCTATTTGAGAAAGAAAAAATTATTTTGTGTTGGGTGGGTGTGAAATTTTTGGGAAAATTCTGAAAATGGCTGGTAAGGAAATGGTGAAAAAGGAGGGCTTTTATAAAGGGCAATATCCACTAAACGTGCTCAAAGCGTTTTACAAAGGGTCCCTGACCAACAGCAACACGTACATGTAGAACGAAACAAAATGCCTGTTGGAGATATTAAAACGCTGTTAACAGTTAGGTATTCATTTTACACCTGAGTACGGTGAGAGAATACACACCTTTTCAGATGGAGACCAGTTTGGAGTCATCTGGGGCAGCGTAGCTCAGCGTTACGGTCTTAGCTTCGTACCCGAAAGGTACCGAGCTTGCTCACCCGCGCTGAGCAAGTCACCCCCTTGCCCTAGCTCAATTTGCCGCACTGCACTGTCGCTGACGCCTGGGTTATTTCAGTCTTCCCTTGGAATAGACCCTAGAGACAAATTTCCCCGATTTGATGAATAATGATTTTTATTTTATTTTATTTTATTTATTTTAAATTTTAATCTGGTTAATTTTGCCAGCAGCGGAATATACACATAATCAGCGGGGGCCTGGCGCAACCCGTAAAGATTGTTCGCAGGGTCGATATCCACTGTACAATTTTAAACCTGTCCCCTTTCTGCATTGATGCCACTTTTAGCGCAGATAAAATTTATATTATGTAATATTTTGTGACTATCCTGTCGCACTGAAAAACACATTTTAATAACTTTGGCCAGCAAAAAAAACCTCGTCCTTCAAATATCGATCGATTAAAATGACCTTCATCTTGTCAAAAACTATCAAACCCGGGACTTTCGTTGAAGTCCCAGATTTGAGAGTTGTTCTTTTATTTTACGAGATGAGGGCCATTTTAATCGATCGATATTGGAAGGACCAGTTTTTTTGCTGGCCAAAATTTTCAAAATGTGTTGTTCAGGTTACGGCAGTAGATAGATATCGTTTTACCATATCAAAAAAATTGCTAGTGCAGTATATTGACATAAAATTGTCACAAGCCCTGTAACGTTTAATTTTCTTATTCGGGAATTTGAACTTGTAAATGAAAACATCTCCTATTTATATATATATATATATATATATATATATATATATATATATATATATATATATATATATATATATATTTAAATCAAAAACTTACCTGTCTCACACCCCACCTCCAATGAAATCTGCTTGTACTGATATTGACCAGTCTGTATCTCATTTCCAGAGTTGGAGTTTTTGACCCGAGCCGCTGTCTTCCCGCTCAGAGCGGCTATGAAAGGGAAGGCGATGTCATCCCTCTGAGAAGAAGGCAGACAACCCGTGTCTTCCTTCATCCTGTAATGGAATCGGTTGATTCTCTTGCATTTCGATTGGTTGGGATCCTTGGGCACATAGGCTTGAAAGTTGAGCAGTTTTAGCTTGTCTCTGTTGGCACAACTGATGGAGTCACCTCCCCTCTGCCGGGTCATAACGCCATTGTTTTTGCAGTACCGGAAGTAGCCGTCGTTGCTGTAGTCTCTGTCTGTTATTGGAATCAGGCATTCTGTACCTGGACAACAAATATAAAAAAGACAAATGATATTTGCGACCAAACGGTATTATGCTGGGATGAACCAACTTTTCCACTAGTTAAAAAAACAACAACTAGAGCACTTATATAGTGCAATATCCATTAAACGCGCTCAAAGCGTTTTACAAGGGGTCCCTGGCCAACTACAACACTTAACATATAGGACGGAACATAACGCCTGTTACGCGATAATACAAAATTTTCGGACAGAGACAACGCTGTTAACGGCCAGGTACTCATTTTACACCTGAGTACGGTGAGAGAAAGTGACTAAAGAGCCTTTTCCAAGGGCTCAACTATGCACCGAGCGAGGCTAGAACCCAGGACATTTCGGTTCGGAAGCGAGTGTCATACCACATGACCGCATAGCTGCAGAAGTTAACTGCCAAGTAGCTACAAATTATCTTTATAAATATTTTATTTTCTAGTACCTGAGGCTGTGCCAAATGAGTCTTCTTGTACAATTCGACACAAAACAACACTCGATATTAAATCGCATATTCTGGGTTGGGGGGTCCCGATAGCTCAGTTGGTAGAGCACTCGCTTCACACGCAAAGGGACCGAGTTCAATCCTGGGTGCAGTCGAATTTTTTTCTGACACCGCCCCCCCCCCCTGTCCATCCAGCAGTGACTGGGTAGCTGGGTCTGTTAGATCTGGCGGAAACTACTTTTCGATAGACTAGCGTCCTATCCAAAGGGTAGCAAGCAATTGCTATTGTCCGTTTCACGCTATAGAAACCGGGATAAACTCCGGTTCCATGGGCCTTATAGCTCTGAAGGACTACATTTTAAATTATGGATTGACAAAATAGATATAATCCAAAAGAAAATAAATAATAATAGTAATAAAATAAAAAAAAAACAATAAGAAAACAGCAATCTAAAAACAAAATAATAATAGAAATAGTTTTTCGAAATGTCGAAAAAGTATGGATAAAAGTGATATTTTGTCAAAACATTAAACTATAGCACTTTTGAACATCGATTTTGCTTTGATGTTGGAGCCGCCAGCAGATCCCCAATTTAAAAATTATTCTTTCAGTATTTAACCCAGAAAACCAAACTGATTACTCGTACAACGAAATCCTCCCATAACAAGGAACACCATTAAAGCTTTCAACATTTAAAGTTGCGAAAAAAACCTATTAAAAAGTAATAAACAGAAAATGAATATAACAGCTTCAACAATGAGAACGAAATATCCAACACGGAACGTTTCGGGCTCCAAACCCTTTTTCGGCCAACAACAAAAAAAAAAAAACCCAATAAAGACATAAATACATATACCAGATGGTCGTCTATCGTAGATTTAGTAATGTATTTATGGCTTTATTGGTTTTTTGTTGTTGTTGTTGTTGGCTGAAGAAGGGTTTTGAGTCCGAAACGTTCCATGTTTGGTATTTTGTTGTTTTTTGAAGCTGTTATATTCATTTTTTGTTTATTACTTTTGACAGTCGACATCTTTTAGCAGCTTGGTGTCACTTTAAACAATTACCTATTATCGATTTGTATATCGATCGTATTGTGTGTGGTGATATCATTAAAAAGATAATATGTGACCCAAAGTTTCAAAATGGTATTAAGTCGGGGTGAACCAGATGCTAAAAAGTCAAATTAAAGCTGAACTGGTCAAAAGTGTGAATTACTGGTATTCAGCACTCTAAATTATATGATATTCATTCCCTCAATAAAGCATACAAACTCAACGCAAGTCTGATATTTCTGGCTACAAATTCAGTTTTCAGCATCTTAATCATTCCGACTTAATACCGTTTTGAGACGTTCGGTCACATATTTAGTAGCACAATTTGGTTTTTACAAATAAATCACGAGAATTATAAAACTGAAATGAAATGATAAAGAAAAGGATATAGAGGGTCTTGTTTTTATTTATTTATGTATTTTTTTCATATGAGAGATTTCCTAATGGTGTGGAGTACGATGATGGAGATAATAATGGCGGTGGAGATTATGATGATAATGCTGTATTGATGATGTTGTTGCTGCTGTTGTTGTTGTTGTTGTTGGTGGTGGTGGTGGTGGTGGCAGTGGTGGTGATGATGATGATGATGATGATGATGATGATGGTGATGATGATGGTGATGATGATGATGATGATGATGATGATGATGATGATGATGATGATGATGATGATGATGATGATGATGATGATGATGATGATGATGATGATGATGATGATGATGATGATGAAGATGATTGTAGAAAAATTGTAATCATCAAACAATTTCTGTCTTTCTTTACAAATACAAATTTTATTAAGTCTACTCAAACTCAATGTGCATCTCGTGCTTCACAAAACAAAACGAAACTTAATGTGTAAAAAAAACATCTAACAACTAAACATCACAAACAAAAGAGTTCTAATAATGACTAATTGGGAAGCTAATGGGAAGTAATTCCAAGTAATAAAATAAAACAAAGATATCTACACAGTTAGGTCCCTAAATTATTGATATATATATCCAACAATGATGATGGTGATGATAATGATGGTGATGATAATGCTGCAATGATGTTCTTTTTGTTGTTGTTATTGAAGTTGTTGTTGGTGATGATGATGATGATGATGATGATGATGATGATAATGACGATGATGATGATGATGATGATGATGATGACGATGATGATGATGATGATGATGATGATGATGATGATGATGATGATGATGATGATGATGATGATGATTATAATGATGATAATGGTAATGATGGTGATGTAAATGATGATGATGATGATAATGATAATAATGACGATGATAATAATGATTATGATGATGATGATGATAATGATGATGATGACGATGATGATGATGATGATGATGATGATGATGATGATGATGATGAAGATGGTGATGATGATCGTGATAATGACGATGATAATAATGATAATGATGATGATGATGATGGTGATGATTATGATGATGATGACTGTGATAATGATTATGATGATAATAATGATTATGATGATAATGATGATGATGATGATGACGATGATGATGATCGTGATAATGATGATAATAATGATGAAGATGACAGTGGTGGAGGTGGTTGCTGTCGTCCCCATTACTCACCTGACTGCACACAGGTGATATTTATCAAAAAGATTCCCAGTAAAACATTTAAAACACGAGCTGTTCTCATCTCATCCAAAGAATTCCTTTATCCTGCAATGGTCAATGGGAAAAGAGATTTATATCATATCAGTTTATTGTACTGCCTTTACTTTGTTTTATGTGTTGTTTTTAAGGATTTTACGGCGCTTGCAACACATTTAGGTCATATCAGCGCCAGTAAAAAGGAGGGAAATTGGATAGTAAAAACATTCTAGATGTAAAATTAAAAGGACTTGAGGAAAAAAGTAAGACAAAGAGGAATCGGTTAAATAGGGAACAGTAAACAAATGTAGATTCTAAGAGCATACTATCAGTGTATTTTGTATTGAGATCCCCTAAAAGCCTCGCCCAGACATCAGCACAAGATTCCACAAAGATGAATACACTCAAATGTTTACAAATCAAATGTTAATAATAAAAACAACAGTACATAACAGACAGATGATTTACAATTTTTAAAAGTATCATCTCCCAAAACTATAACGATACATTTGACTGTTTTCTTCCCAGCCACGGACTCCGATCAGGGTCAGGACAAAAATTAAATAATCTCATTCCAAGACAAAGACGGAAAGCAATTGGAAAACAGATGCAGGGGGATAGAAGATACGGCATGTACCTCCCTGCCCACTGTGGGTTCTTTACTTAAAGAATAACCCCCCCCCCCCCAAAGCGTTTCGCTAAAAAGCTCACAACATTGCCATCCGGAAATATGACGGACCAAAGCACAAAACTATGTGTAACCTAAAACGTTTATAGTCTGGTTAATACAGTTTAGTGAGAATTACTCATAAACGTGGATGGCATAAAACAATAACAAAGACTCGATTGACGTCAACTTCATTCTATCTATTCTCAACATAAACATAATATAACATAGAGACGATTGAGACATTGAGTAAGCTCCGATATTGGGGTTGAATATTATTAATTCAGAAAAGTGAGTGGAGCAGGCACTTACTCGTATGTTGATAATAACAGGAAATGAAGTGAGTAGAAAAGTGCTGCCAAAAGACAATAATAGAGAATAAAAACTTCGCAGACAGACAGTAAAAAAAAAAAAAAGTACTTGGCACGTTTTACCGTGTTTGGCATTTTGTTTCTTTTTCAAAGGTTGTTATCGTCATTCTTATTCATTACGACTAATTCAAGTGAGCATCATGTGATTATCACTATTCTGGCGTACTCTGGAAAAAAGAACCCATATTTAAAAATTTGGCCAGAAAACTTGTCCTTCAAATATCGATCGATTTAAATGACCCTCGTCTTGGAAAAAAACTCTCAAACCTGGGACTTCGAGAAGTCCCAGGTTTGAGAGGGTTTTTTTTTTTTTTTGCCAAGACGAGTGTCATTTAAATCGATCGATATTTGAGGGACGAGTTTTCTGGCCAAATTTTTAAATATAGGTTTTTTATCCAGATACGGCAGTATTGTATTTTGTAGTATATAGGCGAGACGCGTTTAAGTAAAACACATACAATATCCGACAGCCGGATATAACGCAACAACACACAAGGCTATGTGTTAACCTTGATCGTAAACACTGTAATCTGATTTATGTAATTTGATGAGAATTAATCATTAAAATGGCTGTCTAAAAACAATAACAAAGACCTGAGTGACGTCAACTTCGTTCTATCAACATAATTCGGTGAGAACTAATCATTAAAATGGCTGTCTAAAAAAACAATAACAAAAAGCTGAGTGACGTCAACTTCGTTCTATCAATATAATTTAGTGAGAACTAATCATTAAAATGGCTGTCTAAAAAAAAATTAACAAAAAACTGAGTGACGTCAATTTCGTTCCTTCTATAGCTTTCGTCATTCTATCCCTGCACCATAATATTTAAAACACGCCGTCAATGTTTATGATAGGGTAAATATTTGCTCATACCTTTATTATTAACGTGTACTATTTTTTTTATCAGTTTGTTTACTTATAATAATATTGGAAATAGCAAAACCTGCAGGATATCAGTGATACAGTCTACTGCTATAGTGTGGTAATCATAGGACGCAAAAATGGTGTTCTTATTGCCTTATTTGTACATAGTGATAGGAATAAGGAATGAGAACGATGATGATGATGATGATGATGATGATGGCGGTGATGATGATGATGATGATGATGATGATGATGATGATGATGGTGGTGGTGGTTGTGATGATGATGATGATGATGATGATGATGATGACGATGATGATAATGATGATGATGATTGATTGATGATGATGATGATGATGATGATGATGATGATGGTGGTGG
>NC_088362.1:25687610-25697610 GCF_034508935.2 Berghia stephanieae
TTAAATAAAAAAAAAATCGAATATTTTCTATTTGAGTTTGACACAATTTCTCACTTGGCATTCAGGTTTTTATCGATGGCGATAATTGCCCTGCAGAATATCAATTGGTTGTTCAGTGGTATAGAGCTGGTCTATTCCTTCAAAGGAATTATAAGGGAGAGAGATGAAAGAACACAACAATGAATGGTAGAGGACTAAAATGGGAAAGGACGGATAATAATAATAGTATTATTATTATTATTATTATTATTATTATTATTATTATTATTATTATTATTTATTATTATTATTATTTAATATTATTATTATTATTATATATATTAATTATTAATATTATTAATATTATATATTATTATTATTATATAATAATAATAACTTCACTTCATTTCTCCTTGATGAAACCATAATCTATCTACGAGCTGATAGGAGAGACTACGTTGTAAGAAGAAAACGAGGTGATAATATTAATAAATAAATAAATAGATAGATAGATAGATAGATAGATAGATAGATAGATAGATAGATAGATAGATAGGTGGGTAGGTAGGTCGATAGATAGATAGATAGATAGATAGATAGATAGATAGATAGATAGATAGATAGATAGATAGATAGATAGATAGACAGACTGGTAGGTAGAAGAGAAAGAGAAACCCAAACACAGAGGAGAGAGAGAGAGAGAGAGAGAGAGAGAGAGAGAGAGAGAGAGAGAGAGAGAGAGGGAGGAGAGCGATAGGGAGAAAGAAAGAAAGAAAGAGAGAGAGAGAGAGAGAGAGAGAGAGAGAGAGAGAGAGAGAGAGAGAGAGAGAGAGAGAGGGATATGCTTTTACAAAAATGTACCATACGAAATAATAGCATGTCATTTCCCAGATAGACATAGAACACAATCCTAATATCATTTGACACACATGATACAAGCAAACAAACATCGGGATGGACATACTCGTAGAACACAATCCTAATATCATCTGACACACGATACAAGCAAACAAACACACTATTTAATAATTCATCATCATGGAGAAACACGAATATCTTGCTTAATCCGAGAGTAACGGGTGTTTTGTCTTTATCCCACACACTTTCAATCTCTTAATTACACAGAAACGTATTGAAATGATTCCCCATTCCGAACTAATTACTCTCTGGCGGATACGGACAATACAAAACACATTATTTCAATTTTGAACGGAAAATAAACCTTAAAAATTGTTACTTCCTTCAATAGATTTTGATGTGTCACACCCAACTTGCCAAAATAAATAAATATATAAATAAATAAATATATTTTTAAAAATAGATAAATAGAAAAACAATTAAATATATAAATAGACAAGTAAATCATAAATAAATAAATAGATAAACAAATAAATATATACATTAATAAATAGATAAATAGATAAATAAATAATAGACAAATAAATACATCATAATTAAATGGATAAATAGATAAATAAATTAATTAATTAATAGATAAATACATACATAAATAAGCCAGGAACTATAAATATAAAATAAAAAAATAAATAAATATGATCATTAATATTATGGCGTAATGACAGCAATTAATAATGCCCATGTGCTGCACAATGCTTCACTTATTTCCCCATTTCATACGGTTGCATTGCCTGTTAGGCGTCCTTTTTGTATTGGCAATCTTACAACATCCGTCACTGCCTATGTTATATATATATATATATATATATATATATATATATATATATATATATATATATATATATATATATATATATATATATACCATTTCACACACCCGAGTCGAATGAAATAATAATATGTGTTAAAGGCCTTAAACAAGCATGCAACGTCGTAACCAGAATTTTCCACGGTCACTGTCATCCATCTGGCCAATGATAACGTTTAGCATCGCTTGACGTTTTTGACAAGACGAGACACCGTGCAGCTGAGCTAAGAAGAAACTTTTATATCTCAATCTGTTATAAATATAGAATACTGTTTTATGGCCAAAATTTATATTTCTTAAAAGTTTTATGCGACAATTTACAACAGCGGCAGCCATAACTTGTAAAACAAGGCGTATTTTTAAAAAATTGGCCAGAAAACTCGTCCTTCAAATATCAATCGATTACAATGACCCTCACCTTCGCAAAAATCCCTCAAACATGGGACATCCACGAAATCCCAGGATTGAGAGTTTTTAACCAAGACGAGGGTCATTTTAATTGATTGAAATTTGAAAGAAAAAATTTTCTGGCCAAAATTGTAATGCGTTTTTTGGTTGTTTTTTTTTTTTTGTTTTGTTTTCGCAGAGTATGGCAGAACATTGGCTTAAACCGTTGGACGAGAATGAAAGATTTTGCCTGTTCTTAATGAGTGCTTTGTCATATAACTCCGCGATCTCTTTCTCCTTCTTCTTCTTTTTGAAAAGATAAAATCGATACGGCTTTAAAATAGAATGCAGGTTTGCTATTCATAATATACTACTACAAGGATGTGATTGAATGAATATGACGTCACTCAGCTCTTCGATGTTATTTTAGATCGCCAACTTAAAAAGAGAGAGATATATATATATATATTTATTAATCCCCGAGTAGTTGTTTTGTATTTATGGAATATTCCAAGGGAAGACTGGAATAACCCAGGCGTCAGCCGCAATGCAGCGTCGCAAAGTGAGCTAGGGTCAGGGCCAAACAGCGCAGCGGCGGGTGATCGAACTCGGAACCTTTTGGGTACACGAAGCAAAGACCGTACCGCTGAGCCACTCTGACCCATAAATAATAGCCAATGTCTAATATTATATTTTAGCTATAATTTGTTAGTTTGGGTCATCCAAATCACTGCGAAGTATCGCCTTGTTTAGACGGTGGGATCCCAAACCATTAAGTGGCCAGGACGGATGAGTGGGAGCTCTCAATCCACTTGACCATCACTCACAGGCTGAGTCATCGTACTTGTATAGTACTTATGTGTCTATTTATATAGACTGTTGTTGCTGGTGATGATGATGATGATGATGATGATGATGATGATGGTGGGAGTGATGATGGGAATGATGATGAGGATGGATGGTGGTGGCGGTTGTTGCTATTGTCGTTGTTGTTGATGTTGGTGGTGGTGTTGTCATAACTACTTCTACTACTACTACTACTACTACTACTACTACTACTACCACTACTACACTACACTACACTACTACATATACACTACACACTACTACTACTACACTACTACTACTACTACTACTACTACTACTACTAACTACTACTACTACTACTACACTACTACTTCTACTACACTACTACTACTACTAACTACTACTACTACTATACTACTACTACTAACACTACTACTACTACTAACTACTACTACTACTACTACTACTACTACTACTACTACCACTACTATACTACTACTACTACTACTACTACTACTACTACCACTACTATTACTACTACTACTACTACTACTACTACTACTACACTACTACAACTACTACCACTACTACTACTACTACTACTACTACTACTACTACACTACTACACTACTACTACTACTACTACTACTACTACTACTACTACTACTACTACTACTACTACTACTACTACTACTACTACTACTACTACTACTGCGGATCAAACCTCTGAAGTCCCGATTTTCACGATCGGCGGATCAAAACTCTGAAGTCTACACATACAGAGGTTTGATCCGCCGGCCATCGATATCTATTTTGCTTAAACGACACGGCCGGTACGTTACAATTTTAAAGGAGAGTCTAATTTATCTGTTACTTTTCGAGTGCATTCACCATCTGCTTGAAGTTGCAACATGTGACTAATGCCCAGTAATTTTTACTATAGTTCCATTTTCACTTTCTCGTGCCCAAAATATCATCTCTGCCTTACTCTGGAAAACCCCATGTTTAGAAATTTGGCCAGAAAACTCGTCCTTCAAATATCGATCGATTTAAATGACCCTCATCTTGGCAAAAAAAAACTCTCAAACCTGGGACTTCGCGAAGTCCTAAGTCCCAGGTTTGAGAGTTTTAGCCAAGACAAGTCATTTAAAGCGATCGATATTTGAAGGACGAGTTTTCTGGCCAAATTTTAAAATATGGGTTTTTCCAGACTACAGCACGAACAAAACACAGTATCTGCAAAAGAACACAATATACTGTGACATCTTTCTTTTTTTTTAAAGTGTACATCACATGCTTGCGCCCACAACACACTCACTCACACACCCATGCATACACACACACACAAACACATGTGAGCACGTACACACACAAACACATACACACACACACACACACACACTCTCTCTCTCTCTCTCTCTCTCTCTCTCCCTCTCTCTGACATAAAAAACATAGATAGATGAATAGAGATAGATACAGAAATATTTAAATAGATATAGATAGATAGATAGATAGATAGATAGATAGATAGATAGATAGATAGATAGATAGATAGATAGATAAATAGCGATACACAGTGAAAATCTCTCTCTCTCTCTCTCTCTCTCTCTCTCTATATATATATATATATATATATATATATAAATATATAATATAATATATATATAAATAATAAAATATATACTGATATAACACAGATAGATAGATAGATAGATAGATAGATAGATAGATAGATAGATAGATAGATAGATAGATAGATAGATAGATAAATAGATAGAGAGATAGAGATATTCAGATTGATAGACACACACACACACACACACACACACACACACAGAGAGAGAGAGAGAGAGAGAGAGAGAGAGAGAGAGAGAGAGAGAGAGAGATACAGAGATAGTGAAAATAACCAAAGAAGGATGTGGTCCGTTTTTGACTATCACCACTTAGGACTTGTCATCGCAGACATAAGTACCATTTTTAGTTCAAAAGGCGAACGCTGTCATATTTAGGTTAATGTATTCAATGATCCTATTCCGATAAAATTATTTAGTATAAGGATTTGACAAGATATTCATTTTTAAATATATATATATATATATATATATATATATATATATATATATATATATATATATATATATATATATATTTGTGTGTGTGTGTGTGACCGAACGTCTCAAACCGGTATTAAGTCGGGATGATTAAGATGCTGAAAACTGAATTTGCAAGTAGCCAGAAATATCAGACTTGCGTTGAGTTTATATTCTGTATTAAGGAGAATGATTATCATATTTTAGAGTGCTGAATACCAATAATTCATATTTTGGCCAGTTCAGCTTTAATTTTACTTTTTAGCATCTGGTTAATCCCGACTTAATACTGTTTTGAAACGTTGGGTCACATATAAAGTACTAAAGTGTCGGGTCCGTACATAATCTTGAGCTTTTATATAGCGCAATATCCACTAACGTGCTCAATGCGCTTTACAATGTTGCCCTGACCAACCGCCAACAAGTAACATGTATAACGAGACATGACGCCTGTTAGGCGATATTACAAATTTTTCGGACAGAGACAACGCTGTGGAATGCCTGGTACTCATTTTACACCTGAGTACGGTGAGAGAATGTGAGTAAAGAGCCTTTTACAACGACTCAACTATGCGCCGAGTGAGGCTCGAACCCATACCCTTCCGATCCGAAAGCGAGTGTCATACCACAAGACCACATAGCCGCATGCACGTATTCATCCATCTTAACACCTACCCATCCACCTATCAATATATCAACTTATCCATCAATACACCCAGCCAGCCCTCCACTTTTCCATCCATCAGATGTTCATTTTTTCGTTCAACTTTCCTTCCATACATCAAATTATCCATTTATCCACCAATCCATTCACCAACGTATCAATTCATTCTTCCACCCATGCAAAACTATCCATTGATATATCTATTCATTTAATGTATCCGCTCATTTATTCATCCATTCATCTATCCATAAATTTATCAAAGTATCCAACCATTGAGTGGATTAAATATTCATCCAACCTTTCATCCATCCATCCGTCCATCAATCCATCCATTTATCCATCAAACCAATAAGTAAAATATCCATCCATCAATCCATCTATCAAGCCCACCCGTCCTTCTACCTCACCCCCCCCCCCCCCCCCCCTCTTTCCACCGCCCACCAATCACCCATCAACTCACAACCGCCCCCCCCCCCCCCACCACCACCACCAAATGGATAAAACATATTCTACCACACACATATCCCCTTAATACAATTATCTTTAATGGACAGAGTGATTCCTGTCCGGTCAGTAACCGATGGCCAGTGACAGAAAATGGAGTAATAAGTCCATAAATGACCAGGACCACCACATACGTTGAGAGGAAAGGAGAACAGCATAATTAACGATAACTCGCAAACTTCGAAAATATTCTTAAGCGTATAGTTTTTTTTCCCCCTATCTGAAAAATAATATAATATGAATGACCTCCCCTCAACGAATGCCAATATGGTGGAGTACAGATTGGCGTCGGCCTACACTGCTTTCCCATTACCCCAACGAGTGATAACGACGACGTCGCAAGGTCCACGGATCCGTTTGGCGAAAGCTGGCGGCCCACACTCATGTACTGTCCTTAAACCTGAGTCCCAAGTGCGTAATAAAATATAATTATACACTCCCCATCCCGACGTATATATATATATATAATAGAGTCTGGTGTCTCGCAGTTATAGCGCTATATAAGTTTTCAGCATTATTTCAGCATTATGAACTTTATCCCCTTCCGCCACGATATCTTAAGATATAGTCGCCTAGGCATTCCATGAAGGAATATATAAATAATTCATCAAACAACATGTCTGATGTCAACAGGAATCACCAATGTTGTCCAAAATGAGAAAATTGGGGATTAATAATCTTGCCCAAGGAAAAAAACGAAAGTGCCTGAAACGGGCTCACAGTGCAATGCCTTAAATATATTATATACTATACTATATAATATATATATATATATATATATATATATATATATATATATATATATATATATATATATATATATATATATATATATATACATGTATATGTATATATAAAAAACATTCGTAGCAACTCTGTACTAGTCCCGTGCCTTAATTGGACGCCAGTGCAAGGTTGCTAAATGAGAGGTTATAAACCCAAATTACTTCTACGAAAAGCGGACTAAACGTTTTCGCCCATTCTGCCGTACTCTAGAAAAACCCATAATATATTTAAAAATTTGGCTAGAAAACTCGTCCTTCAAATATCGATCGATTTAAATGACCCTCATCTTGGCAAAAACTCTCAAACCTGGGACTTCGGCGAAGTCCCAGGTTTGAGAGTTTTTGCCAAGATGAGGGTCATTTAAATCGATTGATATTTGAAGGACGAGTTTTCTGGCCAAATTTTTAAATATGTGTTTTTCCAGAGTACGGCAGCATTGGTGCTGATGAGAGCGATTACGTATGCTAGAATGTTATACTTTATCACGTCCATCTTTCCAGCCAGCCTCTCTCAAGTCTCAAGCCCTAGAATACACTGCTCTGGTGCAAAACATATTATTATTGTTGTCATTTTCGCTAGAAATCTTTTGACTACAAATTATTATATTGAATGATTCAATTAATCCTTAATTTAACAAAATAGAGAGAGAAAAAAAAAGACAAAAACAAAAACAAACAAAAAGACAAACCCCAACAAAAACCAAAAACTAATCAAAACAAACAAACAAACAAACAAACAAACAAAAACAACACAAACCAAAATCAAACCAAAAAAAAACAACAAAAAAACAACAAAAACAAACAATCAAACAAACAAAAACAAACAAACAAAAGAAAAGAAATCTTTTTAAAGGGACAAAATGAAACAATGGTGCAATGCGATGCGATGCTCTTTTTCCATAATAAAGCCTGTGTCAAAGATTTATGAAAAATGATTTTAAACAACAAGATAGAGTGACCACAACTTCGCATGGAGAGTAAAATATGTAAAGTGAATAAATTATATGACTCGTGAAAAAAAAAAAAACCACAACACGAAGTTATTTACTGAATGTTGGTAACAACAAGAGATGAAGTTAGTAGGAAAGTGTCAGAAGACAATAGACAATAATAAAATTTTCGCGGCTGTGATGGGGGTTTTGAACCAGTGACCTTACTGGTACGACAACTCCGCCTGGCCGGTGAGAGCTATCCACGATCCTGTCGTACCAGTAAGGTCGCGGGTTCAACCCCCATCACCGCCGCGAACAATTTTTTAAAAAATTCTCTATTGTCTTCTGGCACTTTCCTACTAACTTCATTTCTTGTTGTTACCAACATAAGTGCCTGCTCCACGCACTTTTTTAAATTAAAAACTTACTGAATGGTGTATCTTTTACACGAGTCACATTATTTGCTCCCTTAATTTTACTCTCTAATTTTATAGGGAATGAGATTAGTGGAAGAGTAGCGTCCCTTGATTGGACATCACCTTACAGAGAGAACGTCAACATGGTATTGCGCATGCGTCTCTCTCGTCCTCGCTTTCGGTGAAGTGTCCCCGGAAGCGAGGACTAGAGACGCATGCGCACAACCAACATGACGTTCTCTCTCTAATAACTTTTCCGCCGGTGACGTCCAATCAAGGGACGCTACTCTTCCGCTAATCACATTCCCTATTGGCTCATTTAATTTATCGGCACCTCTAGCTGTTGGTACGCCTGGACGGAATGTATTCAAGACAGACAGTTATTATATTTTACCCCTGAAACTTCAATGCGGCTATGTGGTCTAGTGGTATGACACTTGCTTTCGGATCGGGAGGTCCTAGGTTCGAGTCCCGAAAAGTTGAGTCCTTGGAAAAAAGCTCTTTACTCACATTCTCACACCGTACTCAGGATGTAAAATAAGTACCTGGTCGTTAACAGTATTTTCTCAGTCCGAAAATATTGCAATATCGCTTAATAGGCGTCATGTTACGTCCAACATGTTAAGTGTTGCTGTTGGTCAGGAACCCATTATCTCCTAAAAATTACGAATTTTTACATTTTAAAGTAGGTAAGTACCACCATCACATACGTTTGTTATTTAAATTTTTTTTATGTGTGTGTGTGTGGGGGGGGGGGGGGGGGGGGGGGAGAGACCAAATGAGGGTAAAATTTTTATCGATCCATAATTGAAGGACGAATTTTCTGGCCAATTTTTTTTTTTTCTTAAATGTGTTTTTTCACTTAGCGGCAGATTAGTTGTTTGAGGATAATGTGACATTTACCAAGTGGTAAGCAACATGGAGTTGCCATTTACAATACATGGAACACAAGGGGAGATCAATCTGTATTTACATAATAATATCATATTATTAATATTATACACCTACTACACTCACCACTGCCGCGCCGTTTCCACGATACAATCAAACCCCTCCCTCTATCATTTGAAGGATGAATTTTCTGACCAAACATTTTTAAAAACGCTATTTTATCAGAAAACAGCAGATTACTCATATTATTATTATTATTATTATTATTATTATTATTATTATTATTATTATTATTATTATTATTATTATTATTATTATTATTATTATTATTATTATTATTATTATTATTGTCTACATTTCCATTTTGATTTGGGCGGGGAAATATCCCCAGACTAATAAAGCATTATTTATTTACGAGGCTACACAGAATAATGGGATGTACTGATATACAAGATAATCATTATATAACATTATCCCAGATTCGATTATCAATTCTGATATTCGTGTCTGCGCTGCTCGCCACTTATCAATTCATCGCCAATATATCGCCCTTAATACATACCTCCGGGAGGTGCCGGCTAGCCACTTATCAATTCATCGCCATTAGAAACCCTAACTGCATACCTCCGGGAGGTGCCGGCTAACCACTTATCAAGTCATCGTCACTAAACACCCTTGCTTCATACCTCCGGGAGGTGTCGGCTAGCCACTTATCAATTCATCGTCAATATACTAATCACCCTTACTTCATACCTCCGGGAGGTGCTGGCTAGCCATTTATCTATAAACCAGTAGATTTTTGTCCAATCAAAACATGGA
>NC_088362.1:25705110-25712610 GCF_034508935.2 Berghia stephanieae
GTCTTTGTAATTGCTTTTCGCCATCCGCGTTTATGAGTAATTTTCACTAAACTGTAGTAACCAGATTATAAAAGTTCAATGTTACACATAGTTTTGTGCGTTGGTCCGTTATACTTCCGGATGGAAATGTTGTGAGCTTATTAACCAAGCGCATACTATCTATACATCCTGTTACTAAAATAGCTATGTCACCTTTTGACTCAATTATAATTCATTCATTGTCTATGTCTAATATCTATTATCCCAGCCCTCTCAATGGAAATCCCTATCATTTCTTAGTAAATGCGTAGCTAATCGTTGAATAATGCTTTGAACGCGTTGAATAAAAATTTTATTCAACGATTGCAGAATATTTTCGCACATTTAATTGGTGTGAAATTAGGTGTAAAAGACAGTTAGTCGATTGGTAATTATAAATAATCTTTTGGTGCGCATGAATACAAATCCAACGTTTTTAGTTTTTAGATGAAATTGTCATTCAAGCAGAAGGAGAAAGATACGAATTATGGTGAAAAGAAGTACTAAAACCATACGATTTGGTTACTAATACCATACGATTTGGTTACAAAATATCAAATAATCTCACTTGGAGGGGTGAAATAAACGTAGTCTTTCATTTCTTTGTATTTATTAAACTCGTTATATTTTTATTGTGCAATAACACATACTCGTAAGCTCGTTGAGCTATTGGGCACGATATAATTAACTCGTTTAATAAATACAAAATGAAGAAAGAATCGTATATTGTCCGGAGGACTGGTTACACACTTCCAATGAGTTTTGGACCGGAAGAGAGGAATTTGTGACGTCACGACGTTTGCTTACCATTGTTCTGCCTACAGTACAAAGACTAAAATTTCTCATTTCAAGTCATTTCAGTTCTACAGTTAATTTTTATCATTTATTCAACTGAAAATATTACCGGATTGAGGTGATAGTATGCGTTTGGCTAAGAAACTCACAACATTGCCATCCGGAAGTATAATGGACCAACACACAAAACTGTGTGTAACCATGATCTTTTACAGCTGGGTAAATACAGTTTAGTGAGAATTACTCATAAACGTGAATGTTAAAAAACAATAACAAAGACCTGTGTGACGTCAACTTCAATCTTTCTGTATATTTGTTATTATTTTTCCAGCCAGAACTGGATAGGACTTCACTGAACCACAGACATAGCTAATGAAATAATCACCACATAATATAGATAGTTCGAAGTTGACGTCACTCAGGTCTGTTATTGCTTTTTGCCATCCGCGTTTATGAGTAATTCTCACTAAACTGTATTAACCAGACTATAAACGATAGTGGTTACACAAAGTTTTGTGTGTTGATCCCTTATAGATAGTATGCGCTTGGCAAAGAAGCTCATAACATTGCCATCCGGAAGTATAACGGACCAACACACAAAACTGTGTGTATCAATGAACGTTTATAATCAGGTTAATACAGTTCAGTGAGCATTACTCATCAACGCGGAAGGCAAAAAACAATAACAAAGACCTGAGTGACGTCATCTTCGAACTATCTATACTTCCGAATGGCAATGCTGTGAACTCCTTAGCCAAACGCATACTATTTATACATTTTATCTTGAGAACAGAAGGAACGAAATTGATGTCACTCGGCCCATTGTTATTGTTTTTTACACATCCATTTTACGATTAGGTCTCACTCATCAGACTATAAGCGCTCATCGTCACATACACATTAGTTTTGCGTGTTAGTAGTTATTGTATCCAGCTGGCGGGTGTTGTTAGTATTTTACCTAAACGCATAACATCTAAATATGGCGTATTGTTTATAATCACACGAGGATTTGAACAAAACAAAACAAAAAAGCTTACCTACCTTTATGAATCTTTCAAGTCACAGAAATGTATATCCTTTCGTCTATACTAAAACATGAATACCGATGACAACTATACTAAAACTATAACATGAATACCAAATACAACTATGAACTTGATATACTTGATATAACAACTATAGATAGTATGCGCTTGGCTAAGAAGTTCACAACATTGTCATTCGGAAGTATAAGGGACCAACACACAAAACTATGTGTAACCTTAAACGTTTATAGTCTAGATAATACTGTTAAGTGAGAATCACTCATAAACGTGGATGGCAAAAAACAATAATAAAGACCCGAGTGACGTCAACTTCAGTCAATCTATAACGGACACAGGATAACGTTTAAACGAGTCAGCCTTAAGAAAAACACATTTAAATTAGTCTATTAATAATCTCTCTCGACACGGTCGTCAATTTTAAAAGGAAAAAAAATATGAAGCAACACGTGGAAAAGACAATAACAATAATAATAATAATAATAATAATAATAATAATAATAATAATAATAATAATAATAATAATAATAATAATAATAATAATAATAATATCAATAACATACACACAATCCGACGCTTGGCTTAAAGCTTTAACGACACACAACTACAACAGCAGCAGATGGGGCTAGAGATTTTATACTGGGCACAGCGTACACAACGACAACAGTTTAGTTGAGACGGTATCCCGTTCCTGATACCTGCTGACCCGGTCACGGTGAGCGGTCAATCACCGAGAGGAATTTACCTAACGGGGATTGCCGTTTCACTCGATTTAACAGAAAAGTAGAAAACGGTAAGGGCTGCCTGAAGCCGGTGATCGTAAAATACTAACGAAAGAGTGAAAATGGAAAGGCTTCGTATGGGAACAAAACAGTTGTTAATCCCTGACGTTATCGGAGCTGGGAATGGCCATGTTTTGTTCCCATACGAAGCCTTTCCATTTTCACTCGATTTAACAATGTTTTGTTTTATTGTCTGTTAGACACCCATATTGAATGAGTTGAAATATCACTACTTGGTATAAAAGTTTATATTTTCTACTTTTACTGTGTGTTTTTTATTTTTTCATAGTATTACTAGATGTCTCAATATAAGTTATCAATGAACGGTAACAAATTACACAAAAAATATAGCGGGTGCAACATTTAAAAAATTAGAGAAAAAAAAACGTTGCTATGGATTTGTCTGAATTTTATGTATTATAAAGACAAAATGTAAATACTTCTCCTCACAAAAAACGTATTTTTCCTCAACAAAAATAAATCCGCTACGAGCATTCAAACTCGTCAGTGTAGTTTGGGGCTGGTCTTTAACTGCATTGCGTTGATGACAAATCGCATTTTATTCATATCATTGATAATGCCGGATGCTCTTTTTTTCCAATTTTGCTGTTGTTTGGTGACAGCTCTCTGTGCCTTGTTCTCCAAGAAGTCTAAGTCTAAACTTATATTGAGTGATGTGTGGTATGCAGTGGTACTCAAGGAGTTGTTGTTTTGGGATTATGTTGTTTGGAAAATATTTTCTGTATGTATCCGTGTAATGTTTTATTGCACTTTGAATATATTGGATTGTGTCTGCTTTGATCGATTTTGTGTGTGAAATAAAGTTGTGCACATGACTATAGGCCTTGTTTATATTGTCGAAAATTAATCCAATACTGCATGAGTCGTCAATGATGAGTGGGTCGTGGGTGCAGTTCTTTGTTTGTTGGATAATTGTAAGTGTAGACTTTTTCTTGTAAGTATTTGTGGCAGTGGTTGCCAATGAATGATCTGCTGTGGTAAGCCTGTTGTGTAATGCGGCATTCTGTCCAATTCAGAGGCAATAGGACCATCCCTGAGGGTGAGTGACTCGTGCATGAGATTTGAAAGTCTCTCCTGCGTTTTGGAGTTTGTTGTTATATTCTACTCTGTCGATATCAAACATGCAAGTGCAACCCGTTTCAAGGTTGATTTATTTATTATTAGCGTGTTGGCAATGAGAAAATACAAAGAAGCTAATGAGTCGTGTGTTCAATGTGCTTTATAATGTGTACTTTTTACACATAAATTATGAGTGTGCTCCTTGCTTGTCCAATGCCGTGTCAGTCCCAGAGACTAAAAGAATGTCATTAGAATAATTTGAACATTTAAATGGTTTCTTGCGGGCACGTTTCTATTTCTGTGTTAAACAAATCATACCACATGTCCTACATAATGAATTCACTGCTTGGTTATGACTTGCAATTGTGTGGTCCATGCTGTAAGAGAAAATTCAAAATTGACTGAGCGATGTAAGCAATGATATAGTGAATTAATGAATAAAATGAGTTTTAAAACACTCTGTATTACTTCTCATATCCATGCATACATAACAGCGTACATAAAATTTGGAAAAAGAAAAACCAAATACTTCACCCAATTTGGTGAAAGAAAGGGGGGGGGGGGGGGGGGGGGGGGCAGGAAAATTCTAACAAGCAGTTGAGCTAAGTTGAGGCCCAACACACAATGTCATTTAAAATTAAACATTAGCAAGATAATTCAAATTATGCAATTTAAAAATCAAATTAACTCATCATTGAAAAAAAAATAAAAAATAAAAATATAATTAACAATAAAACCGCAGCGAAATATTACGTTTCAAGCACAAGGCTAAAGAGGTAATATCATTATTACCTGACCTACCGCGGAAAAATAATCATTACAAAATAATGAAAACTGAAGAGTAAATGAAACTTACCTCATTTCGTAGTAAAACTTGTGCCTTGTGAATCACACCAAACAAAATTTGAAGTTTACAGCAACGTTTTTTTAGAATCCTGAGGTAATTACAAGTAATTTTATTTAAATGTTATAGAAAAATAGGTGAATTTGAATCACGGCTTGTGGAATAAGTACTGGAGATATTGAAATAAAAATTGGACGGATGGAATTCTTTGCGAGAATTCTTTGCATTTTGGGTGGAATTGCATTGTCACGAAGATCGTGAGGTTAATTGGTACGGAAATCATCCATTGGTATCACCCAATGCACGTCAAATCTACGTTCTGGGAATTGATATCGGCTGACCGCTGTTGACCCCGGTTACCTGTCGGGTGAGGTTACGTCGGCGCTCGGAACAGCGGGAAACTAAACGGTCAGATTTATAGTGCAGTTTAGACGCCGTGTGGGATACGACATACACACACACACACACACACACACACACATACACACACACACGCTACACATCCATTATATATCACACTAAATCATCGATACCCTCTTTACACATTATTAAATCTAATACCAAGGTACGCTCACATAATATAAACAAACACACAAACACATCATAAACACCACACACACACACACACACACAAACACACACATCCAAAAGAAAATTCACGCGCGCGGGAGATCAAATAATAACTGCGACATTATGTATAGTTATCTAAAAAAAAAAAAAAAAAAAAAAAAAGAAAGAAAAAGAAAAAAAACTAAGAAAAAAAAAAGGAAAAGAAAATTAGGTATAAGAAATGAATAATATAAAATCGGTGAAAACTTGTTACTTAGCTCTCTGGCTCTGAGAGGCCACAAATCTTTCTATAACAATTTGGTATTATTTTTTTTTAAAGGAAAAAAAAAAGAAGAAAAAACCGCTTTTCACTCACCTCGCATAAACTTGATTTCTCACCTACCAATCTATATTTTATCTATCCTTTTCTCGAATCAATCCGCTTTAACTTTAAAGAAAAAGCTAACACCGATTACTCCACTCGTCGATAAGGCTATGATCATGAAGATGATGTCACATTTCTAACAGAAAAGGCTTAGATTTTAATACACACACACACCACAAGCTCACTCGACTCAGCGACTCTTCATCACATCCACCACCAGCCCCACCAACAAGCAGTGGCGGGTCGTCGTGAAAAGAAAAGAGGGCGATGCATGCATGCTTTGCAATGCTATGGATAGGTTAGGTAATCAATGCCGAGTGAATCATGGAAGAAGGAGGTGGAAGTTAGATTTAAAAGGCTGAGGCGGCCCATTTCGATTCACATTACATGATATTATTATAATTATTATTGTTATTATCAATCTTTTCTCGCTCGCGCGAGATTTACGAGCGCTTTTGTGGCATATGGGGCTGCCACTGTTCAGTATCAGTTATATTTATTTTCAGCCTTTCATTCATCTAGGGCACGGTGGTTTGTAGAAAAAAGAATAGCGCGTGATAATATTATAATATTATAGAGGACAACGATTGCCGCGTGTTTTCTGTTTTCTATAGGCTGCTGGTGGAGTGAGCGGATGTAGTTTTGTTTTTTGTTTTTTTTGATGGAAAAAAGAGTCAGAGATAGATAGATAGATAGATAGATAGATAGATAGATAGATAGATAGGGAGAGAGAGAGAGAGAGAGAGAGAGAGAGAGAGAGAGAGAGAGAGAGAGAGAAAGGGGCGGGGGCGGCCTAGGAATTAGAGAAAGATAGATAGATAGACAGATAGAGGGAGATTCAGAAGTGTGTGTGTGTGGGGGGGGGGGGGGGGAGGAGGAGGATGGGGAATAATTGGATATAATTAGTGGAGAGTGAGTACGTAACGAGATGAAGTTAAACAGAAGAAAACAGGACAGGAGAGGAGAGAGAGAGAGAGAGAGAGAGAGAGAGAGAGAGAGCGTCAAAGAGGCGTAGAGATATAAAGGAGAGAAGGGAGAAGTGGAGAGGGGTGACAGGAAATGGAGATACACTGGAACGGAAGAGAATGAAGGACACACACACACACATACACACACACACACACAGAGAGAGAGAGAGAGAGAGAGAGAGAGAGAGAGAGAGAGAGAGAGAGAGAGAGAGGGGAGGGGATTCGCGCGGACAAAAGTGATAATTGGATCAAAATAAAGAGAAAGAGAAAAGGGACAAAATGAGAGAGAGAGAGAGAGAGAGAGAGAGAGAGAGAGAGAGATGGGAGAGGGAGAGAGAAAGAGAAGGATAGGGAGAAAGAGAGAGAGGGTGAGAGAGAGAGAGAGGGGTTTGGAGAGTTATTTATAATATATAGAAGGAACGAAGTTGACGTCACTCAGCTTTTTATTATTGTTTGTAGCCAGTCATTTTTATGGTTTATTCCCACTAAATTCTATCAATCAAACTATGTCTATAGTGCTATGTGGCTATGTGGTCTAGTGGTATGACACTCGCTTTCAGATCGGAAGGTCCTGGGTTCGAGCCTCGCGCTCGGCGCATAGTTGAGTCCTTGTAAAAGGCTCTTTACTCACATTCTCTCACAGTACTCAGGTGTAAAATGAGTACCTGGCCGTTAACAGCGAGGTCTTTGTCCGAAAAATTGCAATATCGCCTAATAGGCGTCATGTCCCATCCTCCATGTTAAATGTTGCTGTTGACCAGGGACCCCTTGTAAAGCGCTTTGAGCACATTTAATGGGTATTGCTCTATATAAAGCTCAATTATTATTATATTATTAAACTACACACGCGTCAGGGTCCACAAAGTTTTGTGTGTTGTTAATATTAATACGTTACATCCGGCTGGCGGATGTTATCACTTGTTGTTAAAACTAAACGCATGGCATCAATTCAATAGAGAGAAGAGAGGGGAGTGGTTGCCATAATTGTTTGTTTATATCCTATACCTCTAGCTATAACAGGCTGGTTGGAAAGGCG
>NC_088362.1:25717610-25722610 GCF_034508935.2 Berghia stephanieae
GATGGACTGAAATCCTTTAGGATTTTAACTTTGATCTCCCTTAGGGCAGGGATTATTTCCTAACCGAATAACCTTTCCAATCCACGAGATGTAGTAATCAATACATCAGATCAATTCTTCTTTTTCATCTTTTCATGATTTTGATAATTCATGTTTCCAGTGGGTAAACGGTTTGCAGTCTTGTTGTATGACATTCACTTTCGGATCGGAAGGTCCTGGGTTCGAGCCTCACTCGACGCATAGTTGAGTCCTTGGATAAGGCTCAATACATATTCTCTCACTGTTACTCAAGTGTAAACTGAAGACCTGGCCGTTAACAGCGTTGTTTCTGTCGGGGGAAAATTGCAATATCGCCTAAGAGGCGTCATGTCTCGTTCTACATGTTACTTGTTGGACAGTGACTCTTTGTAAAGCGTTTTGAGCACGTTTAGTGGATATTATTGCGCTATATAAAAGCTCAAGTTTTTGCTTTATTTTGGTTCTGTTCCAGGTTCAGTTAAATTTTTATTACTGGCGTTATGTCGGAGTGCACCAGGAACTAAAAAAAAAGGACTTTAAGGTTTTCATCGTGACATTTTGTTTGCAATAATAATACGCTCCTTTGATAAAATTGAACACAGTTTCTCATACTAAGTTTCAAATTTTTAATTCAGAAAGGTGAGTGGAACGGGCATTTATGTTGATAATAACAAGAAATGAAGTGAGTAGGAAAGTGCCAGAAGACAATACAGAATAAAAATTTACCTCAAGAAGTCAGGAAGAGAAGCCTCTAATAAAAGATTAGGGTTAGAGACGATCTTTTTTTTTTTGGGTCGCTCATACGGTGGAGTCACCTTCTCCCCGGCCAGGCGGAATTGTACCAGTAAGGTCGCGGGTTCGAATCCCCATCGCCGCCGCGAAATTTTTATTCTCTTTTATTTATTGTCTTCTGGAACTTTCCTACTCACTTCATTTCTTGTTGGTAAGTTTCAATTTATGTTGTAATTCTAACCGTTTTCACTATAAATTTAACTTTAAATTGGTGCGACTTTGTGGCCTTGTGATATGACAATCACCTTCGGATCTACAAGTCTCCGGTTCGAAATGTTGAGTTCTTGGAAAATGCTCTTTACTCACATTCTCTCGCTGCACTCAGTTGCAAAATTACTTCCTCGCAGTTAACAGCGTTGTCTGTCGAAAAACTAAAATTGCAATATCGCATCTAAAGCGCCATGTCTGGTCCTAAATCAAAGCTCAATACTTGAAATGTCAAAAACTCGTAGTTTCCAATGAAAAAAAAAAGTCACTAGCTATATAGAAAGCTTTAGAAATAAATAATTTGCCTTCAGTAAGATCCAAAAATGCTCCAAAGTCCGAAGTATACTTTCTAGGCATCCAACTTTCCTTTTCAACAAGATTTATTGAGTCAAAGTCACAAACGCAGTCTTGTCGCTAGAGCCGAAAATTCGCATTACTACACGTTAAACGTTGCTGTCGGCTAGGGAGGGACCCGTTACAGTTGGCTATGACTACTGCAAGTACTGAAATATTTTTGATATACGGACTTAAAAAACGCGAAACCAATTATTTTTTTCTATTTTGGCTAGAAAACGTCAGATACTGGTAGACCAGAAGATAAACATCCTAATCCTGTCAAAAGGTTTTAAACAAGAGATTTTACTAGTCATTGAATTCTCTGGTAAATACTTTTTGAGAAGTTGGGGTGTCTTTCCTCTCCCGACGGATTATCACCTTGTCGTGGTGGGAGGGCTTGCGTATCTCGAACCTCGGACCTCTAATAAGAGAAAAAAGGAGAGAGATCAGACGAAGAGTAATCCACCGGCCCTCCAGGAATGGGGGTTGAGCGTAGGGTTAACAACCCACCTCATAAAAAGCAAACTGTTACAGAAACAGAAACCAGACATAAATCCACAACCGACGGCAGCAGAGAAGCGGACCAGAATACTGGCTTCATGACGGTAGGAAGTCAAAGCCGAAAGGACGCCCCCGACCAGATTGCAGATCTGTTGTCACCAAAACGCAAGCTCAATGTCTCGTGCTGGAATGTTAGGACCCTATATCAAACAGGAAAACTGGCACAAGCCCAGCGCGAGATGTTGAACTACAAGATCGATTTGCTAGGCATATCAGAGGCAAGATGGACAGGAGCTGGGAAGCGCCAACTCTCAAATGGCGACCTGATCATTTGGTCAGGACGAAAGGATGACCAACACAGAGAAGGTGTTGCCCTCTTGATAGCCAGGCAAAACAACAAGTCACTATTGGAATGGAAACCGATAAGTGAAAGACTTTTATACACAAGACACAACTCAAAATACACCAAGCTATCAATCCTCACATGCTACGCACCTACAGAGGATTCAGATGAAGAAAACAAAGAAGAATTTTACGATATTCTAAGAATGGCCATTGAAAACATTCCAAGACATGATATGCTCATGATCATCGGAGACCTTAATGCTAGAGTTGGCAATACACAAACAAATCAGTCCGTTGGAAAGGAGGGCATAGGGTAAATGAACAACAATGGAAGCAGACTGGCAGAATTTTGTGAAGAACACAACTTCATTATTGGTGGAACTTTCTTCCCACACAAAAACATCCACAAATTGACATGGAAATCACCAGATGGGAAAACAGAAAGTCAGATAGACCATATAATTATAAACAGAAAATGGAAGAGCAGCCTAAACGATGTCAGAGTCAGACGATTGGCAGACATTGGAAGTGACCACCATCTTGTCACAGCCAAAATCTCTACTAAATTGATGAAAACAAAAATAGCAAAACAGAAGGAGAAACGTTTCAACACAGATAAATTGAAAATCCCAGATATCCAAAACAATTTCAATATCTCAGTCAGAAACAAATTCAGTGCAATACAAGATATTACAAACATGACAATCCAAGATTTCAACCACGTCATGCAGGAAAGTGCCACTGAACACTTAGGACACAATAAATCCAATACAGAGAATTGGATATCAGCAAGGTCATGGGAGCTCATTAACCAAAGAAAATCAATCAAACTAAATCTCCTGAACGCTAAATCCCCCGACTGAAAGAAAGGCTATCCAGTGAATACTCATTGAAGGATAAAGAAGTGAAAAAATCCACAAGGAAAGACAAAAGAGATTTTGCAGAAAATTTAGCAACTGAAGCAGAAAATGCAGCTGTAAGACACGACACACAAACACTATACAAAATCACAAAAAAGCTCTCGGGAAACAGAAGTTATGGTCAAGAGAAACCATTAAAATCCCAAGATGGTAGTGTCATCACAGACGAAAAGGAGAAAATTGAAAGATGGAGAGAATATTTCGCAAACCTTCTGAACAGACCAGACCCATCTTCTTACACAGATATCCCAGAAGCAGAAAGGGACGTAGAGGTTAATCTTGGTCCAATCACTGAGCATGAGGTGCACGAGGCAATACAACAACAAAAAAATGGCAAGGCCCCAGGTATTGACAAAATCACTGCGGAAATGCTTAAAGCGAACTCACAAGAAATGTCCAAAATTCTCAGTAAACTGTTCACCAACATTTGGGAAAAGGAAGAAATACCAGAGGATTGGCAGAAAGGCATCATCCATAAAATAGCCAAGAAAGGAGACCTAGGAAATTGTGCTAACTGGCGTGGAATCACACTCCTGTCCGTAACGAGCAAAATTTTTAATAGAATCCTTCTGAAAAGAATCTCACCTCACATTGAAAACATTCTTAGAAAAGAGCAGGCAGGGTTCAGAAAAGGGAAGTCATGTAGTGACCACATATTTACCCTGAGACAAATCCTGGAGCAAAGCATTGAATGGAACAGCCCCCTCTACACCATTTTTGTCGATTTTGAAAAAGCCTTTGACAGCTTACACAGAGAGTCCCTGTGGAAAATACTCCGCCATTATGGTATACCGATGAAGATAGTCAACCTAATCAAAGCAATGTACAGCAACTACCAATGCCAAGTGATCTGTGGTAACAATTTAACAGACAGCTTTAATGTAACAACTGGTGTAAAACAAGGCTGCATACTCTCCCCGCTTCTGTTTATCCTGGCTCTAGACTGGCTCATGAAAAATACAATTGATGGTAAGAAGAGAGGCATTCGCTGGACACTGACATCTTTTCTGGAAGATATAGACTACGCAGATGATATCGCGTTAGTTTCCAGTACACACAGAGACGCCTCAGAGAAACTAAACGTACTACACAAAAACGCCTCGAAAATTGGACTGAAAATAAATTTCGATAAGACTGTGTACATTAGGGTGAATCCAAAACATGACAGTGAAATTAGGATAGATGAACATATAATTGAAAAGGTAACAGAGTTCTCCTACCTCGGATCCAAAATAACAGACGACGGAAATGCAGAACACGATATCAAGCACAGAATTCAAAAGGCAAACCAGGCTTTCGGCATGCTGAAAAACTTTTGGAAATCAAAGCAAATAATGAGAAAGACAAAGCTGAAAATATACAAGAGCAATGTTTTAAGTGTACTGCTTTATGGAAGTGAAAGCTGGAAAATGACATCCTCCTTAATACAGAAACTAGAAGCCTTTCAGAACAAGTGTTTAAAAAGAATTTTTAATTTATTTTGGCCTACAAAAATAAGAACAGTGGATCTATTAAAGAAAGCTGACTGCACTAGCATTGATAGCCAAATAAAAAGAAGAAGATGGCGTTGGCTGGGTCATGTGGCCAGAATGGAAAAAGGGTCACTTCCCAAGACAGCCTTGTACTGGACAGCAGATGGGAAGAGAAAGCGGGGAAGACCCAAAGAAACCTGGCGAAGGACGATGGAGAAAGAATTAAAGGAAGCAGGCCTGTCCTGGAATACAGCCACCGCAAAAGCAGCCGATCGCAAAAAATGGAGATGTCTGGTGGATGCTCTATGTGCCTCAAGGCCCGAAGAGGATTAAGTAAGTAAGTGGGGTGTCTTTTAATCTTCTTATTAAATGAATGAATATAGCTGCGCTGTCGTCTCTATGGACGCTT
>NC_088362.1:25735110-25770548 GCF_034508935.2 Berghia stephanieae
TATCAAATTAAGAAATTAAGGAGCAGGCACCGGTGTAAGATATAGAACTGACCAAGTGTGTATGAAGAAAGGTGTCAGACAAAGCAAGAAAGAATAATACAAGAAAAAAAACTCAAGAAAAAAAAAACTATCCCAAAAAATCAGTCTACCTTGACTGGGGATTGAACCTCAGGCCTTCTGATTACTGGTCAGTGGTCTTAGGTTCGATCCCCAGTCGAGGTCGACTGATTTTTTTGGGATAGTTTTTTTTGTCCTGTATTTTTCTTTCTTGCTTTGTCTGGCACCTTTCACACACACACACATACACACACATCCACACACACACGCACACAAACACACACACACATACACACACACGCACACACACAAACTTGTTCAAATCTTTTTCTTTTTTTTTGTATCCAAAAGTTGACAAGCATTATCTCTTACATCAAATAAAATACAATGAAAAGGTTAACAGAAACCAGGATAAAGTCCGGCTCCATTGGCTCATGGCTCATGGCTCTGAAGGCTCCATTTATTGACGTGGTCTGCTGAGAATCTAGCATTATCTCTCGAATACCCTAAGTGTTATTGATTGAACCAACCAAACTGTTTGCCGTACTCTGGAAAAAAACAACTCATATTTTAAAATTTGGCCAGAAAACTCGTCCTTCAAATATCGATTGATTTAAATGGCCCTCATCTTGGCAAAAACTCTCAAACCTGGGACTTCGCGAAGTCCCAGGTTTGAGAGTTTTTGCCAAGATGAGGGTCATTTAAATCGATCGATATTTGAAGGACGAGTTTTCTGGCCAAATTTTAAAATATGGGTTTTTCCAGAGTACGACTGTACTGGCTACTGGCTGGCTACTATACAGCATGACATCAATAAGAAGATTGGTTTTGGGGTATTGCGAAATATCCTGTGGTTTTTTGGGGGGAACTGTCTTTTTAATTAAAAACAATTTGAGCTTTTATATATGTACAGCCCAATATCCACCAAATTATGTGCTCAAAGAGCTTTACACGAAGTCTCAAGCCAACAGTAATAACTAACATGAAAGACAAGAAAAGGGCACAGCTTTGAAGTTTTACTACATTTATTTTTCGACAGACACAACGTTGCTAACGTTCACTTTACACCGAAGTATGAAGAGAGAATGTGAGTGAAGTACCTTTTCCAAAAACTCAACTTTGGGCGGCACATTAAGGGATACGTTTCAAGGAATTACCAGAGTCATACCACAGGATTAAAAGCCTGCCGTACTATCATAGGTTAACTGATATAGGTGAACAAAATAAACTGTTTACATGATAAGACCGTGTGCTGTTTATCATGGAGGGCACAGCTGGTACGAAATGCCCAAGAGACTTGTTTTATCTCTTATCCGATAAGTTCAGTTTCGCATAATATTTCGTGGCTATGTGGTCTTGTTGTGGTGTGACATTCGCTTTCGGATCGGAAGGTCCTGGGTTCAAGTCTCGCTCGGCGCATAGTTGAGTCCCTGGAAAAGACTCTTTACTCACATTCTCTCATCGTACTCAGCTGTAAAATGAGTACCTGGCCGTTAACAGCGTTGTCTCTGTCGGAAAAATTGTAATATCGCCTAACAGGCGTCATGTCATGTCTCATTCTAGGTGTTACGTGTTGCCGTTGGTCAGGGACCCTTTGTAAAGCGCTTTGAGCACGTTTAATGGATATTGCTTTATATAACTTTCTCATTACCAGCCATTTTTATAATTTCCCCCGAAAATTCACACCCACCAACACAACAATAGACTTTTCCTACTCAAACAAAAAAGTAACAAGTGAATTCTAGATATACAAAATGTTGTTCAGCAAAATGATGTCTACAACACAGTGTTTAGTATTTATAGCTGTAGGTAATCAAAGCATTTCTTTAGATTATGTGATGTACAGGAGAAATCAGAATGAGAAAACTGTCGGTTGCATCGTAAGGTATGTGACGATTTTCCTATGGTTGGTAAGGAGAGGGATAATAAAAACTATAGTTTAAAGCTCTCGTTTATATAGCCTAAACTCGCAGTGATAACAAATCGCCAAAAACAAGCAAAGTGGTCTACACCACAAACGGATTAAAGAGGGATTAACGCATGGTTTAATCGTGTTGTTATCAGTGTCACCAACAACAAGAGTAGCCTCAATCTAGCTAAAGAACTGAACAAATGTGTATTAAAGGTGCCAGACAAAACAAGAAAGAAAAATACAAGAAAAAAAAACATCCCAAAAAATCAGTCAACCTCGACTGTTGGATAGCTCATAAGGTAGAGCCAAAATCTCCTCGGCGAGCCGGAGTTGCCGTTCCAGTAAGGTCGCGGGGTCGAGCCCCCATCGACCCCGCGAAGTTTTTATTCTCGGTTTCCTTCTGGCACTTTCTAACTCACTTCATTATTTTGTTATTATCAACATAAGTGCCTGCTCCACTTACTCTCCTTATTGTCTATCAGACTAGAGGTCTAAATAATGCTGGTCATGAAGAAAGATCATCCATCTTAGATCTTTTAATTCCCCCCCCCCCCCCCCTCCCATATATATATATATATATATATATATATATATATATATATATATATATGTGTGTGTGTGTGTGTGTGTGTGTGTGTGTGTGTATCTTGCTAGGTACTAAAATAGTTATGCCACCTTATGATTCAATATGTAACCTATTCATAATTAGTCCTCCTTCAGAAGGACTGGTTACATACACACTTCCAAAGTGTTTGGAACCGGAAGAGTAGATGGTGTGACGTCACGACTGCTCTGCCCTATTCATGTTGATTAATTTGGCTTAAAACTCCATTTTATCGATCAAGTTTATTCTAACATTACAGCTAATGAAGGGGGTGGGGAATAAAGGACATGTTACATTCAATAAACTTGTTGCGTTGGAAGGGACATTTTGGTTTGACAGTACTGCATGGATTGGTGGTGGCGATGATGATGATGATGATGATGATGATGATGATGATGATGATGATGATGATGATGATGGTGGTGGTGGTGGTGGTGGTGGTGGTGGTGGTGGTGGTGATGATGATGATGATGATGACGACGACGACGACGATGATGATGAGGAAGAGGAGGACAATTGCCTTTATCAATCCATCGATATAAATGAACAATAGGAAACGCCAAAACGATTGAGAAATTAAATGCTCCACTTATTTTCACTTTCCATGAATAAATCATGTTAAAGTTTGTCTTTGGTCGATCGAAGTGAGAAGGTGTTAAATGGAAAGCCCTATTCAAATCTGTTTTATTATTTGGTGGAGCCCGAGGTATGAGGTATCTATGCATTTCCATCGTAAACTGATATTGTTGTGGTCATATTTCTGTTTGTTTTTGGTCTCTCTCTCTCTCTCTCTCTCTCTCTCTCTCTCTCTCTCTCTCTCTCTCTCTCTCTCTCTCTCTCTCTATCTATCTATCTATCTATCTATCTATCTATCTATCTCTCTCTCTCTCTCTCTCTCTCTCTCTCTCTCTCTCTCTCTCTCTCTTATATATATATATATATATATATATATATATATATATATCTACTATCTCCCTCTTCCACCATCTACCCCCCCCCTCTCTCTCTCTCTCTCTCTCTATATATATATATATATATATATATATATATATATATACATATATATATATATATATAACTACTATCTCCCTCTTCCACCCCCCCCCCTCTCTCTCTCTCTCTCTCTCTCTCTCTCTCTCTCTCTCTCTCTCTCTCTCTCTCTGATAAGCTATTTTTCGTTCTACCGCTAACTGTTTGTCGAACTGCACTCACATATATTCATTAATTCATGTATTCGTCCATCCACTCAACCATTTTCATATCCAATCTCTCTCTCTCTCTCTCTCTCTCTCTCTCTCTCTCTCTCTCTCTCTCTCTCTCTTCATCTCTACCTATCTATCTCTCTATTTATCTACCTATCTATCTATCTATCTATCTGTCCATCCATGCATCTACCTATCTATCTATCTATCTATCTATCTATCTATCTATCTATCTATCTATCTATCTATCTATCTGTCTATTTTCCTATCTATCCATCCATCCATCTAGGTATCTATCAATCTATCTATCTATATATCGATCCATCCATCTATCTACCTATCATTGTGTCAAATCGCCACCAAGGAATAAAGAAAAAAATTTTGTTTCACCAACACTTACCTCAAGAAGAAAAATATCACAAACTGTATTAAAGTATCCTTCAAAACCACTTATTGCATGAACTTCGTGTCTCGTGTTCCAGTGATAAGAACACAACAACAATCCCAAGAATTGTAAAGGACCTATTTTTACTCCAAGGTACCTAGAGGGTTATCTGCTGATAAGTCTTGTCGAGAATCAAGACAGACTTAGCACAGGGAAGACTTCTTGTGTCAATATTCAACACTATGTCAAACTATAGCCTAAAGACCTAGGGGGCCACTTCGTGTAAAGAGTAAAATACACACAACATGCGCCATATGTCGAGAGAATGAACTAAGATAAATGTACACATTGTACCGAGAGCGTTCTGAGCAGGAGGGGTTAATTAAGCAAGAGGTCCACTAGTCATAATGTCAGACTGGGTGAAAACGTAGGCTTCGTTAGCTATCGTGGACAAAAAGAGTTCTTCATTTTAAGAAGGGACGTCCACCAGAGGAATGTGAAGAGTAACGTGTATTCAATAGTTGAACCAATGTCGTCATTTGTTACTTTGAAGACAGCTAACATCAACACACTTCACACTTTTTTATGATCATTGTCGCCTTGCATTGTGACGTAATTTTAGGGCAGTGTCAGGCTATAAGTTGATGAAAGCTACGGCCTGACAATTAAATAATAAATAAATTAACAGATTCCTTTATTCGTCTCCAAGGGGAAATTTGTCTTTAGGGTCTAATCCAAGGTAAGACTGTAATAACCCTGGCGTCAGCCGCAGTGCAGCGCAGCAAAGTGAGCTAGGGAGAGGTGACTTGCTCAAGGCCAACGATGAGGCGGATAGTCGAACTCGGTACCTTTTGGGTACGAAGCAAAGACCGTACCGCTGATCCCCTGTCCACCCATATTACTTTCACCCCAATGACGCATATTCTATTCACAAAAAGAAATTTAAATGTGAGTTGTTGTCAGCAGTGCTCAATGAGACAAATGTCGTTGGTTGTACTGTTGAATACGACTATAAACTTTTTGTGTATTTGTTCAATTAATAAAGCGGAATGAAATGTTGTGTATTTTATTTAAACACATATCATCAATTTCAAATAACTTGTTTACCGACTTGACATTGAACACCAACATACGGAGGGAGCCCCTAAGTTTCATGTCTCCATCGTTTTAGTCTCCGATAGTATTAATAAAAGAAAAGAAAAGAAAATTCCCATTATTCATGTCATTGGGAAATTTATCTTTAGGGTCTATTCCAAGAGAAGACTGGAATAACCCATGCGTCAGCCGCAGTGCAGCGCCGGGAAATTGAGCTAGGGCAAGGTGACTTGGTCAAGGCCACACAGCGCAGCAGGGGGTGATCGAACTCGGTAACGAAACGTCTGAATACTAGTCAGTGGAGACATGCTCTTAAAGGACGAGAAAACGAAACTTTATTGGTGTAGCCCCGCCCCCATCCAATCTCAACTCCCTTGCTTGACTCACTGAGGCCATAGGTAACTCACTTAACCATCAAGTACTTTGAACTCAATGATGGGGTGAATACCAGTGAGTAACAACAATAACGACAATCGTTGTTTTCCTTTAAGTTCAACGAAAACTCAGCGTGAGACACTGTGTACTGTGTACCACCATTGAAAGTGAAGCTGCGAGAAGCTGTGAACTGTTAAATGTTTTGCACAAAAATGAAGATAGCAAGCTTTTAAAAACAATTTTTAAAAGAGCAAAATACCAAGCACGGAATGTTTTGGGCTCAAATTTCTTCTTCAGCCAATCACAAAAGTGGTAAAAACGATAATTTCGTATTTGCCGACTAGACGTGCAAAAACTCTTCTTGATAATAACAGAAAATGAAGTGAGTAGAAACGTGCCAGAAGACAATAGAGAATAACATTTTCGCGGAGATCGGGGCTCGAACCCACGGCCCTAAGGATACGACAACTCCGCCTGATCGTGAGAGTAACGCTATGCAGTCCACGCAATCCACCACTCCAAAAACAAAAAAAAAGTGGTTTCAAACAAAGTCTCCCGACTTATTGAGGTCATGGGTTCAACACACACAAGCTCCGCGAAGTTTGTTTACAAGCCAGCAGTAAAGGCTAAAGAGAAAGCTATATTCTCAACACAAACATATAGATAGTTTGCGCTTGGCTAAGAAGTTCACAACATTGCCATCCGGAAGAATAACGGGCCAATACACAAAACTGTGTGTAACCATAAACGCTTATAGTGAAGTTAATACAGTTTAGTGAGCATTACTCATAAATGCGGATGGCAAAAAACAATAACAAACACCTGAGTGACGTCTACTTACTTCGAACTATCTATAGATAGAATGAAGTTGACGTCACTCGGGTCTTTCTTATTGTTTTTGCTATCCGTATTTATGAGTAATTCTCACTAAACCATATTAACCAGACTGTAAACTTTTAAGGTTACACATAGTTTTGTGTGTTGGCCCGTTTTACTTCCCTATGGCAATATTGTGAGTTTCTTAGCCAAGCGCATACTATCTATAGAATAATTCAAGCATTCAAGTCTTCCCTTGGAAAAGACCCGAGGGATAAATTTCCCCTATGGGATGAATAAAGGGAATTTTATTTATTCATCTTTTTTAAAAAAATAATTAAACAGTGTTACCAATAACACTTAAAGAATGAATGAGGATGGCGTCACCAAGGTCTTTATATATTGATTTTAGACAGCCAGTAAAGTGATAGACGTCTTGGTTCTCACGAAATTATCTTAAATTTATAGCTAGACACGTAGTCGAAGGGAGCATAACCACGCCCCCTAGGAAAGTTGTCCGAATGAAAAGTTAGTGTTAAGCTCATTAAACCATACGGCATTACTGAAGTTGACTGAAGTGAAGAATATATCAATAAAGATGAGAGAAGATAGATTGAAATGGTTCGGACATGAAAAGAGACGAGAAAGAGAATACGTGGGAAGGAAAGTATTGGACTTACAAATAGGGGTAAAGAGGAAAAATGGACGCCCAAAGACTAGATGGTGGGATACGATTAAGGATGACATGAAAGAACTGGGCCTGGAGGAAGATGATGCTCTAAACCAAGATGCATGGAGATGTGGCAGCATTCATTATGGCAACCCTGCAAAATGCGGGATAAGAAGAAGAAGAAGAAGAAGAAGAAGAAGAAGAAGAAGAAGAAGAAGAAGAAGAAGAAGAAGAAGAAGAAGAAGAAGAAACCATTGGCATTATCTCGATCGTATGGTAAAATACTCACAAGTCTGCACGCATGACCAAAGAATGGTACTATCTCAAAAATAAAACTATGTGTAACCTTCAACGTTAAAAGTCTGATCGAGCGAATCAATTGAGAGCGAGATGCCCTAGATTAAACTTTGATATAGCGCAATATCCACTAAATGCGCTCAAAGCGCTTTACATCGGGTCCCTGACCAATAGCAACATGTAACATGTAGAACGAGAAATGACGCCTGTTAGGCGATAATACAATTATTTTAAGGCAGAGACATCGCTGTTAACAGCCAGGTACTCATTTTTCACCTGAGTAAGATGAGAGAAAAAATGTGAGTAAAGAGTCTTTTCCAAGGAGTCAACTGTGCAGCGAGCGAGGTTCGAACCCAGGACCTTCCTATCCGAAAGCGAGTGTCGCACTACATTTCTACAGACATAATTGGATTCAATAGTCTGACGTCACGTCACCCAGCAACGGCGGCCATCGTGGTTCTAAGCAAAGAAAATCGGTACTTTTTATTCTTCATGCTGGCTAGAATTTTTCATATGTCTTATGATCAGAATGTGTAAAAATCAAAACATGATCAGATTTATAATGTTTTTTTTTCTCCTCTGGATACGTTATTATGCTCGTCTGAGAAATATTTCATTGGGCATCCACCATTGTTCCGATAGTTTAGAGAGAGCCAGTTACTTAGTTACCAGGCGTCATTACGAAGGAAGTGACGTTACGAATGTTGAAGGGTATGGGCAGTAAGTAAGCAGTGAGAGCCAACCACACAACTACTGGCAGTCCAAAAACAATAACAAAGAGGGCAGAGTCACGTGAACTTCCTTCATTATATTGTCTGTAAACAACCAATATGTTTGTCCGAGCGGGCTTGAGGGTGTGTCAACAAATCTCATGTTTTGATTGGTCAATAATCTTCTGGTTAATCACAAGTGTTATAAAGGTTACATAAACACAATTGTGTGTGTTTTTCCGATTGATCTTGTAGGTACAATTGGTAGATAGTATTTTACTTAAACCCACAGCATCATTGAAGCTACGCTCATAAGTAAAATACTCAACAGTTCTATCCGCCAAAATAATAGTTATCCACAAATAAGACTTTATCATTAAAGTCTATAAAGAGAGAATTTAATGAGATCTTTTCACCTCACTGGAGGTCTTACAAATGTAACAAAAAATTGAGTCACCCATCCAGGCACTCATCATGCCCACTTTTACTTGCTTTCGTTTATTCTAGACGAATCAGTGGGCCATCGACTGAAAAATAGAAGTAAATCGGAATTCATATTTGTCCTTGTTTTTGGCTGGAAAAGAGAATCGATTCTAGAGTTCTTGCGAAGTGGCCGAGTGGTGAAGGCATTACCCGGAAGGACCCGGGTTCGAGCCCCGCTTCAGGCACTTTCGGTTTTTTTCCTTGAGCAAGATTATTAACCTCCAATTTGCTCACTTGGACAACATGGGTGATACCTGTTGACATCAGACATTTGTTTGAAGAGTTATCTACATTCCTTCGTGGAATGCCTAGGCGGCGATGTCTTATGATGTTGTGGCGGAAAAGGAATAAATTTTTTTAATGGCTATTTATAGATAGAATGAAATTGACGTCACTCGGGTCGCTGTTATTGTTTTTTGCCATCCGCATTTATGAATTAACCAGACTATGAAAGTTCATGATTACACAGAGGTTTGTGTGTTGGTCCATTATACTTCCGGATGTCAGTGTTCTGAGCTTCTTCGCCAAGCGCTTTCTATATATAGATAGAACGAAGTTGACGTCACTCAGGTTATTGCTATTGTTTCTTGCCATCCACGTTTATGAGTAATTCTCACTTAAATGTATTGTCCAGACTACAAAAGTGCATGGTTACACAGAGTTTTGTATGTTGCTTCCGTTATACTTCCGGATGGCAACGTTGTGAGCTTCTTAGCCAAGCGCATAGTAATTATAGATATAATGGACCTACACATCCAATTATGTATAACCATAGTCAGGGTAATACAGTTAAGTGAGAATAACTCATAAACGTGGATGGAAAAAACAATAACAAAGACCTGCGTGATGTCAACTTCATTCTATCTAAATATAGATAGTTCGAAGTTGACGTCACTCATGTCTTCGTTATTGTTTTTTGCCATCCGCGTTTATGAGTAAGTCTCACTTAACTGTATTATCCAGACTATAAACGTTCATGGTTACACATAGTTTTGTGTGTTGATCTGTTATACTTCCGGATTGCAATGTTATGAACTTCTTAGCCAAGCGCATACTATCGAGAGGGCGAAATAAGATAAAATCCCTTGAATGCCCTTTATACTAATATAGTAATGCTAAAAATGTATTGATTAAAAGATCACAATGAGGATAAACATGTTAAAAATTTAATCAACTTAAATGTACCTTGGTGTGCTGCCTTTTTATTAAAGAACACAGTATGTGCTATTTGGTTACATTGCATATACTGTGTTTTTAAAAGCAACGGCAGCATGTGTGATGTACAAACATATAACATCTTTAACCGTGACATTTCAAGAACACACACACACACACACACACACACACACACACATACAGAGAGAGAGAGAGAGAGAGAGAGAGAGTGAGAGAGAGAGAGACACACACACACATGCATCCATACATATAGAAAATAACCATAATAAGATAACAATGCATGCCATTTACATACAAGATTGAAAGTATTTGTCTACAGCAGCGCAAACAAGTTTTGTTCATCATAATATATAAATCCCCCTTCATGTTTACGATTAATTCAAACTGCATTAACCAGGACTTAAGTGTTCAAGGTTAGATAATATATAATTTTGTGTGTTGGTTCGTTATACTTCCAGATGGCAACGTTGTGAGTTTTTTAGCAAAGCGCTCGGTTAGCCTATCTGTCGATAACCTGTTTTAGGGGCAATTCAGAAAATAACAGCTTTGAGAAAATCCCTCGAGGCAGCGATAGGTGGTAAGCAAGAGCTGCAGCTTCGAATTCAATTCAATTGTCTTCTTTAAGCCAATACACAGCTTTCAAAAGGGGAGAGCTTTTTTTAATGTTTGTTTTCTTTTAAAAAAAACTCTTTCGTCTTTTGGGGAAACCAATCCAGCTGCATTATGGGAAATTGTCTAAAGTCGTTTAATTTTGGAATCAATAGGGGCACACAAAAAAGTGGAACAAATTACAATAATCGAGTTGATAAAACATCGGGATGTAATTTGTTGTTTTTCTTTCTCTCGGCGCTTCTGAAATTAATAGCTTGAAATGAGATTTTTTCCTCAGCCCAGGCTGACATCAATTCCCTGCGAAATGCAATTATCTGAAAGTTCATTATCAATGAATGTTAGTGTGCTGTCCGCAAAGTTTTGTTTTGTCAAAATGTTATATTTAATTCAATTCACTAAGGTTTATTTTTAGGCAGTTGCCAATATAACTCGTACAAGAATAGAATATTTCTAACCAACAAATTAAGTTAGTAAAATCAATAATAAAGCAAAACAAACAATAATGATAATAATATTAATAATAATAATAATATAATAATAATAATAATAATAATAATAATAATAATAATAATAATAATAATAATAACTAATAATAATAATAATAATAATAATAATAATAATAATAATAATAATAATAATAATAATAATAATAATAATAATAATAATAATAATAATTATAATTATAATAATAATATTATTTAAAATGAGATCAATTATAGACCATTTTACTTGTAGATACAGAAACGTTAATTACATTATTGCTACCTTGTGGCGAGAGGTTAAGGCATTGCGCTGTGATCCAGAATGTAAGGATTCGAACCTCGCTTCAGGCATTTTCGTCTTTTTCCTTGGGCAAAATTATTTTTGCTCAATTTGGACAACATGGTTGATACCTGTTGACTTCAGGCGTATGTTTGATGGAGTATCTATATTCCTTTGTGGAATGCCTAGACGACGATATCTTATGATGCCGCGCGGACGGCACAGTTATAGATAGTATGCGCTTGACTAAGACGTTACCATCCGGAAGTATAACGGACCAACACACACAACTGTGTGTAACCAAGAACATTTATAGTTTGGTTATTACTGATTAGTGAGAAGTACTCATAAACGCGGATGGCAAAAAACAACAACAAAGACCTGAGTGACGTCAACTTCGAACTATCTATATTCTATTATTTCCTTTTAGGTTACCCTCATAGCTCAATCGTAGAGCACTTGTCTCCGTACTGATTCCGGGTGCAATCGAAATATTTTCTGACACCCCCACTCCCGACCTTCCACTTAATATGGATTGGTAAGCTGGGTCTGTAAATTCTGGCGAAAAGTACTTTGCGATAGAGCAGTGTTCAATCCAAAGGGTTTCAAGCAGTTGCAAGACCGTTTAACACTCAAGAAACCGGGCAAAACTCTAGCTGCATTGCCGTAAGGTTCTGATGGACTGCTCTTTTCTCTTCTTTCTTCAGTCCTCATCCCACAGTGGGTATGGACCACCAATCAAACTTTTCCATCCTCTTCCGTTGTTGACAACGTCACTACCACAATATATCTCATTCGTCTGTAGTGTTTCATTCATTCTGTTTTGTTGATAAAGGGTAAACCCGAAACGTCCAATATATCTGTTTTCGTATATTAAGTTGAAGCTTACATTCAATTTCACATTTTTATTTATCACTGCCGGGTAGACATGTACATGGACATGTATGGGGGTTTAGGACCAAAAATCCACAGGGCACCTTGTCCGATGCAAACCAGTCCCTTCGCTTGTGGGTCAGTTACTCTGTCAACTTAGCTCTCTTTGGCGTTTTCATACAATCCTGATTTGCATTTCTATGTTTACTTTGTCATGTTTGTTTTGTTGTTTTTTTATTATTTCTTTTTTCTTTGACTTAATTTGTGTTTGCGGCTATGTGGTCTTGTGATATGACACTCGCTTTCGGATCGGAAGGTCCTGGGTTCGAGCCCCGCTCGGCGCATAGTTGAGTCCTTGGAAAAGGCTCTTTCCTCACATTTTCTAACCGTACTCGGGTGTAAAATGAATACCTGGCCGTTAACAGCGTTGTCTATGTCGGAAAAAATTTCGCCTAACAGGCGTCATGTTTCGTTCTACATGTTACGTGTTGCTGTTGGCCAGAGACCCCTTGTAAAGCGCTTTGAGCACGTTTAGTGGATATTGCGCTATATAAAAGCTCAATTTTTTTATTTAGCAACAATTCATCCTTTAGTTCCCGATAAGCTTACTTCACTATTTTTGTGCGTCAAATCAGCACTTTGGGTCTTTAAATTATCTTCTTCTCTTATCCTAACTCTGTAAGGTCGAGTGCTAAGAGACGGATAGGACTTGGAACAGCTTTTCTCTAACCTGGGCGGTCAGAGCGTGGCCTTCGTTAACTTGTAGCCTTCCTAAACACATAGCCCGACCATGGCCTTTGTAAACTCATGGCCTGACACTGAGCAACAAATGACGTCAAAAGACCAGTCTTTGGCCCCAAAAGAAAACAAATCGTGAGTTGTATTCAACAGTTCAACCAATGGGACCACATGTTTCCTTGACTCTACTGACGACAACTTACTAACTAGATGCTCCACAGACCTAAATAAATTACGTCAAAATATGGGTCTTAGCGTAGCCATCGTAAAGTTATAGCGATTTGTTGTCTTTTGTGGCCAACGATTTGTCTTTTGACGTCCCTTTATGGTCAATGTCAGGCCATAAGTTAACGATGGCAAGGCTGACACTGACCAAAAAAATTACGTCAAAAGACAAAGCCAGCCCACCATAAGAAAACAAATCGTGAGTTCATATCCAATTGTTCAACCAATGAAATCGTTTGGTCCCTTGACCATTACTAACGACAACTCACTAGACGGTGCACTAACCTAAAAAGAAAAGGCCCAGTATTAGGCCACAAGTTTACTTAGGCCACGTACGGCCCTGACCATAGCCATCGCTAACTTATAGCCTGACACTGACCAAAAGATGATGTCAAAAGACAAGTCTTTGGTCACAAAAGAAAACAAATCGTGAGATTTATTCAATAGTTCAACCAATGGGATCACTTGTTTCCTTTACTACTAACGACCATCCACTAAGCTTACGTCGTGTTTTTACCCCTTGCCAAATCTTTTAATACGTATTTTTCCAGAGTACGGCAGTTAAATCGAAAAGTGGCTTTGACCTTGAGCGTTAAGGAGATACTGGCACTATCTAAATAATTTTTACGTTTCCCCTATCACCCCTTCACATTGTTTGATCAGTGTGGTATTAAATGTTTGAATTGAACTAGAAAACTGTCGTACTCTGGAAAAAACAATATTTAAAAATTTGGCCAGAAAACTCGTCCTTCAAAAATCGATCGATTTAAATGACCCTCATCTTGGCAAAAAAAAACTCTCAAACCTGGGACTTCGCGAAGTCTTCCTTAAGTCCCAGTTTGAGAGCTTTTGCCAAGATGAGTGTCATTTAAATCGATAGATATTTGAAGAACGAGTTTTCTGGCCAAATTTTTAACTATTGGTTTTTCCAGAGTACGGCAGAAAACGATCAAAGATAATGGACTTGTGTAACCTCAAGACAAATAAGAGTCAGCAAATATAAATATTACATGTAACTCCAGATCTTGTGTCAGGAGAATTTGGGTCACATGCAGTGTTAACTGCAGTTTTGGTAATCGCTCTTCTATGAATCCAAAGATTGCGTTTAGGAATTCCAGAGAGGATTATCAGCGGCGTGACGTATTGACGGCATATGGTGGCGCCATGATTAGAAGAAAAAAAATTCTTAAACAGTGAACAAGATTAAGAGAGAGCACATGTTAAAAACTCTCTTTTTTGGAAAGGTGGGGGGAGGGTCGATGATTTCTACGAGTGTACAAAACTCACAAAAACAAATAATTCATGAAAACAACACGCGACAACACTGAGATACAAGTCCCGTGTGAAAAGGTCTTTGTAATTATTCTTTGTCAACCATTTAAAGGATTGGATTTGGTAGATAATGCAATCAATATGTGATAAATGTAAATCAAAAGAGAGAAAAAAACCTATGACAGAAATTACTTACTTTTAGTACTTCTAAAGAAAATCTGCACGGCGATGTTTCATCTCTGCAAATCTTTTTATAATTTGTTTATTGAAATCTGGAATGGCATTTGGCATCTATTTCAGCTTTGTGAATTGACAGAATCATTAACGACTTTAACCGCTCCTGTTTCATTGAATTGCGCAAGAAATTTTTCACTCTTTTAAGGGTGCTAAAACAACGTTCAGGAGGTCAAGAAATACGATGGAAGTGGTTAAGGTCACTATAGCTTATAGATGTCCATGATTTGTCAGTGTTTGTTGTATCTGTAAAAAGTAGACAATAAAAACAAAAGAAACGTGTTTCTTTGTCTAAACTAACTGTGCGCCATTCATGTCTGTCATACCATGTCACTGAAAAAGAGCGTTTTCGAGATTTTCACACCTGTGTTAATTCAAAATCAGTTGGTTGGTGAGGAACTAGTCTTTTTATTTCTAATTTGTCATCTAGTGTCGATCTCCCAAACGGTCGGTGAAGTAAAGAGTCAACTTGATTCATTGCAATTCATTGTTTAACAAAACAAAACTTCAAAGTATATCTCAAATAATGGAAATCAGTGGAATACGATTAATGATTGCACAAATAAAAGGTAGATTCAGATCTTAAAGCATCACATAGAAAAAAATCACTCCACTTAAGTACTTAAGAAATCAAAAAACACACCAAAGTATAACTGTTGACAATCTTCGCTTTCTTTCTCTGACTGACACAAATACACACGCACAAACACACACACACACACACACACACACACACACACAAATAAACACTCATACACACGTAACCATCAACTCGGCACTACAAGCAAGAAAAATGTTGGTAATTTCGTCCCCAATGCTTCGTGTTGCAAATAATTACTTTATTCAATAATCGTGAAAAAGAGGTGGGGGGAGGGGGATTTTGATATGTCATATTTTTAAGTTTTATGTTGTTTTTCTTTGCTGCTCAGAAATAAACTTAACAATGATCAGTGTTTTTGACAGTTAATGTAATATTTTGGATGGCCGAAGTTACCCTAATTATGACGTCCAACGGTGGAGCTCTCAGATCCTGGCACAAGTCGAGGGTTTTTCCGCTATTTGAAGATAGTATAATTCGTCCCAGTTTCTCGCTCAATCAGCTGTAGCGATACTAATGGATAGAGCATTAACTGGAGCTCGGATTGCTTTGCACCACGGTGTTGATTCGCGCAGTGATGTCACCAACACACGAGTCGGCGCAGTGCGTGATTCGGAACCTTGAATAGAGTGGAGACTAAAAAGGCAGTATGTTGTTGGCGAGTTGGCGAAAGACAGTGGAGTTAAAATTTCTCAGTTTTATTTTTAATTAAATTATGCCGTTAATGATTTTTAAAAGATTGGTGCGGTGCCTGGCACCATTCGATCCAATGGCCCCACGCCCCTGAGGATTATTGACTATGAGAAAATTTGAAAAAATGGGACAGTCAAAAAAGTTGTAGATCAAGAATCGTGACGTCACTTCCCTCGTAATGACGCATAGTAACTTATGCCCCGGAAACGATAAACCGATTACCTTATCAATATCAAAAAATATCACTCCGACCTTAAAACTAAATACATATTTGAACTCAGCAGGTCCAAATTAACAATGTCCAAGCGTACACGCCCCCGATTTAATGATTATTAATACATTTTCTTTTTATTTAGTTTTAAGATCGGAGTGATTTTTTTTATACTGATGGGCAAAACGGTTTACCGTTACCGGTATACCGGCCGGAAGAACGTTAGGTGTGTAGGGGGCATTAGAAACTGGTTCTAAACTATCGAAACAATGGCTGAGGCCCTTATGAAATACTTCTCCGACTAGCATAAAAGTGTATCCAGAGGAGAAAACATTATAAATCTGATCATGTTTTGACTTTTATACATTCTGATCACACGAAATGTGAAAAAGTTCTAGCCAGCATCAAGAATAAAAAGTACCGATTTTCCTTGTTTAGAACCAAGCTGCTCGTTGCTGGGCGGACGTGACATCGGACTATTGAACCCTATTGAAAGCACACGAGAAAGAGTAAGACAAACGGGAGTGGTTCAAATGGGGAACATATGTAGATTCTAAGAGCACACTATCAATGGACTTAGTTTGAGATCACCTAAAAGTCTCATCCAGACACAAACACAACCCCATACTAAATGGATTACACGCAAATGTTTACAAATCATTATGTATTTATAACAACAACAAAAATGCAACTACATAACAGAGAGGTCATTTGTAATGAAAAAAAATACCACCTCCCAAAACTATAACTATACATTTGACCGTTACCCTCCCAGTCAAGGACTCCAGTCCAGGACTCCGGCCAGGGCTAGGACAAAACTGAGTACCTCATTCCAAGACGAAGACAGAAAGCAAATCGGAAAAGATATAAAGGCATAGAAGACACAGCGAGACATCCTGCCCACAATGGGAGATCAAAGGCCCCACCCAATGAAAAAGACATGAAACTAAAATTTTGAGACTGTTGTCTGAATGCCGTATTTGGTCCTCAGGTTCCTTTATTTTGGATTAAATAAACACTCAAGACAGCCAGAAATCTAAACGCTTTATTTCTATTCTGAATAAATAAACAGCTAAGTGAAAACATAAGAAAACAATTGTATACACACACACACACACACACACACAAACGATATAGATGATGGTTTTATATTGAGCGATTCCTCATCATCATCAACAAATCAGCGTATCTTAATTATATATTTCTTGATATAAAATTGCACCAGGATATAATATAAAATATATTATATGGAAGAATTGGAACATTAGATTGACCGATTTAAATACAAGTTGTTTGGCCGTGTACCCAGCCTTACGTTTCTGTCACATGATAACCGGAAATGTGACATTTGCTGTAACTGTTACTCTGCCGTACTCTGGAAAAAACACATATTTAAACATTTGGCCAGAAAACTCGTCCTTATAATATCGATCGATTTAAATGACCCTCATCTTGCCAAAAGCTCTCAAACCTGGGACTTCGCCGAAGTCCCAGGTTTGAGAGTTTTTGCCAAGATGAGGGTCATTTAAATCGATCGATATTTGAAGGACGAGTTTTCTGGCCAAATTTATAAATATGTGTTTTTTCCAGAGTACGGCAATACTGTTACTTTCACCATTAATGTTACTGTATCTGTAGCTTTAGCTATTATCATAATTGTAATTATTACTGTTATTGTAACTTATACTGATAATGTGACTGTAACTGTTACCAATGTAAACGTGATTACTTTATCAAACATAACGATTTTTCCCACAATTGTAAACAAACCACAGCATCGATTATATAATTTGTAAGAGTTAAGTATCGATGCTTTAGATCGAGTTGATTTTAAATAAGTTACTTCAGACAACAATAAAAATTGATGAATAATTCTTTTTTTTTAATCTGGAAGTTTTCAACAAACTAGCATTTCGTGTAATGGTCTTATAATTTTAAATTCAAAATAATCATAAATAGGAAACGTGCCTAGGACTACCAAAAATTTGTAGAAATTTTGCGATATCGCCAAACACAACCCACCATCACCAGTCTTCCTGTCCTAATCCTACGAGTAGGGGTCCTGGTCACACCTCGACTTTAACACCTCTAACACACACACACACACATACACGCGCACACACACACACACACACACACACACACGCACACACGCACACACACACACACACAAATCAAATATCTCATTCTCATCTTAAATTTCATAACAATCAGGGGGCCATTCTTTTCATAACATTATGGACCCGTAAGTAACCGTGTTGTACACACGAGTCCGGGCGTGGCCATCGTTAACTTTATAGCCTGACACTGACAAAGAAAAATGACATCAAAAGACAAATCTTTGGCCGCAAAAGAAATCGTGAGTTGTATTCAGTAGTTCAACCAATGGAATCACTTGTTTCCTTGAGCTCTAACGACAACTCACCAGAATCTACACAAACCTAAAATACGACGTCAAACTTTCAGTCTCAGATGGTTCTAGCGTGGCCTTCATGACGTCAAAATGCCAGTCTTTTGCCACAAAAGAAAACAAATCGTGAGTTGTATTCAATAGTTCAACCAATGAAATAACTTGTTTCCATGAGCTCTACTAACGACAACTCACTAGGCGGTGCAAAAACCAAATAATGACGTCAAACTACGGTTCTAGTGTCAGGCTAAATGTTAACAATGGCTACGGTCAGTCTCCATGATCGACACACGAGCCAGGGAGTCTTCCTTCATCTCACAGGCTCCAACCTCCGTCGATGATGAACTCTTGTCCTGTCACGAAATCGGACTGGAAAGATAGAGAAGTTTGGGAAATACAAAACAAACAAACAAAAAAAAAAAAAAAAAGGGGGGGGGGGGAGAGAGAGAGGGAGAGAGAGAGAGAGAGAGAGGAGAGAGAGAGAGAGAGAGAGAGAGAGAGAGAGAGTAGTGTTTGAGACGAGAGGGGTGGGTCGAGGAGGGGGAGAGAGAAAGAGAAATAATTCGCAATTTGAAAAAATAAAATAAAATAATAAAAAAATAAATAGGCAAGGAAAAAAAGTAAATAGATAATGAAATGAATAAATAAATAATTTAATTAATTAATTAATTGATCATTAATTGATTAGCAAATATTCCGATGTAATGCGGGATATTACACAGCCGAGATCGATTACACTCATCGGTGGAGTTTTCTAAAAATAGCACATAATTACCCAAATCTGAGAAGGTGAGAAAAGACGGTGGATTATTAGGCGAATGGGATCTGGATCTGTCTGAGACAGGAAAGGATGTGTTTAAAAAGTCAGTCCGAGCCATTCTAAATTCTAAATTGAGCTTTTATATAGCGCAATATCCACTTAACGTGCTCAAAGCGCTTTACAATGGATCCCTGTCCAACAGCAACATTTAACAAGTAAGATGAGACATGACGCCTTTTAGGCGATATTATGATTTGTTTCGGACAGAGACAATGGTGTTAATGGCCAGGTACTCATTTTACACCTGAGTGCGATGAGAGAATGTGAGTAAATAGCTTTTTCCAAGGACTCAACTATGCGCCGAGCGAGGCTCGAACCTTCCAATCCGATAGCGAGTGTCGTACCACTAAACCATAAAGCCATTAGGCCTATGTAGCAGGAATCATTCCCAGTTTCTACAGCGTGAAACGGACAATAGGAATTGCTTGCTATCCTTTTGATAGGATGATAGTCCATTGCAAAGAGTATGCAGTGACGGATATTGTAAAAAGTGTAAATAGGAAAAGGACACTTCACAGGCGACTAGTGCTGTATGAAATTGAAATTTGGTCCCATGTGGCCTGCTGGTGGAATTAAATGAAACGTTTTGAAGCCGATTGAGCATGGTGATTTCGTGGAGATTATCTACATAGAATATGTGCTTATATTTATATCTATTTACAATCATCCGAAAATAAATTAGCATGAGGGATTAAATTCGGTCCTTTTGTTAGTTTGTGAGGTGACTGCTCTATCAATTGAGCTATCGGGACTACCACCACACACCCTTATACACACATATAGATAGTATGCGCTTGACTAAGAAACTCATAACATTGCCATCCGGAAGTATAACGACCAACACACAAACCTGTGTGTATCCATGAACGTTTATTGTCAGGTTAAGACAGTTCAGTGAGCAGTACTCATAAACGCGGATGGCAAAAACAATAACAAAGACCTGAGTGACGTCATCTTCGAACTATCTATACATACATACATACACACGTACGCAAACAAACACACACACACACACACACCACGTACACACACACCACGTTACACACACACACACCACGTACACACACACACACACACCACGTACACACACACACACCACGTACACACACACACACATCAGCCCTTTTGCTTGTTGTAAGGTGAGTCCTCTATCAACTGAGCTATCGGGACCACCACCACACACCCTTATACACACATACACATACATACATACACACGTACACAAACAAACACACACACACACACACTACGTACACACACACACACACACACACACACATCGGCCCTTTTGCTTGTAAGGTGAGACCTCTATCAACTGAGCTATCGGGACTACCACCACACACCCTTATACACACATACACACATACATACATACACACAATCAAACACACACACACACACACCACGTACACACACACCACGTACACACACTCACTGCGTTCAAACACACTACGTACACACACACACACACACACACACAACGGCCCTTTTGCTTGTAAGGTGAGACCTCTATCAACTGAGCTATCGTCCCACCACCATCCTTACACACACATACTCACGCAAACAAACAAGCACACACACGCATACACGCACACACACACACACACACTACGTACACACACACACATTGGCCCTTTTGCTTGTAAGGCGAGTCCTCTATCAACTGAGCTATCGGGACCACCACCATCCTTACAAACACATACACACGCAAACAAACAAGCACAAACACACATACACACACATACATACACACACACATACATACACACACACATACATACACACACACATACATACACACACATACACACACACACACACACACACACACACACACACACCTGCGAAGACTGCTTCCCGTCTTGTGCCATAAAGTTGAAGTAACTCTACTTTTATTGGGTTTCATTTTTGTTTGTTTATAGATAGTATGCAGATGACGTCAATCAGGCCTTTGTTATTGTTTTTGCCATCCGCGTTTGTGAGTTGTTCTCACTAAACTGTATTAACCAGACTATAAAAGTTCATGGTTACACAGAGTTTGTGTGTTGGTCCGTTATTGGTCAGAATCAGCGTGGGTGCGCAACCGGATGCGCGGGTTGACGGAGGTAGGAAACAATAACAAACCCACATGGTTGCCATTACCTCCACCATTATTCTCGCTCACGGTTTGTGGAAAGCACTTCATTACAGGCACGTAATAGTGAATCTAGTTTTTGTTTTGAACATTTCTATTATTATTCTTTTTAAATTGACCCATATTAAAAGAAACATACAAACAAAACAGGCATGACCAGTCACTAACAATGCCGTGTAGTGTGTAGACAGTAACACAGTACGGTGAACATGACTGACACTGGGATCGGAATGTCGGAACCCATGAGTCGTTCGCAACTCTGCCTCACGTATTCATTTAATCAGTCAATTTAATTTTTATTAAGCTTGCGTAAAACATACAAACAAAAAAGACATGACCAGTCACTAACAATGCAGTGTAGTGTGTAGACAGTAACACGGTACGGTGAACATGAATGACACTGGGATCGGAATGTCGGAACCCAGTAGTCGTTCGCAACTTAGCATCGCGTACTCATTTAATCAGTCGATTTAAATTTCATTTAGCTTGCCTATTCTTCAAGTTTATGATATATTCACTTTTTCTATTTAAAAAGGGTAATCCAAACAGACCATAAAAACGATTTTATAATAAGCCGACTTCAACTTCCATCACTTACGACACGAACTTATTTTGGGTGTTTTTTTTTTTAACAAAACCGTTTGACTCAAACTAAAGCTTCGGCATTGGATAAGGAGCGAGGTCCCTGTTGCCATCTTGCTTAGTTTATACAGAGACTGGGTTGCCAGCTTGGCTGTTCTTGATAAATAGTAGTAAATAGCACAACCTTGTGCAATGAGAGATAGAGAGAGAGAGAGAGATTTTGAACAAAAAACGAATATATCTCTCTCTCTCTCTTACCCTCTCTCTCTCTTGCCTTGCCCTCTCTCTCTCTCTCTCTCTCTCTCTCTCTCTCTCTCTCTCTCTCTCTCTCCCCCTCTCTCTCTCTCTTCCTATTTCATCTGTCACACTGTTTGACAATCTTCTTCACCTGGCTCACTTGTACTTGTAATATCGGGTGTAAGGTAAAATTTTGAACAATTATTATTATTTATAAAATGCAGAAACTTTGCAAATAAACCGATAGACTAGATATTAATTCGATTCGAAAAGTGGAACACAAAAGGAGAATTTGCGAATACCCGGTCCAGACATAAGTGTTATGGTCTTATTTATAAAGTGCAGAATCTTTGCAAATAAACGGATAAAATAGAGATTAATTCGATTCGAAAAGTGGAACACAAAAGCAGAATTTGCGAATGCCCGGTCCAGACATAAGTGTTATGGTCTTATTTATAAAATCTAGAAACTTTGAAAATAAACGGACAAGATAGAGATTCATTCGATTCGAAAAGTGGAACACAAAAGCAGAATTTGCGAATGCCCGGTCCAGACATAAGCGCTATGGTCTTATTTATAAAGTGCAGAAACTTTGCAAATAAACGGATAAGATAGAGATTCATTCGATTCGAAAAGTGGAACACAAAAGCAGAATCTGCGAATGCCCGGTCCAGACATAAGCGTTATGGTCTTATTTATAAAGTGCAGAAACTTTGCAAATAAACGGATAGACTAGATGTTATTTCGATTCGAAAAGTGGAACACAAAAGGAAAATTTGCGAATACCCAGTCCAGACATAAGCGTCATAGTCCTATTTATAAAGTACAGAATCTTTGCAAATAGACGGATAAAATAGAGATTAATTCGATTCGAAAAGTGGACCACAAAAGCAGAATTTGCGAATGCCCGGTCCAGACATAAGCGCTATGGTCTTATTTATAAAGTGCAGAAACTTTGCAAATAAACGGAAAAAACAGATTAATTCTAATCGAACAGTGGAACACAAAGGCAGAATTTGCGAACAACCGGTCCAGACATAAGCGTTATGGTCTTATTTATAAAATCTAGAAACTTTGCAAATAAACGGATAGACTAGATATTAATTCGATTCGAAAAGTGGAACACAAAAGCAGAATTTGCGAATGCCCGGTCCAGACATAAGCGCTATGGTCTTATTTATAAAGTGCAGAAACTTTGCAAATAAACTGAAAAAATAGAGATTAATTCTAATCGAACAGTGGAACACAAAGGCAGAATTTGCGAACAACCGGTCCAGACATAAGCGTTATGGTCTTATTTATAAAGTGCAGAAAATTTGCAAATAAACGGATAAGATAGAGATTAATTCGATTCGAATAGTGGAACACAAAAGCAGAATTTGTGAATACCCGCATAAGCGTCATGGTCTTGTTTAAATGAAACAATGCCATTTAAAAAAATATATGGTCAATGAGTAATTAAGCTAAATATGCGGAGTTCAAATAGATAACTTGATCTGTGAATTTTTTTTATAATTAGCTGTTTTTATTCTCCATCATTTAGGTTATGTGATTAAGTTTATAATTGAAATACAAACTTTATCTCACTTATCAATGTTTTGCAATAAAGGAGAGTGTGAGTGAACCTGAGCAAAGGAAATTATTTGAGAGAGTGATATTTATCATGCTTTTCAGTTTGTAGTTGAATTCTAGAATGGATTCTTTATAGTTCTCATTGATTGTATGTCAGTATGTCAGTCTTTAGGACACCGATTACCCTAATGCGGCCACAATTTACAATGTGACGGCCACAAGCCCGTTAAACGCAGAGTGGGGTATTGTTGTTTGCAAGTAATGCTATGGTTTTAATAGGATATCTGTCTCCTATTAAAATACATTCCTGTGTTGGATTTTGGATTAAATTCATGTCTTCTTCGGATTTTGGGATATTTAATTTTCATGGATTGTGATTGTGATTTTCAAGACTATTAATGTAAGTAAATGCCCAAATAGATATTTTTATTCATTTATTCTTTCTTTATTTTTTTTAGTTTTGTTTTGTTTTGAAGCATTTATTATAAGAAATATTGTACATATGCACTTATACACCAAAGACTATATCCTTTCAAACTGCTTATTATTATTATTATTATTATTATTATTATTATTATTATTATTATTATTATTATATAATAATAATAATAATAATAATAATAATAATAATAATAATAATAATAATAATAATAATAATAATAATAATAATAATAATAATAATAATAATAATAATAATTAATAATAAGTGCATTGAGTGAAATCCCAATCATGGTTGCCCAAATAAAACTGGCGCTAGAATCCCGACTACCTGTCTAAACGAATGTTGTTTGTACGATACATACTAACTACACGTTCAATATCGGGGGCAGAAAATATACGTTCGGTTTTATGAAATTAAAACAGTAGTCCCACATTGTTCTTTGATGTTATTTGTGGTTGCATTTGCTTTGAAACTTACACATTATATTGTGTTACATTGTTTACAAAATATTTCTGGTACTCGTATGCATGTGTAGTCAACGGACCACCGGTCAATCGTGTTCTTTTTTTATTATTAATTTTGGCTTGACATCTTACATATGTGAATTTGACAGGTTGTTATGGATGGTAATTATAACATTAAGTGATTTTTAAACATTTTTACGGCGTTTTAAATGTCTTTCTTGCATTCATTGTCGAGCACCTCCACTTTTCTGTTACTATTTTAACGATCAGCTGATTTTCTCTTGCCTCCCCTTTAATTTCGCGGACTTTTTTCAGAACGAGGCGTGGGAGTGGCTAATACTTCCGGATGGCAATGTTGTGAACTCCTTGGCCAAGCGCATTCTATTCTATCTATAGATAGTATGCAGATGACGTCACTCAGGCCTTTGTTATTGTTTTTGCCATCCGCGTTTGTGAGTTGTTCTCACTAAACTGTATTAACCAGACTATAAAAGTTCATAGTTACACAGAGTTTGTGTGTTGGTCGGTTATACTTCCGGATGGCAATGTTGTGAACTCCTTGGCCAAGCGCATTCTATCTATACCTAAATCTCGAGCTGCCTAAATGAGTCAATAGAATGTATAGTAAAATAAAGGGAGTATGTAGAAATGACTCTTATAAAAGATACAAAACAAAGTAAACGACGTTTCTTTTTTATTTTATTTTTTATTGAGTTTTTATATAGCGCAACATCCACTTAACGTGCTCAAAACGCTTTACAAGGGGTCCCTGGCCAACAGCACCACGTAACATGTTGAACGAAATATGACGCCTGTTACTGTTAGGCGATATTATAAATTTTTTTTCTGACATAGACAACGCTGTTAACGACCAGGTACTCATTTTACACCTGAGTACATGACGCCTGTTAGGCGATATTACGATTTTTTCCGACAGAGACAATGTTGTTATGGCCAGGTACTCATTTTAAACCTGAGTACGGTGAGAGAATATGAGTAAAGAGCCTTTTCCAAGGACTCAACTATGCGTCGAGCAAGGCTCGAAACCAGGACCTTCCGATCCGAAAGCGAGTGTCATACCACAAGACCACATAGCCGCATAAAGCCTTTAGCCTTCTTCGGGTAACCAAAAAAAAAGAAATATGTTACTCACACACTCGCACACACACATTTTTACCGTCAATGTTTTAAATATATTATTATCTAATGCCAATGTAATATAACATATTTCCTTTTCTTGTTTACCTGAAGAATGCTCCTTCTCAATATATCTTTTTCTCCAAAAAAGAGCACCTTTTTTTACCAAGCCCAAGACTACCTACCTCATTGGATGCTAGGTAGACGACAAGTTTAGCTATTTCCTCTGGCGAGGCAAAACGACCCAGCTTTTGTCTGGCCATGAATTGCTTGATCATCTAGAGTATGGACATAAAAAAAAAAACCAATGTGAAATTAAATGTAAGCTTCAATTTAATTACGAAAACAGATAAAATGGACGTTTCGGGATTACCCTTTATCAACAAAACAGGATGAATGAAACACTACAGATGAATAAGATAATGTGGTAGTGGCGTTGTTAACAATCTCATTCATCAATAATGTTTCATTCATCATGTTTTGAAACCCGAAACGTCCATTTTGTCTGTTTTCGTAATTAAATTGAAACTTGGGTTAGTCTTCCATTGGAATAGACCCTAGAGACAAATTTCCCCTAAGTGATGAATAAAGGAAATTTTATTTTTTTAAATTCATTTCCTCTTCTTCATCTTCTATAATACCACCGACCACTACCTACACCATCAACGCCACCACCATCATCATCATCATCATAAACAACGTTTCGATTAAACACGACTGTCAGTGTGTAACCGAGACCATTCGAAGGTGGTACAAAATACACATAGTCGTAGGGAGATCGTGTCAGAACCATTATTTAGGCAAGGTATATAACTCCATAATTGAAAAATAACAATAAGTAATAGACTTAAAGTGACTGGGTGGCCTCCCCTGTCAAAAGGCATTATTGACAGTCTAATTCTTCAGACACATCTTCTCTTCTTCTCTACTATGATTTCACTATGAGTTCAATGTCTTATTGAGAGAATGCATTATCTACCAAATTCAGTCCCTTGGATGGTGGACAAAGAATAATTACAAAAACCTTTCCACATGGGACTGTTATGGCAACATTGTGGCTTGTTTTGTTTTTTGTTTTTTGTTTGTTTGTTTTTTTCATAATTGAGCTTTATATAGCGCAATATCCACTAAATGTGCTCAAAGCGGTCAACAGCAACATGTAACATGTAGGACGGGACATGACGCCAGTTAGGCGATATTACAATTTTTCGGACAAAGACAACGCTGTTAACGGCTAGGTACTCATTTTACACCTGAGTACGGTGAGAGAATGTGAGTAAAGAGCCTTTTCCAAGGACTCAACTATGCGCCGAGCACGAGCCTCGAACCCAGGACCTTCCGATCCGAAAGAGTGTCATACCACTAGACCACAAAGCCGCTTTAATGAAATGTGTGATATTGTGAGTTTTGTTCACTCGTAGAAACTATCCAGCCACCCAAAATAATGTTTACACAACTTTATATTGGTGCTATGAGTTAAGGTAAATACTCACAACATCCGATAGCCGGATATAACGTAACAAACACGAAAAAGTACTCTTTACCTTTAAAAAAACTTGAGCTTTTTTATATAGCGCAATATCCACTAAATGTTTATAGTCGGATTGATTCAATTCAGTGAGAACTAATCATTAAAATGGCTATCTAAAAACAATAACAAAGAGCCGAGGTATGTCAATATTAATTCTCACTAAACTGTATTATTTAGACTATAAACGTTCAGTTAATCTTTCGGATGGTAATGTTGTGAGTTTCTTAGCTTAGCAAGCTCACGCTATATATATATATATATGTGTGTGTGTGTGTGTGTATGTGTGTGTGTGTGTGTGTGTTGGTAAGGATCAATGTGTTTTCTTTCATCCATTCAATATAGGGAATGAGATTAGCGGAAGAGTAGCGTCCCTTGATTGGACGTCACCTTACAGAGAGAACGTCAATTTGGTTTTGAAGTGTCTCAAGCCGCTTTCACCGGAAGCGAGGACGAGAGACACATGCGCACAACCAACATGACGTTCTCTCTCTAATAACTTTTCCGCCAGTGACGTCACAGACTATGGGTGACGTCCAATCAAGGGACGCTACTCTTCCGCTAATCTCATTCCCTATAAGGCAGATCAATTTACCTCCTCAGGGTCTGGGTAGTCAGACATTCTTTGTCTTAAGGATGGGGTGTCGACGGTACCTGGAGGGGTGGAAAGAGGTTGGTGTGTTGGGGAGGAGGTATATATATATATATATATATATATATATATATATATATATATATATATATATATATATATATATATATATATGTATATTTTTATATATATATATATATATATATATATATATATATATATAAGTATCAATCCACTATTAAGGTGACCACTGTGAAATGCACCAATTGGAGGACCAAGCATATGTCTTGTTCAAATTGATTAAACTGTTCAATCTTTGTTCAAATGAGTATAGTTTGATTCCCTACAATGATTTATGAACACAATTCTGATGCTTGATGATCACAATGGTATATAGAAAATTACTCGGTCCCCCTAATGTTTTACTAAGTGTTTCTGTAGCTTTAAGGAGACATTTGGTAAAAACATGTTTTTAGGGAGACCACATTAAAAAACCCTTTTAGGGAGCCCAGTATATGTTTATATATGTGTATACCTAAGAGTGCATTTTCAAGTGAGCTACCACCAAATTGTCTAAAATAAAGTAAGTCCTTAAGATTAAGAGCTTCATGGCCATAGTGTCGAAGCTTATCCCAGTCCCAGTGTGCGTAGAGTGAAGTGGCCGAGCAACGCATTTACTAACTCCTGGGAAGGTCCATCCCTCAGAAGGGGCGCTCAGGGAAATAACCTGGGACTCAAACACGGCAAAAAATATTCCCAGTTGCTCCGTGCGCCATTGTTTTTGCAGTCCCCGACCCCTTTAGAAACCTGACGACCCAGGTTAAGATCAGAGATAGAAGGGACCAGGCAGAGGAGTTTATTTGTTGTTGTTGTATACCACTGAATGGACTTGGTTTGTTTTGTTTTTAAGGGTTTTACGGCGCTTGCAACACATTAAGGTCATATCAGCGCCAGTAAAAAGGAAGAAAATGGGATAGTAAAAAGTTCTGGAACTACAATTAGAGCACCCAAGAAAAAGTAAGGCAAAGGGGATTTGTTTCAAATAGGAAACAGTAGATTCCAAGAGCCCACTATCAAAGTACTTAGTTTGAGATCACCTAAACGTCTCATTCAGACACAAGCACATGTCCCAACAAAGAGGGATACACTCAAATGTTTACAAAGCATAAATAATATGTAAACAAAACAATAAAGAGCATAACAGACAGATGATTTACAAGGGAAAAATATAATCTCCCAAAACTCGAACTATACATTTGACTGTTTCCCTCCCAGCCAGGTCCTGGACAAAACCAAGTAATCCCATCCCGAGACAAAGACAGAAAACAAGTTGGAAAACAGACATAGGGGGATAGAAGACGCAACGAGTACGTCCCTGCCCATTATGGGAAGTCGGGAACCCCACCCAGTGAATGGAGTTGGATGGATAGGACAGCAGATCTGATGGACACAATGAACGGCTTCAATCAACATCTCATTCACTTTAACTTGCACAATGCTTGCTTTGGTTTCGTGGTAGACAGTTCGTCTGACGCCCGAGTTGCCAGGGTTCGAATCTATATTTGTGGCGATGCAGAGTCATTGTAAAAGTCTCATTTACAGTCTCACTTGTGTTAATTGGAGTACGTTACTGAATTGTAACAACGTTGTTCTGTTCGTGTCCATATAAATGTACTACCAGCTGCACGTTGAGCTCATTGTGGGTTTTATGATACATCAAGCTCGTGTAAAATTACATTTACATTTGACCGAAAAATGATACATAACGATAGAAGTCTACAAATCATATTGCAGGTTTATTTCAGTTCCAAAAGCCATCACAAACATTCATCCACTGTATCACATAAGTCTTTGGTCACCAAATAAAAGCATGAAGTTTGCTATGTGTACAGTGCAACATAAAAGGATAGAAACAGTTTTACTGATAAAACCCTCAAATGATAACAAACCAATATGTTGTTGCTGGTAAGTTGCTTAATTGCATTTGTTAAAAAGCATAAACTGTGAAGCAAAAGTGTTGAAAATCGTTTGAATAAAGTTTAATGCAAAAAAAAATAATTCTTAAGCACTTTATGCCGTTCTAAGCTGTCGTTGCTGCATTTTTTTTCATTATTAATTATTATTATTCTGATTAAGGATGAGGGGATAAAGAAAGAATGAAATTAAATGCACAGAGGTGTCATTTCTTGACAGTCGCCTCTAAAGATTGCAACTCTTAAAATTATCATAAAAAGAATAGTGAAATTTTACATTAGGTATCTAGAAAATGCTGAACATAAAGCTACATTGGCCAATTAAGTTAGGGTTAGTAGAAAGACTTTTTATTCTGCCATATCTGATTCTTTCAGATAGTTCTACATAGCTGCCAACTTTTCAAAAATAAAATAAGGAACGCTCATTTGGCCCGGGATGAGGGACGATGTGTGCCGAAGCCCCCCCCCCCCCCCCCCTTCATCGAATCGCAACATATAAAAGTCAGCCTTTTTAATTACTATTACTAACACTAACAGGTTTGAGATGACAGAGGCTAGTCCAAATGTTGCTCAATTATCGGGTTTAGTACCAGCACATTTGAATCGTTAAAATGACACTTTCCACAATGATTGTTGTTTTGTTTTTAAGGTTTTACGGCGCTTGCAACACATTTAGGTTATATCAGCGCCAGTAAAAAGGAAGAAAATTGGATAGTAAAAAGTTCTAGAATTACAGTTGAAGCATCCAAGAGAAAGTAAGACATAGGGGAACTGGGAACAAATAGGGATCAGATGTAGATTCCAAGAGCGTATCACCAATGTACTTAGTTTGAGATCACCTATAAGTCTTATCCGGACACAAGAACAAAATCCAACAAAGAGGAACACACTCAAATGCTTACATTATACATTAAAAAATAACAAATATAGTAATAATACATAACAGAGAGATGATTTACAAGGAAAAAAATATCATCTCCCAAAACAATAAATATGCATTTGACTGCTTCCCTCCCAGCTAGGACTCCGGCGAGGGCCAGGAAAAAAACAAGTAATCTCATTCCAAGACAAAGACTGAAAGCATGTTGGAAAACAGATATAAGGGGATAGAAGACACAGTGTGTACCTCCCTGCCCGCTATGGGAGCTTTCCACAATGAGATCAAAATTCAGAACGGACAATATAAAGAAAGAATTCAACTGCCTCAACTTTGATAAGGACCAATACACAAGAAGCACAATTGTAAAATAAATGAAATAACTTAAGATGGTTAGAAATGCATAACTACCAACCTGGTACATCACTTGAGAGGGCGTTTTGGGGTAAAAATTAGGTGAGTTCAGATAAAAAGTAGACGATTGCATATATGTTTTCTTTCATGCAACATAATGGTCTGTAAGTAGTATACTATAATAGTAGTTATAGTAAAATGCACCTCTAAATATTAGAGAATTCCTACTTCTTTACTTTGACAAGATAAACACACCTAAAAATGGAGTATACTTATTTTTCTTGAACCTAAGCCGTTACAAAAGCTTGCTTGAAAAAAAAAAAATTAAAATCAGATGAAGATGTTTTTAAAGGGATTAAATTTATATATTTCATAAATTAATAAAGGGAAATAATCATTGTCATCTTTAATCAATATAAGCAATTGATTTTCTTATTGAATACCTTCCAATCAAAAAGGTGGATTTAATTTTATTCTTAATTAAAATAATATTTGTAACAAATAGTGAAAGTATCAATACTGTCTTAGAATATTCAAAGTATATCGAGGCTAACATCCATATCCTATGCAAATCTCCAATACATTATGAAAGGTTTGAGTAAAATACAGGCGTCATATAAACGAATGGAACTTTTTTAATTGTTGAAAATCATTTATGATAGAGGCATAATTCAAATTAAAGAGCTACACAAATGGAGATTATGCTCTCACTGGACACCAATAATAATGATAATAATAATAACAACAATAGTAGTAGTAGTAATAGTAATAATAATGGATCAATAATAATAATTCATTAGGCTCACATGGCTTTTTTACCACAAATTAGTCAAAAATTACAAAATACGGATTTTGAACTAAAAATAAGCACTTACTGACTCAGGAAGTCAAATACGGAACAAATCCGTTTTTAACAGAACGGTTGACAGCTATGGTTCTACAAAGCATTTGTCTCTCAAGCTGAGCAAATGAATGTTCATATAATATAAAAAAGGATATTGCAATGATGAACAGATTGTACTATATAAAGATAAAACGTTTTTGTAAACCCCCAAAATATGTCAATAACACTATACAATACAATGAATGTAATACAAATCAAATTCATGATTGTCATTACACCGATTGAAACGCTCTTTCCCTTCTATATTTATTTCTTTCATTAAAAATCTTTGTCTTCACCAAACTAATTAGTGTACCTTCAGGGATTCCTTTTTGTGAAAATACCCTGTGGTGTTTTAAGAACAGAATAATTTCAGACTTTCTAGGTAATGATCCCCTTGAACCATGTGCTGAAACATCTTCGACAAAGTTTTTAAAATATGACTTGACTCTATCTGTATCCTCATCTGACCATGACATGTATCTCCGATTTTTGCTTGAATTCCTCTTGGGTTCAGTTTGTTTTGAAGAACACATAAGCTGATTTGGCACTCCTGCTTCACCATCAAATATTTCTTCTTGATTTGCAGCTGTTACTATGGATGTTCCAAAATTTGCATTTGAGTCTCTATTCACTACAAAGTCATTTGTTTCAATGTTACAATTTCCTTCCCCAGTGACCGATGCTGAGTTATCAATTTGACCCAAAAAATGACCAACTTCTGTTATTTCTCGTATTGCAAGTGGACACTGATAAATGTTTTGATTGATTGATTCACTGTGTCCCATATGTCGATAGAAGACATCTCTCTCGTGTTGTGGGACATCAAGTAAGGCAAATAATGTCGAAGCTCGGTGCCTGAATTTATCAGCTATTAACAACTGGGGTTTCTCTAAATCCTTTACTAAGGAAGTGACATATTTGATGGCAATGTAACCACTTACATGATCTTTGGATATTCCTGTATTTGGAAAAAGAAATGGGTTGTCTGAAATATCAACAGCTTTACGCTCCTGTGCAAGTTTCCTTAAAGGCTGAATTGTGTCATTGGGTATCAACACAGGGACCAACATCTTGCTTCCCTTTCCAGACTGATAGGCCAGCTTATACTTCTCAAGTAACGCTTTTTCCAGAGGATCAGTGACATGTTGTACAAGCTGGGGATCAACCCATACACCTGAATCTGCATCATTCCAGTCTTTTAACAACATCCTTGCGGGTTCTCCCGCCTCTCCTCGCATTAAACATTGTAAGCCTAGCTACGATGACATTGCGAAGCCTAACAAACATATGTGAATCAAATAATTGATAATCATCCTCACAAATACGGACCATCTCTTCAGTAATAAATTGCCGTAGCTTCTTTATATCATTCTCTAATGGCATCTCTTTGGGTTTTCTCAAATTTGTTCTCTTTGCTTCACATTGAACTCTGGCTGTAAAAAAAATACTATCCCAATTATAATCCAGGACAGCTTTGAACAAATCTATCTCTGCGGATTCTTCCATTTTGTTTTGCATTATATATTCCCCTTTTAAGAAATTAATTAACTTTTTCAATATAAATCCAATTGAAAGCTTCAAGCCTGCTTTCAATGTCCCATCCTCTTTCAAAGTCATTTCAGAAATGGTTTGCGATATTTCATTAAAGTTACAACGCTTCACCACGTCCTCTCCAGAGAAAGAAGGTTGATTTGTTCTCTTCCTAGTTTTTAAAATCAAATTTCCTAAGATGCGTAAATCACTCATTATAACTTTTCTCTCCTTCTTTGAACTTTTACTCCACAATTTTGTTCCTAACAATACTATAGCTTTGTCTGATCGACACAAATTTCCCACTTCATCATTCCGAAATTTGTCAAGAATATTCTCCTTTATTTCTTTACTTGCATTGGGAGCCACGGGATAAAATTTTACAACCCCAGTACACAGAGCATGCTCAGTACTACATTTCTTTTTGTGTTCATAAACCCTTCGTCCAGCGTAAAACCCCTTACAGCCAGCACACATAACAACCTCATGTGACCCTTGTGCTCTCTCACGCATAACTATTGAATTGTTTCTAGTGTTTGAATAAAAAATGCCCTTTTTCTTGAGATTCTCCATTGTTCTATCCCTTTCCTTTACAGGCTGTTTCATGGCCTCTGTAACTTCTGTCTCATCTTTGTGTTTCCTCATCAAATGCCTTGAGAGTTTTGTTTGCAACTGTCCACAGTATGGACAGGGTCTCCTTGGCTTTTTGTATTTCTCTGGAAAAAAAAGAAGAAAATAAAGCACATCATGCTATGAACTATGAAAATAAATCAATAGACAGATCGTATGCACATCAGCTACATGACAGCGATAGAGAGGAATAGCATTCCAAATATTTAAGGCCTGGACAAGTAACTGTCATAATTCCTTCTTGTTATATACTTTTCTACCATCTATTCCTTTGGAAGAGGTATGTTAGATTTGTGGAGACCTCTGCCACATAACAAATCCAGTGAAAAGACGCCATATTTTTGTTTTGAAATAGAAATAAATAGATCAATCCACCCACTTCACTGGGTTCAGGGTTCCCTCTTCATTATAATCAAAATATGAACATAAATCGGAATAGTAACACATTGAAGTCTCATCTGAATACATAGATTGTCCTTTGTTGTTTCAGCGAAAAATCAGACAGAATGTCAAAAGAATTTTAGGTTTTTCCCCAACCACCCCTTGGAGGGATCAGTATCAGCGGAATGGTAAGCGTCATGTTTTTTACGTTGAGCAACAAAATTTACTCCAAATGCTTCACTCGACCCAGGCGGAAAAGCAATCAAGAATAGACCCAAGTCCTATCCAAAGACTAACATTTCATTTAAGTTTATTGTAGGCCCTTGGCCAATCGACAAAATTCAATTCACATAAATTATTTACAACAATCAGAAATTAATTATATCAATAATAGTAATAGAATGCAATGAAGGCAATATCATAATAATAATAATAATAATAATAATAATAATAATAGTAATAAATAATAATAATAATAATAATAATAATAATAATAATAATAACAGTAGCGGCAATAAGTAACAATTAATATAGTAACAAAAGTAATAATAGACTATAGTTCATAGTCATAACAATGACTTTCTTTGTCATTGAGGGAGTGAGAAAACATCACCGGCTGGCAGAACAAACAGCCGACATCAATCAAACGTCCTCCAGACCGGTTGAGCATCGGCTTCATTAATTCCTTAAAGACTTCCCCCCAACTGCCTGAACGATGCTGATGCCCAGACAACTTAATCCTGATTTATATTTTGTGGGAATGAAATATGACATGTATATGCCGGAAATATTTCAATAACAAACACACTGTTCAGATAGAAAATATTTGAGTCTTGCCTTTGTTAATTGACACAGGTAAGTTAGGAAAATAAATGCTAGTAAAAACGAT
>NC_088362.1:25770648-25805648 GCF_034508935.2 Berghia stephanieae
TCCTCATCATCATCATCATCACATCATAATCCTCATAATAATAAAATAATAAAATAATAAAAATATAATAAAATAATAATAAAATAAAATAATAAAAAAAAATAATAAAAAAATCACCACCTACTTTTACTTTTCCCTTTTTTTCTTTTTTAATCACAAACCCCCCCCCCCCCCCCCCCTGCTCAACCCCCCCCTTTTCCTTCTTCACCCCCCCCCCCCCCCAACCTCCTCTCTCCTCTCTTCTCTCTCCTCCCTCTCTCTCCCTACGTTTTCAATCATACAATATCGGTTTAAAAAGGGGAAACCAACCCCAAAAATTTGTCCCCCAAAATTATTCATCATCATCATCTCTTTTTTTTTTTTCACCCTGGGTCGGTATAGCCACAACAAACAGTTTCCACCTTCTCATCCTAGCCAATTTTTTTATCTTTTTCCCGGTCTTACCATTTCTGTTATAAATTTCGAATTCCAGAAATCTTCGGTCCCCCAAAAAAAAAGGATTTATTTTTCTGTCGGTTTTTCTGAAGGTTTTTTGAGTTTAACGAAAGGGGGGAAATTTGTCAAAAATAAAAAGGGGGAGATTTTAAAAGGCCAAATTTTTTAATTTCCCCTTTTTTTCCAAGACGGCGTATTAAATCGCATCGTTGTCCAATCCTACTACCTTGTACTTTCGGCAAAACCTTTTCTTAAAATCGAATCCAAACATCTCCAAAAATCATTTTTTCTCTTTTAAACCACATAACCAAATTTTTACTCGAAATTCCCCAAACTAATGATATCCTTATTACAAATTGGGGAAAAAAAAAACATTTCAATCTTTACATTTCGATAAAATTGAATCAGACGTAATTTTCTTTTTATCTATTTTTGCTTTGTTTTGTTTTTTTTTTTTTGTTTTTTTTGGGGGGTTTTTTTATGGGGTTTTATATGATTTTTTTTCTTTGTTTTTTTATGAATTAGGTCTTGTAGTAAATTCTCTCCTTTCCTATCTAAGGCCCCGGCACTCCCGCGCTTTTTTATACAATAAGGGAAATAAAAAAATAAATAAAAAACATATACACAAATTTAAAATAATTAAATAATGAAAAAATAAATAAATTTAAATTTAAAATAGTAAATAAAATAAAAATAAAAAAAATAAAAAAAAAAAAAAAAATAAAAAGTAAATAAAAAAAATAAATAAATAATCGTTTAAAAAATCCTCATGCAAAAAATTTACTTCCTCAATCCGTTTCATATTATTTAATTATGTCCCCTAACAGGCCCATTTGGGACCAAACCGTACAGGTTTCAGCTAGTGTCAGGGAAAGGTGGGGCCCTTTTTCTAAAAAAAAAACAAAGGGCAGGTTTTAAAATAGATTTACCCAAAATTTTTTCTTGGAATAAGTTACTAATTCGTGAGACTATTGGTTTTTAAATTTTCGCATGTCGGTAGAGTGAAATTTTCTGTATTTTGGGTTTTTTGGCACAATGGAGTGTTTGTTTCTTTAATATGTATTTTCAAAAAATTTCAAAAATGAAATTTTTTAATGCAATTAATTTTTTAAAATGCCCGAGCACTATGAAAATTGAGCGCTATATAAAAAACTTATTTTTATTATATTATTATTATTATTATTTTATTATTATTATTATTTTATTATTATTATTATTATTATTATTTTTATAAAATTTTTTTTATTTTTTATTTCATTTTAAAATTATTATCAATTTTTATTTTTATATTAATTATTATCATTATTTTCATTATTATTATTATCACATCACATCATCATCATCATATCACTCATCATCCATCATCATCATCACATCATCATCATCATATCAAAATCTCATTAATTATTTTTTATATTATTATCATTATTATTATTATTATTATTTTTTATTATTTTTATCATTATCTTATATTTTATTAATATTATTATTATTATAATTATTATTATTTATTATTATTATTATTATTTTATTATTTATTATTATTATTATTATATTATTATTTTTATTATATTATTATTATTATTATTATTATTATTATTATTATTTAATTTATTATTATTATCATTATTATTATTATTATTATTATTATTATTATTATTATTATTATTATTATATCAATTTTATTTTTTTATTATTATTATTATTATTATTATTATTTATTATTATCTTATCATTGTTATTATTTATTATTATTATTATCATTATTATTTATTATTATTAATATTATTATTATCATTATTATTATTTTTAAATCATTATTATTTTAATATTATTATTATTATTATTATTATTATATATTTTTATTATTATTATATTCATTATTATTATTATTATCATTTTTTTATTTTATAATTATTATTATTATTATTATTATTATTATTATTATTGTTATTATTATTATTTTTATTATTATTATATTATTATTATTATTTTTAAAATATTATATTTTAAATATTATTATTATTATTAAATTATTATCATTATTATTTTATTATTTATAATTATTATTATTTTTATTATTAATTATTATTTTATTTTAAATTATTATTATTATTTTATTATTATTTCACATTTTTATTATTATTATTATCATTATTATTAATTTATTTTTATTATCATTATAAAATTATTATCATTATTATTATTTTTAATTATTATCATTATTATTATTATTATTATTTTTATTATTATCATTATCATTATTTTTATTTTTATTATTATTATATTATTATTATTATTATTATTATTATTTTATTATTATTAGTATCATCATATTCAAGAATAGTTTAGGTAGAATCCGTTTGCAAACACGCATTGCGAAAACGTAGAAAAGTCTTTGTTTTGACACCAAAAAAAAAAAAAATGCATGAAATATATACGTTTTTTACTTGAAGAAGGTCAAAGGCCGAAACTTTCCGCTGTTTGTGTTTTCACTTATAAATGAACACATTTACTCACTTTTATCTTTCTCTCCATCTGAGAAAATTTACTGTCAAGTGTGATAAATTATTTTAAATCAATACACGAGATAATCTGATGTGTATAATAGGTATGTAATTATGAACAGATTTTCAAAATCTTCTCTCAGTCTGTAATTGATAGTTTTGACTAAATATATTATCGTCGTATGGATATATCTAATGGTTTTCATTACCTTGTAACATTTTATACAATTATCCGTGTCATTGACACATAACACGCCTTTGAGATTATGCAATAATTATGAGTTTGCTCCCTGTTGTATAATTTGGACAATTTTGATTAGATTACTCGTAGTTTCCAATCTTGTCTTTATTCTTAATTGTCGTTTTTTAACTTTCTATTGTTTTGTGGATATCAATGTTTTCATTGTCTTTTTAGATTTGTAAAATGCTATAGATAGAAAGAAGATGACGTCACTCTGGTTTTGTTTCTTACTAAACTGTGTTAAATAACTATAACCGTTTAAGGTTACACATAGTTTTGTGTGTTGGTCCGTTATGCTTCTGGATGGCAGTGTTGTGAGCTTCTTAGCCAAGCGCATACTATCTATATGTCAATGTTTCACACCATGCTTTATGTGTGGCGATGTGGTCTAGTGGTATGATACTCGCTTTCGGATCGGAAGGTCCTAGGTTCGAGCCTCGCTCGGCGAATAGTTGAATCGTTGGAAAAAGGCTCTTTACTCACATTCTCTCAAACCCTACTCGGTGTAAAATGAGTACATGACCGTTAACAGCGTTGTTTCTGTCCGAAAAAAAATGAATATCGCCTAACAGGCGTCATGTCTCGTTATACATGTTGCATGTTGCTGTTGGTCAGGGACCCTTTGTAAAAGCGCTTTGAGCAGGTTTTAGTACATATTGCGCTTTAAAAAATCTGAATTATTTATTATATTTTATATAGGGCGGTTGAAGGATTGTCCTATACAGTACTCGCTGGATAATAGCACGCTAAATTCCAGCACGCTCTGCAATACGACACATGGTTTGTCTTTGTCAATGTCAAATCCTGACATAATCAGTCGGAAGGTGAACATTTTGGATTTGCGTTTGTTTGTTTGTTTTTTCATTTTTTTTTTTCATTTTCTGAAAGAGTATGCTCACTAGAGCAGTTTAATGTTTATTTAAAGTAAATCGGGTGATTTTTCATGAAGTTATGGTCAGATGTATGGGAACGGTATCCAGCAACGTTTCTCCAATTTCATACTATTTCAACTTGACTAGCTGTAAAAAAAATTTTAAAGTTAAATTAAGCTTTGATATTTCCCGAAGATGTACAAAAAGGGTTGATTTAATCATTCATGACAAGAACTAACTCATTTTTAAAATAAAAATTTACCTCCTTACTAAACTTGGCAATATCTCAGTTCAAACCATTTCACCATTCAACTGATTTTGTCATTCACTGTAACCACACACTGCATTTAGGAGTCGTGTTTCAATGAATCAACTATCCAGTTACGGTAATATTTTTTGTGGTTAATTTAAAATTTAAAAATAATTGATTGTTTATTTTGTCATATACCAATTTGGGTCATTGGCCTTTTAGTAGAGCGGATATAACGTTCAAAGTATTCTATCTATCTATCTATCTATCTATCTATCTATCTATCTATCTATCTATCTATCTATCTATCCATCTATCTATCAATCTATCTATCTATCTTTCTATATATCTATCTATCTATCTATCTATCCATCTATCCATCTATCTATCTATCTATCTATCTATCTATCTATCTATCTATCTATCTATCTCCCCCTCCCCCCCCCCCTCTTCTCTCTCTCTCTCTCTCACACACACACATACACACACACACACTCTTTCACTCTCAATCACTTTCTGTCTGTCTGTTCTCCCCCTCCCCCCCCCCATCTCTCTCTTTATCTCTCTCTCTCTCTCTCTCTCTCTCTCTATCTATCTATCTATCTATCTATTTATCTCTGACTGTATCTCTATTTCTCCCACTCCCTTCTCACTCTTTCTCAAAACTCGCTATATCTTACTTCCTCTTTCTCTTTCTCTCTTTGCCCCCCCCCCCCCCCCCTGATTTAACATGATTTTTTTTTCTGGAATCATATTCAAATTTTACCAATACATGTCCTTTAAGCTATGGCTTTCTACAAGATTTTTTATGCCACTTACCGGTGCTGTTAGTGTCAAGAAGTAGAACGACCGTCTTGAGATAAATAAGTAAAAAAATTTAGACACGCGTTGTTGTAAAATAAAATCCATTAAAAAATGAATTGATTTCCGTGTCGTGGATATTTGCTTTACAATTGTAGATAATGATAATAATAATAATAAATAATAATAATAATAATAATAATAATAATAATAATAATAATAATAATAATAAAATAAAATAAAAATTTAAAAATAATAATTTAATAATAATAATAATAAAAAATAATAAAATGATAATAATAATAAAATAATAATAATAATAATAATAAAAATAAAAAATAATAATAAAATAATTTAATTATGATGATGTGATGATGAGAGGATGATGATGATGATGATGATGATGATGATGATGATGATAATCATAATAATAATAGTAATATAATCTTTCTTGTCAAAAATGGCAATTTGTCATTTGGTTTATAATGTTTGAAATTAAAAATACAATACATAGATAGATAGACAAAAATACATTAATAAAATAAGAATGTATAATCATCAACATGATATAAATATCTACATGAAGATGGCGTTTCATAACAGTTTCGAAAACCCAAACATACTCTCTCGTACTCAGATTTTGATTTCAGATTTGAAAGATGAGCCAAGTGTAATTATAATAATACAGCACACGTCACAATCTTTGTATGGCCTTGACACGCTTAGCTCGAGAGAGAGAGAGAGATAGAGAGAGAGAGATAGAGAGAGAGAGAGAGAGAGAGAGAGAGAGGGGGGGGGAAAGATAGATATCTAGGTAGAAAGATAGATAGATAGATAGATAGATAGATAGATAGATAGATAGATAGATAGATAGATAGATAGATAGATAGATAGATAGATAGATAGATAGATAGATAGATAGATAGTTCAAGGACATGAAAACTTGGATTGGTCAAAATGTAAACCGTCGTCTTGAATTGGGGTTTATTATGGGATTATCATCATCATCATCATCATCATCATCATCATCATCATCATCATCATCATCATCATCATCATCACCACCATCATCATCATCATCATCATCATCATCAGCGTCATCATAACCATCATCACCTTTGTTAGTTAAAACACTATCACTATCATCATCATCATCATCATCATCATCATCATCATCATCATCATCATCATAATAACCATCATCACCTTTGTTAGTTAAAACACTATCACTATCATCATCATCATCATCACCATTGTTATCTTTCATCCTTATTATCATTATCCCCCTTCACCATCTCATCTAAGCTGCCACTCACTTTAAACAATACTTGTCAATCTGTACCCCGCCCACAAAACTGTTGTTGATGTTGATATAACATGAAATCCAACCTTTTCACAATCACTCTCCATCTAATTCATAACAATTTCTGGATCCCATTATCTTCACTAAGATATGAAGTGAATAGAAAAGTGCCAGAAGACAATAGAGAATAAAAAATTTTCGCGGCGGTGGTGGGGTTTGAACCTGCGACCTTATTGGTACGACAACTCCGCCTGGCAGGTGAGAGCGTGGCTCTACCGTGTGAGCTATCCACGAACACAAAAATATTCGTTTCAAACTCAAAGTCATTACTAGATCCCTCTCTCACCCACTTCTTGAGACCGCCGATTCGTTCGTACACCACCATCGCGAATAATTTTGACCAGCAGTTAAGCTTAATAGCCAATATTCTCAACACAAACATATAACATAGAAACGATTGAGACATTGAGTATGCTCCGGTGTATGGGGTGAATTTTAATTCAGAAAAGTGAGTGGAGCAGGCACTTATGTTGGTAACAACAAGATATGAAGTGAATAGAAAAGTGCCAGAAGACAATAGAGAATAAAAAATTTTCGCGGCGGTGGTGGGGTTTGAACCTGCGACCTTATTGGTACGACAACTCCGCCTGGCAGGTGAGAGCGTGGCTCTACCGTGTGAGCTATCCACGAACACAAAAATATTCGTTTCAAACTCAAAGTCATTACTAGATCCCTCTCTCACCCACTTCTTGAGACCGCCGATTCGTTCGTACACCACCATCGCGAATAATTTTGACCAGCAGTTAAGCTTAATAGCCAATATTCTCAGCACAAACATATAACATAGAAACGATTGAGACATTGAGTATGCTCCGGTGTATGGGGTGAATTTTAATTCAGAAAAGTGAGTGGAGCAGGCACTTATGTGGGTAACAACAAGATATGAAGTGAATAGAAAAGTGCCAGAAGACAATAGAGAATAAAAATTTTTCGCGGCGGTGGTGGGGTTTGAACCTGCGACCTTATTGGTACGACAACTCCGCCTGGCAGGTGAGAGCGTGGCTCTACCGTGTGAGCTATCCACGAACACAAAAAAATTTCGTTTCAAACTCAAAGTCATTACTAGATCCCTCTCTCACCCACTTCTTGAGACCGCCGATTCGTTCGTACACCACCATCGCGAATAATTTTGACCAGCAGTTAAGCTTAATAGCCAATATTCTCAACACAAACATATAACATAGAAACGATTGAGACATTGAGTATGCTCCGGTGTATGGGTGAATTTTTAATTCAGAAAAGTGAGTGGAGGGAGGCACTTTGTTGGTAAACAACAAGATATGAAGTGAATAGAAAAGTGCCAGAAGACAAAAGAGAATAAAAAATTTTTTCGCGGCGGTGGGGTTTGAACCTGCGACCTTATTGGTACGACAACCCGCCTGGCAGGTGAGAGCGTGGCTCTACCGTGTGAGCTATCCACGAACACAAAAATATTCGTTTTCAAACTCAAAGTCATTACTAGATCCCTCTCTCACCCACTTCTTGAGACCGCCGATTCGTTCGTACACCACCATCGCGAATAATTTTGACCAGCAGTTAAGCTTAATAGCCAATATTCTCAACACAAAACATATAACATAAACGATTGAGACATTGAGTATGCCCCCGGTGTATGGGTGAAATTTTAATTCAGAAAAGTGAGTGGAGCAGGCACTTATGTTGGTAACAACAAGATTGAAGTGAATAGAAAAGTGCCAGAAGACAATAGAGAATAAAAAATTTTTCGCGGCGTGGTGGGGGGTTTGAACCTGCGACCTTATTGGTACGACAACTCCCTGGCAGGTGAGAGCGTGGCTCTACCGTGTGAGCTATCCACGAACACAAAAATATTCGTTCAAACTCAAAGTCATTACTAGATCCCTCTCTCACCCACTTCTTGAGACCGCCGATTCGTTCGTACACCACCATCGCGAATAATTTTTGACCAGCAGTTAAGCTTAATAGCCAATATTCTCAACACAAACATATAACATAGAAACGATTGAGACATTGAGTATGCTCCGGTGTATGGGGTGAATTTTAATTCAGAATTATCTTCACTCGCATCTCCGCCTCTTCAGTATCTCAGACAGAGCTGCCAACTTGAAATTTCAAAAATTCGTAATTTCCAAGGGGAAAAAAAGAAAAATTTACTTTAAACAATTTGCTCTCAAAATGGTCCAAACATGTTCCAACGTCCTGAATTTAGATTCTAAGAAGCGGAACTTTCCTTCTCAACAAGATTTATTGAGTCAAAGAGAGCTCTGTAGCTGGAGCCAAAAAATTCGTATCTCTACGCATTTTTCGTAGTACCTGGCAGGTCTGTGCGAGTATCTCAGGGCTCCACACGTGAGTAAACGACTCACAACTCATGTGCATCTCAACCACAGTGGTCTCAACCACACAACCTTTCAGTTCTCACGCACACCAACGTTGTTATTATGCTACCCCAAACCCCCCCCCCCCCCCCGGCCTCCGCCCTACCGTGTACATTTTATAATATGTAAACATCCAATCATAGTGATGACTGGCAACCCGCTATAACGTCATCTAATCACAAAATTGTGTTTTATTTTTGCTCTGTTTATGTTTTTGATTTTAATTTTTTGTTTTTTTTTCACATCCAATGTTGTAAAAATTTTTTTTTATTTTATTATCATTTTATATTTTATTTTATCTTATTTATTTATTTACTTATCTAGTTATCTAGTGGGGGGGGGGGGGGCAAGAAGAGCTTAATTTTAATGTGTTGTTTTTCTTTACCTATTCAAATGTTCATTTTACTTTGTATTCAACTTTATTGTCTTAACAAAGAGGAAATCGAGGTATGTATGTGTGTGTGTGTGTGCGTGTGTGTATGTGTGTGTCTCTGTGTGTGTGTGTGTGAGAGAGAGAGAGAGTAAGAGTAGAAATAAAAAGAGCGGAGAGAGAGAGAGTAAGAGAAGAAAAAAAAAGAGTGGAGAGAGAAAGAGTAGAAAAAAGAGAGTGGAGAGAGAGAGAGAGAGAGAGAGAGAGAGAGAGAGAGAGAGTAGCCGAGAGTGAGTAAGAGTAGAAGAGAGAGAGAGAGAGAGCGAGATAGATAGAGAGAGAGAGAGATAGAGTGAGAATGAGAGAGAGAGAGCGAATGAGAGAGAGAGAGTAGCCGAGAGTGAGTAAGAGTAGAAAAAAAGAGAGTGGAGCGAGAGAGAGAGAGAGAGAGAGAGAGAGAAAGAGAGAGAGAGAGAGAGAGAGAGAGAGAGAGAGAGAGAGAGAGAGAGAGAGAGAGAGAAATAGAAGAGACAAGTAAGTCATCATGTTATGTGTTTGTGAATGACATCACAAGAATATTTGTCGTTGATTTTGCTAGCCAACGAGATGATGTTTTCCCATAACTTATGAGTTATTAATTAACAAGACGAGAAAAGTTGTTTTCACTATAAGACAAGACTAGATCAGTGTTAGTCCACGCATTGGGTCAGTCAATGTAAGACAAATGATTTCTTTTTCTTCAGTAGGGCAGAAAGTCGTGACGTCAGACGTCACACATTCTAATCTTCAGTTCCAAACTCCTTGGAAGTGTGTATGTAACCAGTCCTTCTGAAGGAGGACTAATAATGAATAGGTTGCATAATGAATCATAAGGTTACATAACTATTTTAGTGGCAAGATGTATAGGCAGATTCTTAGGATTACGGGACGTAAAAGAGCGAAAATAGGTGCTCTTTATTGACGACCAGCATAATATATGTGACCCGCCGCCTCAAAACGGTAATAAGCCGGGATGATCAAAGTGCTGAGAATGGAATCCATGACCAAAAACATCAGACTTGGGTTGAGTCCATGTATGGATTATTAATTGAAGGAAAAATATAGAATTTTAAATGTTGAAAAACGATATTTCGTTTTCTTGATCAGTTAAGCTTAAAATTGATCTTTCAGCATCTTGTTCACCCCGACATAATACCGTTTTGAGGCGATGGGTTACATATTGAAACATAAGGTGGCATAACTATTTTTGTAGTAGGATATAAAAGGCAGAACTTAGGATTACGGGACGGAAAAGAGCGAAGATAGATGCTCGTTATTGACGACCAGCATATATTATTTAGATCTGCTGCTCCTGTACCAAAATCACAGCTTGTTTTTTTATCTTCATGACAAGTCTCCATTCACTCACTCACTCAATCCCAAGACCGGATGGTCGTCGGGGAGACTTGCGTGAAGCAGAAGTTACAGTCTTCCTCCATGCCTGCCTGTTGCTAGCCCTATGTAGCAGCTCCGGAACCGACATCTCTGTCCATTCTTTTTATATTGTCCAGCCACATCTTCCTTTGGGCGTCCTCTTCTGCGCTGGCATTCGACTGTGCCCTGTAGCACTGTCCTGCTCAGGCTATCGTGTCAAGTATGGTGTCCAGTCTTCCATTTGCCTTAAGTGGTTGATCCTACGGGTCAATGGTCCCCATAGCTCAGCCGTTGAAGCACTCGCTCCAAGAAAAGGAACGGATAGCTGCTGTAACTGGTGCCGTCCATTTTTGTTCAAGTTCATCAATATATCAGCAGTCATTACTGAGTCGCTGGATCTGTCGGATATTTAATTTTTAACGCGTAACTGTGATTTAAATTAAATACTATCTTTTAAATATACACACACACACACAAGTTCGGACTAAAGGCCAGAGGTATGGCCTATTTCAATTTATCAAATTTAATATATAAAGTGTTGCTATTGGTTCTTGGTTGTATATTTTTACATTTTTGTGCATTTGCATATATATATATGTATACATTGTCGCCATAGATTCTCAACTTTGTGTTTATTCATTTTTATGCATGCCACGTCTGTAAACGAGTTTCCATTTTTTAAATGAATAAAGATATATTATTATTAGGATTATTATTATTATTATTATTATTATTATTATTATTATTATTATTATTATTATTATTTATTATTATTATTATTATTATTATTATTATTTTACTATTATTATTACTCCATGATAGACAATCATCGTATCCAAAATATCAAATTAAGAAATTAAGGAGCAGGCACCGGTGTAAGATATAGAACTGACCAAGTGTGTATGAAGAAAGGTGTCAGACAAAGCAAGAAAGAATAATACAAGAAAAAAAAACTCAAGAAAAAAAAAACTATCCCAAAAAATCAGTCTACCTTGACTGGGGATTGAACCTCAGGCCTTTGATTACTGGTCAGTGGTCTTAGGTCGATCCCCAGTCGAGGTCGACTGATTTTTTTGGGATAGTTTTTTTTGTCCTGTATTTTTCTTTCTTGCTTTGTCTGGCACCTTTCACACACACACACATACACACACATCCACACACACACGCACACAAACACACACACACACATACACACACACACGCACACACACAAACTTGTTCAGATCTTTTTCTTTTTTTTTGTATCCAAAAGTTGACAAGCATTATCTCTTACATCAAATAAAATACAATGAAAAGGTTAACAGAAACCAGGATAAAGTCCGGCTCCATTGGCTCATGGCTCATGGCTCTGAAGGCTCCATTTATTGACGTGGTCTGCTGAGAATCTAGCATTATCTCTCGAATACCCTAAGTGTTATTGATTGAACCAACCAAAACTGTTTGCCGTACTCTGGAAAAAAACAACTCATATTTTAAAATTTGGCCAGAAAACTCGTCCTTCAAATATCGATTGATTTAAATGGCCCTCATCTTGGCAAAAACTCTCAAACCTGGGACTTCGCGAAGTCCCAGGTTTGAGAGTTTTTGCCAAGATGAGGGTCATTTAAATCGATCGATATTTGAAGGACGAGTTTTCTGGCCAAATTTTAAAATATGGGTTTTTCCAGAGTACGACTGTACTGGCTACTGGCTGGCTACTACACAGCATGACATCAATAAGAAGATTGGTTTTGGGGTATTGCGAAATATCCTGTGGTTTTTTGGGGGGAACTGTCTTTTAATTAAAAACAATTTGAGCTTTTATATATGTACAGCCCAATATCCACCAAATTATGTGCTCAAAGAGCTTTACACGAAGTCTCAAGCCAACAGTAATAACTAACATGAAAGACAAGAAAAGGGCACAGCTTTGAAGTTTTACTACATTTATTTTTCGAGACACAACGTTGCTAACGTTCACTTTACACCGAAGTATGAAGAGAGAATGTGAGTGAAGTACCTTTTCCAAAAACTCAACTTTGGGCGGCACATTAAGGGATACGTTTCAAGGAATTACCAGAGTCATACCACAGGATTAAAAGCCTGCCGTACTATCATAGGTTAACTGATATAGGTGAACAAAATAAACTGTTTACATGATAAGACCGTGTGCTGTTTATCATGGAGGGCACAGCTGGTACGAAATGCCCAAGAGACTTGTTTTATCTCTTATCCGATAAGTTCAGTTTCGCATAATATTTCGTGGCTATGTGGTCTTGTTGTGGTGTGACATTCGCTTTCGGATCGGAAGGTCCTGGGTTCAAGTCTCGCTCGGCGCATAGTTGAGTCCCTGGAAAAGACTCTTTACTCACATTCTCTCATCGTACTCAGCTGTAAAATGAGTACCTGGCCGTTAACAGCGTTGTCTCTGTCGGAAAAATTGTAATATCGCCTAACAGGCGTCATGTCATGTCTCATTCTAGGTGTTACGTGTTGCCGTTGGTCAGGGACCCTTTGTAAAGCGCTTTGAGCACGTTTAATGGATATTGCTTTATATAACTCTCTCATTACCAGCCATTTTTATAATTTCCCCCGAAATTCACACCCACCAACACAACAATAGACTTTTCCTACTCAAACAAAAAAGTAACAAGTGAATTCTAGATATACAAAATGTTGTTCAGCAAATTGATGTCTACAACACAGTGTTTAGTATTTATAGCTGTAGGTAATCAAAGCATTTCTTTAGATTATGTGATGTACAGGAGAAATCAGAATGAGAAAACTGTCGGTTGCATCGTAAGGTATGTGACGATTTTCCTATGGTTGGTAAGGAGAGGGATAATAAAAACTATAGTTTAAAGCTCTCGTTTATATAGCCTAAACTCGCAGTGAAAACAAATCGCCAAAAACAAGCAAAGTGGTCTACACCACAAACGGATTAAAGAGGGATTAACGCATGGTTTAATCGTGTTGTTATCAGTGTCACCAACAACAAGAGTAGCCTCAATCTAGCTAAAGAACTGAACAAATGTGTATGAAAGGTGCCAGACAAAACAAGAAAGAAAAATACAAGAAAAAAAAAACATCCCAAAAAATCAGTCAACCTCGACTGCTGGATAGCTCATAAGGTAGAGCCAAAATCTCCTCGGCGAGCCGGAGTTGCCGTTCCAGTAAGGTCGCGGGGTCGAGCCCCCATCGACCCCGCGAAGTTTTTATTCTCGGTTTCCTTCTGGCACTTTCTAACTCACTTCATTATTTTGTTATTATCAACATAAGTGCCTGCTCCACTTACTCTCCTTATTGTCTATCAGACTAGAGGTCTAAATAATGCTGGTCATGAAGAAAGATCATCCATCTTAGATCTTTTAATCCCCCCCCCCTCCCATATATATATATATAATATATATATATATATATATATATATATATATATGTGTGTGTGTGTGTGTGTGTGTGTGTGTGTGTGTGTGTGTGTGTGTCTTGCTAGGTACTAAAATAGTTATGCCACCTTATGATTCAATATGTAACCTATTCATAATTAGTCCTCCTTCAGAAGGACTGGTTACATACACACTTCCAAAGTGTTTGGAACCGGAAGAGTAGATGGTGTGACGTCACGACTGCTCTGCCCTATTCATGTTGATTAATTTGGCTTAAAACTCCATTTTATCGATCAAGTTTATTCTAACATTACAGCTAATGAAGGGGGTGGGGAATAAAGGGCATGTTACATTCAATAAACTTGTTGCGTTGGAAGGGACATTTTGGTTTGACAGTACTGCATGGATTGGTGGTGGCGATGATGATGATGATGATGATGATGAGATGATGATGATGATGATGATGATGATGATGGTGGTGGTGGTGGTGGTGGTGGTGGTGGTGGTGGTGGTGGTGGTGGTGATGATGATGATGATGATGATGACGACGACGACGACGATGATGATGATGAGGAAGAGGAGGACAATTGCCTTTATCAATCCATCGATATAAATGAACAATAGGAAACGCCAAAACGATTGAGAAATTAAATGCTCCACTTATTTTCACTTTCCATGAATAAAATCATGTTAAAGTTTGTCTTTGGTCGATCGAAGTGAGAAGGTGTTAAATGGAAAGCCCTATTCAAATCTGTTTTATTATTTGGTGGAGCCCGAGGTATGAGGTATCTATGCATTTCCATCGTAAACTGATATTGTTGTGGTCATATTTCTGTTTGTTTTTGGTCTCTCTCTCTCTCTCTCTCTCTCTCTCTCTCTCTCTCTCTCTCTCTCTCTCTCTCTCTCTCTCTATCTATCTATCTATCTATATCTTATCTATCTCTCTCTCTCTCTCTCTCTCTCTCTCTCTATATATATATATATATATATATATATATATATATATATATATATATCTACTATCTCCCTCTTCCACCATCTACCCCCCCCCTCTCTCTCTCTCTCTCTATATATATATATATATATATATATATATATATATATATATATATATATATATACATATATATATATATATAACTACTATCTCCCTCTTCCACCCCCCCCCCCCTCTCTCTCTCTCTCTCTCTCTCTCTCTCTCTCTCTCTCTCTCTCTCTCTCTCTGATAAGCTATTTTTCGTTCTACCGCTAACTGTTTGTCGAACTGCACTCACATATATTCATTAATTCATGTATTCGTCCATCCACTCAACCATTTTCATATCCAATCTCTCTCTCTCTCTCTCTCTCTCTCTCTCTCTCTCTCTCTCTCTCTCTCTCTCTCTCTTCATCTCTACCTATCTCTCTATTTATCTACCTATCTATCTATCTACCTATCTGTCCATCCATGCATCTACCTATCTATCTATCTATCTATCTATCTATCTATCTATCTATCTATCTATCTATCTATCTATCTATCTATCTATCTATCTGTCTGTCTATTTTCCTATCTATCCATCCATCCATCTAGGTATCTATCAATCTATCTATCTATATATCGATCCATCCATCTATCTACCTATCATTGTGTCAAATCGCCACCAAGGAATAAAGAAAAAATTTTTGTTTCACCAACACTTACCTCAAGAAGAAAAATATCACAAACTGTATTAAAGTATCCTTCAAAACCACTTATTGCATGAACTTCGTGTCTCGTGTTCCAGTGATAAGAACACAACAACAATCCCAAGAATTGTCAAGGACCTATTTTTACTCCAAGGTACCTAGAGGGTTATCTGCTGATAAGTCTTGTCGAGAATCAAGACAGACTTAGCACAGGGAAGACTTCTTGTGTCAATATTCAACACTATGTCAAACTATAGCCTAAAGACCAAGGGGCCACTTCGTGTAAAGAGTAAAATACACACAACATGCGCCATATGTCGAGAGAATGAACTAAGATAAATGTACACATTGTACCGAGAGCGTTCTGAGCAGGAGGGGTTAATTAAGCAAGAGGTCCACTAGTCATAATGTCAGACTGGGTGAAAACGTAGGCTTCGTTAGCTATCGTGGACAAAAAGAGTTCTTCATTTTAAGAAGGGACGTCCACCAGAGGAATGTGAAGAGTAACGTGTATTCAATAGTTGAACCAATGTCGTCATTTGTTACTTTGAAGACAGCTAACATCAACACACTTCACACTTTTTTATGATCATTGTCGCCTTGCATTGTGACGTAATTTTAGGGCAGTGTCAGGCTATAAGTTGATGAAAGCTACGGCCTGACAATTAAATAATAAATAAATTAACAGATTCCTTTATTCGTCTCCAAGGGGAAATTTGTCTTTAGGGTCTAATCCAAGGTAAGACTGTAATAACCCTGGCGTCAGCCGCAGTGCAGCGCAGCAAAGTGAGCTAGGGAGAGGTGACTTGCTCAAGGCCAAACGATGAGGCGGATAGTCGAACTCGGTACCTTTTGGGTACGAAGCAAAGACCGTACCGCTGATCCCCCTGTCCACCCATATTACTTTCACCCCAATGACGCATATTCTATTCACAAAAAGAAATTTAAATGTGAGTTGTTGTCAGCAGTGCTCAATGAGACAAATGTCGTTGGTTGTACTGTTGAATACGACTATAAACTTTTTGTGTATTTGTTCAATTAATAAAGCGGAATGAAATGTTGTGTATTTTATTTAAACACATATCATCAATTTCAAATAACTTGTTTACCGACTTGACATTGAACACCAACATACGGAGGGAGCCCCTAATGTTTCATGTCTCCATCGTTTTAGTCTCCGATAGTATTAATAAAAGAAAAGAAAAGAAAATTCCCATTATTCATGTCATTGGGAAATTTATCTTTAGGGTCTATTCCAAGAGAAGACTGGAATAACCCATGCGTCAGCCGCAGTGCAGCGCCGGGAAATTGAGCTAGGGCAAGGTGACTTGGTCAAGGCCACACAGCGCAGCAGGGGGTGATCGAACTCGGTAACGAAACGTCTGAATACTAGTCAGTGGAGACATGCTCTTAAAGGACGAGAAAACGAAACTTTATTGGTGTAGCCCCGCCCCCATCCAATCTCAACTCCCTTGCTTGACTCACTGAGGCCATAGGTAACTCACTTAACCATCAAGTACTTTGAACTCAATGATGGGGTGAGTACCAGTGAGTAACAACAAAAACGACAATCGTTGTTTTCCTTTAAGTTCAACGAAAACTCAGCGTGAGACACTGTGTACTGTGTACCACCATTGAAAGTGAAGCTGCGAGAAGCTGTGAACTGTTAAATGTTTTGCACAAAAATGAAGATAGCAAGCTTTTAAAAACAATTTTTAAAAGAGCAAAATACCAAGCACGGAATGTTTTGGGCTCAAATTTCTTCTTCAGCCAATCACAAAAGTGGTAAAAACGATAATTTCGTATTTGCCGACTAGACGTGCAAAAACTCTTCTTGATAATAACAGAAAATGAAGTGAGTAGAAAAGTGCCAGAAGACAATAGAGAATAACATTTTCGCGGAGATCGGGGCTCGAACCCACGGCCCAAAGGATACGACAACTCCGCCTGATCGTGAGAGTAACGCTATGCAGTCCACGCAATCCACAACTCCAAAAACAAAAAAAAGTGGTTTCAAACAAAGTCTCCCGACTTATTGAGGTCATGGGTTCAACACACACAAGCTCCGCGAAGTTTGTTTACAAGCCAGCAGTAAAGGCTAAAGAGAAAGCTATATTCTCAACACAAACATATAGATAGTATGCGCTTGGCTAAGAAGTTCACAACATTGCCATCCGGAAGAATAACGGACCAATACACAAAACTGTGTGTAACCATAAACGCTTATAGTGAGGTTAATACAGTTTAGTGAGCATTACTCATAAATGCGGATGGCAAAAAAACAATAACAAACACCTGAGTGACGTCTACTTACTTCGAACTATCTATAGATAGAATGAAGTTGACGTCACTCGGGTCTTTCTTATTGTTTTTGCTATCCGTATTTATGAGTACTTCTCACTAAACCATATTAACCAGACTGTAAACTTTTAAGGTTACACATAGTTTTGTGTGTTGGCCCGTTTTACTTCCCTATGGCAATATTGTGAGTTTCTTAGCCAAGCGCATACTATCTATAGAATAATTCAAGCATTCAAGTCTTCCCTTGGAAAAGACCCTAGGGACAAGTTTCCCCTATGGGATGAATAAAGGGAATTTTATTTATTCATCTTTTTTAAAAAAATAATTAAACAGTGTTACCAATAACACTTAAAGAATGAAAGATGGTGGGATACGATTAAGGATGACATGAAAGAACTGGGCCTGGAGGTAGATGATGCTCTAAACCAAGATGCATGAAGATGTGGCAGCATTCATTATGGCAACCCTGCAAAATGCAGGATAAGGTGAAAGAAGAAGAAGAAGAAGTAGAAGAAGAAGAAGAAGAAGAAGAAGAAGAAGAAGAAGAAGAAGAAGAAGAAGAAGAAGAAGAAGAAGAAGAAGAAGAAGAAGAAGAAGAAGAAGAAGAAGAAGAAGAAGAAGAAGAAGAAGAAGAAACCATATGGCATTATCTCGATCGTATGCGTTTAAGTAAAATACTCACAAGTCTGCACGCATGACCAAAGAATGGGTACTATCTGAAAAATAAAACTATGTGTAACCTTCAACGTTAAAAGTCTGATAGAGCGAATAAATTGAGAGCGAGCTGTCCTAAATTAAACTTTGATATAGCGCAATATCCACTAAACGCGCTCAAAGCGCTTTACATAGGGTCCCTGACCAAAAGAAACATGTAACATGTAGAACGAGAAATGGCGCCTGTTAGGCGATAATACAATTATTTTAAGGCAGAGACAACGCTGTTAACAGCCAGGTACTCATTTTTCACATGAGTACGATGAGAGAAAAAATGTGAGTAAAGAGTCTTTTCCAAGGAGTCAACTGTGCAGCGAGCGAGGCTCGAACCCAGGGCCTTCCTATCCGAAAGCGAGTGTCGCACTACATTTCTACAGACATAATTGGATTCAATAGTCTGATGTCACGTCACCCAGCAACGGCGGCCACCGTGGTTCTAAACAAAGAAAATTGGTACTTTTTATTCTTCATGCTGGCTAGAACTTTTCATATGTCTTATGATCAAAATGTGTAAAAATCAAAACATGATCAGATTTATGTGTTTTTTTTTTTTCTCCTCTGGATACGTTATTATGCTCGTCTGAGAAATATTTCATTTGGCATCCACCATTGTTCCGATAGTTTAGAGAGAGCCAGTTACTTAGTTACCAGGCGTCATTACGAAGGAAGTGACGTTACGAATGTTGAAGGGTATGGGCAGGAAGTAAGCAGTGAGAGCCAACCACACAACTACTGGCAGTCCAAAAACAATAACAAAGAGGGCAGAGTCACGTGAATTTCCTTCATTATATTGTTTGTAAAAAAAACAATATGTTTGTCCGAGCGGACTTGGTGTGTCAACAAATCTCATGTTTTGATTGGTCAATAATCTTCTGGTTAATCACAAGTGTTATAAAGGTTACATAAACACAATTGTGTGTGTTTTTCCGATTGATCTTGTAGGTACAACTGGTGGATAGTATTTTACTTAAACCCACAGCATCATTGAAGCTACGCTCATAAGTAAAATACTCAACAGTTCTATCCGCCAAAATAATAGTTATCCACAAATAAAACCTTATCATTAAAGTCTATAAAGAGAGAATTTAATGAGAACTTTTCACCTCACTGGAGGTCTTACAAATGTAACAAAGAGTTGAGTCACCCATCCAGGCACTCATCATGCCCACTTTTACTTGCTTTCGTTTATTCTAGACGAATCAGTGGGCCATCGACTGAAAAATAGAAGTAAATCGGAATTCATATTTGTCCTTGTTTTTGGCTGGAAAACAGAATCGATTCTAGATTTCTTGCGAAGTGGCCGAGTGGTTAAGGTATTGCACTGTGACCCGGAAGGACCCGGGTTCGAGCCCCGCTTCAGGCACTTTCGTTTTTTTTCCTTGAGCAAGATTATTAACCCCCAATTTGCTCACTTGGACAACATGGGTGATACCTGTTGACATCAGACATCTTGTTTGAAGAGTTATCTACATTCCTTTGTGGAATGCCTAGGCGGCGATGTCTTAAGATGTTGTGGCGGAAAAGGAATACATTTTTTAATGGCTATTTATAGATAGAATGAAATTGACGTCACTCGGGTCGCTGTTATTGTTTTTTGCCACCCGCATTTATGAATTAACCAGACTATGAAAGTTCATGATTACACAGAGGTTTGTGTGTTGGTCCATTATACTTCCAGATGTCCGTGTTCTGAGCTTCTTAGCCAAGCGCTTTCTATATATAGATAGAACGAAGTTGACGCCACTCAGGTTATTGTTATTGTTTCTTGCCATCCACGTTTATGAGTAATTCTCACTCAACTGTATTATCCAGACTACAAAAGTGCATGGTTACACAGAGTTTTGTATGTTGCTTCCGTTATACTTCCGGATGGCAATGTTGTGAGCTTCTTAGCCAAGCGCATAGTATCTATAGATATAGACCTTCACATACAATTATGTGTAACCATAGTCTGGTTAATACAGTCTAGTGAGAATTACTCATAAACGTGGATGGAAAAAACAATAAGAAAGACCTGCGTGACGTCAACTTCATTCTATCTAAATATAGATAGTTCGAAGTTGACGTCACTCATGTCTTTGTTATTGTTTTTTGCCATCCGCGTTTATGAGTAATTCTCACTAGACTGTATTATCTAGATTATAAACGTTCAAGGTTACATACAGTTTTGTGTGTTGGTCCGTTATACTTCCGGATGGCAATGTTGTGAGCTCCTAGCCAAGCGCATTCTTTCTCTTAGGGCGAAATAAGATAAAATCCCTTGAATGCCCTTAATACTAATATTATAGTAATGCTAAACATGTATTGATTAAAATATCACAATGAGGATAAACATGTTAAAAATTTAATCAACTTAAATGTACCTTGGTGTGCTGCCTTTTTATTAAAGAACACAGTATGTGCTATTTGGTTAACATTGCATATACTGTGTTTTTAAAAGCAACGGCAGCATGTGTGATGTACAAACATATAAGATCTTTAACCGTGACATTCCAAGAACACACACACACACACACACACACACACACATACAGAGAGAGAGAGAGAGAGAGAGAGAGAGAGAGAGAGAGTGAGAGAGAGAGAGAGACACACACACATGCATCCATACATATAGAAAATAACCATAATAAGATAACAATGCATGCCATTTACATACAAGATTGAAAGTATTTGTCTACAACAGCGCAAACAAGTTTTGTTCATCATAATATATAAACCCCCCTTCATGTTTACGATTAATTCAAACTGTATTAACAAGGACTTAAGTGTTCAAGGTTAGATAATATAATATAATTTTGTGTGTTGCTTCGTTATACTTCCAGATGGCAACGTTCTGAGTTTTTTAGCCAAGCGCTCGGTTAGGCTATCTGTCGATAAACTGTTTTAGGGGCAATTCAGAAAATAAAAGCTTTGAGAAAATCCCTCGAGGCAGCGATAGGTGGTAAGCAAGAGCTGCAGCTTCGAATTCAATTCAATTGTCTTCTTTAAGCCAATACACAGCTTTCAAAAGGGGAGAGCTTTTTTTAATGTTTGTTTTCTTTTTAAAAAAACTCTTTCGTCTTTTGGGGAAACCAATCCAGCTGCATTATGGGAAATTGTCTAAAGTCGTTTAATTTTGGAATCAATAGGGGCACACAAAAAAGTGGAACAAATTACAATAATCGAGTTGATAAAACATCGGGATGTAATTTGTTGTTTTTCTTTCTCTCGGCGCTTCTGAAATTAATAGCTTGAAATGAGATTTTTTCCTCAGCCCAGGCTGACATCAATTCCCTGCGAATTGCAATTATCTGAAAGTTCATTATCAATGCATGTTAGTGTCCTGTCCGCAACGTTTTGTTTTGTCAAAATATTAGAATTTAATTCAATTCACAAAGGTTCATTTTTAGGCAATTGCCAATATAACTTGTACAAGAATAGAGTATTTCCAATCAACAAATTAAATTAGTAAAATCAATAATAAAGCAAAACAAACAATAATGATAATAATAATAATTGAGCTTTTATATGGCGCAATATCCACTAAACCTGCTCAAAGCGCTTTACAATGGGTCCCTGGCCAACAGCAACACGTAACATTTAGAACTGGACATGACGCCTGTTAGGCGATATTACAAATTTTTGTTTGGACAAAGACAACGCTGTTAACGGCCAGGTACTCGTTTACACCTGAGTACGGTGAGAGAATGTGAGTAAAGAGCCTTCTCCAAGGACTCAACTATGCGCCGAACGCGAGGCTCGAACCCAGGACCTTCCGATCCGAAAGCGAGTGTCATACCACTAGACCACATAGCCGCACAAATTAAATTAGTAAAATCAATAATAAAGCAAAACAAACAATAATGATAATATAATAATAATAATAATAATATATATAATAATAATAATAATAATTAATAATATAATAATAATAATAATAATAATATAATAATAATAATAATAATATAATAATAATATAATAAATAATATAATAATAATAATAATAAATAATAATAATAATAATAATAATAATAATAATAATAATAATAAATAATAATAATAATAATAATAATAATAAATAATAATAATAATAATAATAATAATAATAATAATAATAATAATAATAATAATAATAATAATAATAATAATAATAATAATAATAATAATAATAATAATAATAATAATAATAATATATAATAATAATAATAATAATAATAATAATAATAATAATAATAATAATAATAATAATAATAATAATAATAATAATAATAATAAAATAATAATAATAATAATAATAATAATAATAATAATAATAATAATAATAATAATAATAATAATAATAATAATAATATAATAATAATTTAATAATAATATAATAATAATAATAATAATAATAATAATAATAATAATAATAAAATAATAATTAATAATAATAATAATAAATAATAATAATAATAATAATAATAATAATAATAATAATAATAATAATAATATAATAATAATAATAATAATAAATTATTTAAAATGAGATCAATTATAGACCATTTTACTTGTAGATACAGAAACGTTAATTACATTATTGCTACCTTGTGGCGAGAGGTTAAGGCATTGCGCTGTGATCCAGAATGTAAGGATTCGAACCTCGCTTCAGGCATTTTCGTCTTTTTCCTTGGGCAAAATTATTTATCACAATTTGCTCAATTTGAACAACATGGTTGATACCTGTTGACTTCAGGGGTGTGTTTGATGGATTCTCTATATTCCTTTGTGGAATGCCAAGGCGACGATATCTTATGATGCCGCGCGGACGACACAGTTATAGATAGTATGCGCTTGACCATCCGGAAGTATAACGGACCAACACACACAACTGTGTGTAACCAAGAACGTTTATAGTTTGGTTATTACTGATTAGTGAGAAGTACTCATAAACGCGGATGGCAAAAAACAACAACAAAGACCTGAGTGACGTCAACTTCGAACTATCTATATTCTATTATTTCCTTTTAGGTAACCCTCATAGCTCAATCGTAGAGCTCTTGCCTCCGTACTGATTCCGGGTGCAATCGAAATATTTTCTGACACCCCCACTCCCGACCTTCCACTTAAGATTGGTAAGCTGGGACTGTAAATTCTGGCGAAAAGTACTTTGCGATAGAGCAGCGTTCAATCCAAATGGTTTCAAGCAGTTGCAAGACCGTTTAATGCTCAAGAAACCGGGCAAAACTCTCGCTGCATTGCCGTAAGGTTCTGATGGACTGCTCTTTTCTCTTCTTTCTTCAGTCCTCATCCCACAGTGGGTATGGACCACCGATGAAACTTTTCCATCCTCTTCCGTTGTTGACAACGTCACTACCACAATATATCTCATTCGTCTGTAGTGTTTCATTCATTGTTTTTTGATAAAGGGGAAACCCGAAACGTCCAATATATCTGTTTTCGTATATTAAGTTGAAGCTTACATTCAATTTCACATTGTTATTTATCACTGCCGGGTAGACATGTTTAGGGGTTTAGGACCAAAAATCCACACCGCACCTTATCCGATGCAAACCAGTCCCTTCGCTTGTGGGACAGTTACTCTGTCAACTTAGCTCTCTTTGGCGTTTTCATACAAGCCTGATTTGCATTTCTTTATTTACTTTGTCATGTTTGTTTTGTTGTTTTATTATTTCCTTTTTTTCTTTGACTTAATTTGTATTTGCGGCTTTGTGGTCTTGTGATATGACACTCGCTTTCGGATCGGAAGGTCCTGGGTTCGAGCCTCGCTCGGCGCATAGTTGAGTCCTTGGAAAAGGCTCTTTACTCACATTCCCTAACCGTACTCAGGTATAAAATGAGTACCTGGACGTTAACAGCGTTGTCTATGTCGGAAAAAATTGTAATTTCGCCTAACAGGCGTCATGTTTCGTTCTACATGTGTTGCTGTTGGCCAGGGACCCCTTGTAAAGCGCTTTGAACAAGTGTAGTGGATATTGCGCTATATAAAAGCTCATTTTTTTTAAATTTAGCAACAATTCATCCTTTTAGTTCCCGATAAGCTTACTTCACTATTTTTTGCGTCAAATCTTCACTTGGGGTCTTTAAATTACCTTCTTCTCGTATCCTAACTCTGCAAGGTCGAGTGCTAAGAGACAGATAGGACTTGGAACAGCTTTTCTCTAACCTGGGCGGTCAGAGTGTGGCCTTCGTTAACATGTAGCCCGACCGTAGCCTAACTAAAACCATAACCTGACATCGTCGCCATCGTTAACTTATGGCCTGACACTGGAACCTCTAAGACTTAGAGTTTGACGTCATTACTTAAGTTTGTGCAGCGCCAAGTGAGTTGTCGTTCGTAGAGCTCAAGGAAACAAGTGTTTCCATTGGTTGAACTTTTGAATACAACTCACGATTTGTTTTCTTTTGCGACCAACGACTTGTCTTTTGACGTTGTTTGTTTTTTTTTTTTTTTTTTGTCATTGTCAGGCTATAGATAGTATGCAGATGACGTAACTCAGGCCTTTGTTATTGTTTTTGCCATCCGCGTTTGTGAGTTGTTCTCACTAAACTATATTAACCATACTATAAAAGTTCATGGTTACACAGAGTTTGTGTGTTGGTCCGTTATACTTCCGGATGGCAATGTTGTGAACTCCTTGGCCAAGCGCATTCTATCTATAAGCTTCGATGGCTATGCTGACACTGACCAAAAAAAAAACAAAATACGTCAAAAGACAAGGCCAGCCCACCATAAGAAAACCAATCGTGAGGTCATATCCATCATAATATCATTCCATCCAATGGAATCGTTTGGTTCCTTGAGCACTACTAACAACAACTCACTAGACGCTGCACTAACCTTAAAAAGAAAAGGTCTAGTATTAGGCCACAAGTTTACGAAGGCCACGTACGGCCCTGACCATAGCCATCGCTAACTTATAGCCTGACACTGGCCAAAAAATGACGTCAAAAGACAAGTCTTTGGCCACAAAAGAAAACAAATCTTGAGTTGTATTCAGTAGGTCAACAAATGGGATCACTTGTTTCCTTGAGCACTACCAACGACAACTCACTAGATGGTGCAAAAACCTAGAACTAGAACATGACGACATACTATAAGTCCTAGAGGGTTCTAGCGTAGCCATCGTTAAGTAATAGCCTGACACTGAAACCCAAAAAGACTGGCATTTTGACGTCATTATTTGGTTTTTGCACCGCCTTGTGAGTTGTCGTTAGTAGTGCTCATGGAAACAAGTGGTCCCATTGGTTGAACTATTGAATACAACTCACGATTTGTTTTCTTTTGTGGCCAAAGACTGTCATTTAAGTTAACGATGGCTACAGTTCGAGTGTCAGGCAAAAAGATAAGGATGGCTACGAATCGTTTGGGTCCTTGAGCACTACTAACAACAACTCACTAGACGCTGCACTAACCTAAAAAAGAAAAGACCTAGTATTAGGCCACAAGTTTACGAAGGCCACGTACGGCCCTGACCATAGCCATCGCTCACTTATAGATAGAATGCGGATGGCCAAGGAGTTCACAACATTGCCATCCGGAAGTATAACGGACCAACACACAAACTCTGTGTAACCATGAACTTTTATAGGCTGGCTAATACAGTTTAGTGAGAACAACTCACAAACGCGGATGGCAAAAACAATAACAAAGGCCTGAGTTACGTCATCTGCATACTATCTATAGCCTGACATTGACCAAAAAATTATGTCAAAAGACAAGTCTTTGGCCCCAAAAGAAAACAAATCGTGAGATTTATTCAATAGTTCAACCAATGGGATCACCTGTTTCCTTGAGGACTACTAACGACAACTCACTAAGCGGAGGTCATCATGTTTTTACCCCTTGCCAAATCTTTTAATACGTATTTTTCCAGAGTACGGCAGTTAAATCGAAGAGTGTCATTGACCTTGAGCGTTAAGGAGATACTGGCACTATCTAAATAATTTTTACGTTTCCCCTATCACCCCTTCACATTGTTTGATCAGTGTGGTGTTAAATGTTTGAATTGAACTAGAAAACTGTCGTACTCTGGACAAACCAATATTTAAAAATTTGGCCAGAAAACTCGTCCTTCAAATATCGATCGATTTAAATGACCCTCATCTTGGCAAAAAAACTCTCAAACCTGGGACTTCGCGAAGTCTTCCTTGAGTCCCAGTTTCAGAGTTTTTGCCAAGATGAGTGTCATTTAAATCGATCGATATTTGAAGAACGAGTTTTCTGGCCAAATTTTTAAATATTGGTTTTTCCAGAGTACGGCAGAAAACGATCAAAGATAATGGACTTGTGTAACCTCAAGACAAATAAGAGTCAGCAAATATAAATATTACATGTAACTCCAGATCTTGTGTCAGGAGAATTTAGGTCACATGCAGTGTTAACTGCAGTTTTTTGTTGTTGTTTTTTTTTGTTTTTTAAGGGTTTTACGGCGCTTGCAACACATTTAGGTTATATCAGCGCCAGTAAAAAGGAAGAAAATGGGATAGTAAAAAGTTCTAGAATTACAATTAAAGCACCCAAGAAAAAGTAAGACATAGGGGAACTGGGAACAAATAGGGATCAGATGTAGATTCCAAGAGCGTACCACCAATGCACTTAGTTTGAGATCACCTATAAGTCTCATCCAGACATAAGCACAAAATCCAACAAAGAGGAATACACTCAAATGCTTGCAGTATACATTAAAAATAACAAATATAATAACACACAACAGAGAGATGATTTACAAGGAAAAAAATATCATCTCCCAAAACAATAACTATGCATTTGACTGTTTCCCTCCCAGCTAGGACTCCGGCCAGGGTCGGGACAAAACCGAGCAATCTCACACCAAGACAAAGACAGAAAACATGTTGGAAAACAGATATAAGGGGATAGAAGACACGGTAAGTACCTCCCTGCCCACTGTGGAGGTAGGGAACCCCACCCAGAACTGCAGTTTTGGTAATCGCTCTTCTATGAATCCAAAGATTGCGTTTAGGAATTCCAGAGAGGATTCTTGACTATGAGAAAATTTGAAAAAATGGGATAGTCAAAAAAGTTGTAGATTTACAATAAGCTTCAACAGTCGTGACGTCACTTCCCTCGTAATGACGCATAGTAACTTATGCCCCGGTAACGGTAAACCGATTACCCTATCAATATCATATCACTCCGATCTTAAAACTAAATAATTTGAACTGTTTTTGTTGTTTTTTTTTTTTTAATGGTTTTACGGCGCTTGCAACACATTTAGTTTATATCAGCGCCAGTAAAAAGGAAGAAAATGGGATAGTAAAAAATTATAGAATTGCAAATAAAGCACCCAAGAAAAAGTAAGACAAAGGGGATCTGGGAACAAATAGGGATCAGTTATAGATTCCAAGAGCACACCATCAAAGTACTTAGTTTGAGAACACCTATAAGTCTCATCCGGACACAAGCACAAAATCCAACAGAGGAATACACTCAAATGCTTACATTATAAATTCAAAATAACAAATATAATAATACATAACAGAGAGATGATTTACAAGGGAAAAAATATCACCTCCCAAAACAATAACTATGCATTTGACTATTACCCTCCCAGCTAGGACTCCGGCCAGGGCCAGGAAAAAACCAAGTAATCTCATTCCGAGACAAAGACAGAAAGCATGTTGGAAAACAGATATAAGGGGATAGAAGACACAGTATGTAACCCCCCCCCCCCCCCTGCCCACTATGGGAGGTCAGGGACCCCACCCAGATATTTGAACTCAGCAGGTCCAAATTAACAATGTCCACACGTAAACGCCTCAATTTAATGCTTATTAACACAATTTCTTTTTATTTAGTTTTAAGATTGGAGTGATATTTTTAATATTGATGGGTTAAAGCGTTTACCGTTACCGGTAGAACGTTAGGTGTGTAGGGGGTATTAGTAACTGGTTCTAAACTATCGGAACAATGGCGCAGGCCCTTATGAGATACTTCGACGAGCATAAAATTTTATCCAGAGGAGAAAACATTATAAATCTGATCATGTTTTGACTTGTATACATTCTGATCACACGACATGTGAAAAAGTTCTAGCCAGCATGAAGAATAAAAAGTACCGATTTTCATTGTTTGGAACCAAGCTTCTCGTTGCTGGGAGGACGTGATATCAGACTATTGAACCCTATTGAAAGCACACAAGAAAGAGTAAGACAAACGGGAGTGGTTCAAATAGGGACATATGTAGATTCCAGGAGCACACTATCAATGTACTTAGTTTGAGATCACCTAAAAGTCTCATCCAGACACAAACACAACCCTATACTAAATGGATTACACTCAAATGTTTACAAATCGTTATATATTTATAACAATAATTTTAAAAAATGCAACTCACTACATAACAGAAGAGGTGATTTGTAATGAAAAAAAATACCACCTCCCAAAACTATAACTATACATTTGACCGTTACCCTCCCAGTCAAGGACTCCAGTCAAGGACTCCAGTCAAGGACTCCAGTCAAGGACTCCAGTCAAGGACTCCAGTCAAGGACTCCAGTCAAGGACTCCAGTCAAGGACTCCGGCCAGGGCTAGGACAAAGCTGAGTACCTCATTCCAAGACGAAGACAGAAAGCAAATCGGAAAAGATATAAAGGCATAGAAGACATAGCGAGACCTCCTGCCCACAATGGGAGATCAAAGGCCCCACCCAATGAAAAAGACATGAAACTAAAATTTTGAGACTGTTGTCTGAATGCCGTATTTGGTCCTCAGGTTCCTTTATTTTGGATTAAATAAACACTCAAGACAGCCAGAAATCTAAACGCTTTATTTCTATTCTGAATAAATAAACAGCTAAGTGAAAACATAAGAAAACAAGTGTATACACACACACACACACACACACACACACACACACAAACGATATAGATGATGGTTTTATATTGAGCGATTCCTCATCATCATCAACAAATCAGCGTATCTTAATTATATATTTCTTGATATAAAATTGCACCAGGATATAATATAAAATATATTATATGGAAGAATTGGAACATTAGATTGACCGATTTAAATACAAGTTGTTTGGCCGTGTACCCAGCCTTACGTTTCTGTCACATGATAACCGGAAATGTGACATTTGCTGTAACTGTTACTCTGCCGTACTCTGGAAAAAACACATATTTAAACATTTGGCCAGAAAACTCGTCCTTATAATATCGATCGATTTAAATGACCCTCATCTTGCCAAAAGCTCTCAAACCTGGGACTTCGCCGAAGTCCCAGGTTTGAGAGTTTTTGCCAAGATGAGGGTCATTTAAATCGATCGATATTTGAAGGACGAGTTTTCTGGCCAAATTTATAAATATGTGTTTTTTCCAGAGTACGGCAATACTGTTACTTTCACCATTAATGTTACTGTATCTGTAGCTTTAGCTATTATCATAATTTTAATTATTACTGTTATTGTAACTTATACTGATAATGTGACTGTAACTGTTACCAATGTAAACGTGATTACTTTATCAAACATAACGATTTTTCCCACAATTGTAAACAAACCACAGCATCGATTATATAATTTGTAAGAGTTAAGTATCGATGCTTTAGATCGAGTTGATTTTAAATAAGTTACTTCAGACAACAATAAAAATTGATGAATAATTCTTTTTTTTAATCTGGAAGTTTTCAACAAACTAGCACTTCGTGTAATGGTCTTATAATTTTAAATTCAAAATAATCATAAATAGGAAACGTGCCTAGGACTACCAAAAATTTGTAGAAATTTTGCGATATCGCCAAACACAACCCACCATCACCAGTCTTCCTGTCCTAATCCTACGAGTAGGAGTCCTGGTCACACCTCGACTTTAACACCTCTAACACACACACACACACATACACGCACACACACACACACACGCACACACACACACACACACACACACACACAAATCAAATATCTCATTCTCATCTTAAATTTCATAACAATCAGGGGGCCATTCTTTTCATAACATTATGGACCCGTAAGTAACCGTGTTGTACACACGAGTCCGGGCGTGGCCATCGTTAACTTTATAGCCTGACACTGACAAAGAAAAATGACATCAAAAGACAAATCTTTGGCCGCAAAAGAAATCGTGAGTTGTATTCAGTAGTTCAACCAATGGAATCACTTGTTTCCTTGAGCTCTAACGACAACTCACCAGAATCTACACAAACCTAAAATACGACGTCAAACTTTCAGTCTCAGATGGTTCTAGCGTGGCCTTCATGACGTCAAAATGCCAGTCTTTTGCCACAAAAGAAAACAAATCGTGAGTTGTATTCAATAGTTCAACCAATGAAATAACTTGTTTCCATGAGCTCTACTAACGACAACTCACTAGGCGGTGCAAAAACCAAATAATGACGTCAAACTACGGTTCTAGTGTCAGGCTAAATGTTAACAATGGCTACGGTCAGTCTCCATGATCGACACACGAGCCAGGGAGTCTTCCTTCATCTCACAGGCTCCAACCTCCGTCGATGATGAACTCTTGTCCTGTCACGAAATCGGACTGGAAAGATAGAGAAGTTTGGGAAATACAAAACAAACAAAAAAAAAAAAAAAAAAAAAAAAGGGGGGGGGGAGAGAGAGGGGGGGGGGGGGGAGAGAGAGGGGGAGAGAGAGAGAGAGAGAGAGAGAGAGAGAGAGAGAGAGAGAGAGAGAGAGAGAGAGAGTAGTGTTTGAGACGAGAGGGGTGGGTCGAGGAGGGGGAGAGAGAAAGAGAAATAATTCGCAATTTGAAAAAATAAAATAAAATAATAAAAAAATAAATAGGCAAGGAAAAAAAGTAAATAGATAATGAAATGAATAAATAAATAATTTAATTAATTAATTAATTGATCATTAATTGATTAGCAAATATTCCGATGTAATGCGGGATATTACACAGCCGAGATCGATTACACTCATCGGTGGAGTTTTCTAAAAATAGCACATAATTACCCAAATCTGAGAAGGTGAGAAAAGACGGTGGATTATTAGGCGAATGGGATCTGGATCTGTCTGAGACAGGAAAGGATGTGTTTAAAAAGTCAGTCAGAGCCATTCTAAATTCTAAATTGAGCTTTTATATAGAGCGATATCCACTTAACGTGCTCAAAGCGCTTTACAATGGATCCCTGTCCAACAGCAACATTTAACAAGTAAGATGAGACATGACGCCTTTTAGGCGATATTATGATTTGTTTCGGACAGAGACAATGGTGTTAATGGCCAGGTACTCAGTTTACACCTGAGTGCGATGAGAGAATGTGAGTAAATAGCTTTTTCCAAGGACTCAACTATGCGCCGAGCGAGGCTCGAACCTTCCAATCTGATAGCGAGTGTCGTACCACTAAACCATAAAGCCATTAGGCCTATGTAGCAGGAATCATTCCCAGTTTCTACAGCGTGAAACGGACAATAGGAATTGCTTGCTATCCTTTTGATAGGATGATAGTCCATTGCAAAGAGTATGCAGTGACGGATATTGTAAAAAGTGTAAATAGGAAAAGGACACTTCACAGGCGACTAGTGCTGTATGAAATTGAAATTTGGTCCCATGTGGCCTGCTGGTGGAATTAAATGAAACGTTTTGAAGCCGATTGAGCATGGTGATTTCGTGGAGATTATCTACATAGAATATGTGCTTATATTTATATCTATTTACAATCATCCGAAAATAAATTAGCATGAGGGATTAAATTCGGTCCTTTTGTTAGTTTGTGAGGTGACTGCTCTATCAATTGAGCTATCGGGACTACCACCACACACCCTTATACACACATATAGATAGTATGCGCTTGACTAAGAAACTCATAACATTGCCATCCGGAAGTATAACGACCAACACACAAACCTGTGTGTATCCATGAACGTTTATTGTCAGGTTAAGACAGTTCAGTGAGCAGTACTCATAAACGCGGATGGCAAAAACAATAACAAAGACCTGAGTGACGTCATCTTCGAACTATCTATACATACATACATACACACGTACGCAAACAAACACACACACACACACACCACGTACACACACACCAAGTACACACACACCAAGTACACACACACACCACGTTACACACACACCACGTTACACACACACACACCACGTACACACACACACACCACGTACACACACACACACACACATCAGCCCTTTTGCTTGTTGTAAGGTGAGTCCTCTATCAACTGAGCTATCGGGACCACCACCACACACCCTTATACACACATACACATACATACATACACACGTACACAAACAAACACACACACACACACTACGTACACACACACACACACACACATCGGCCCTTTTGCTTGTAAGGTGAGACCTCTATCAACTGAGCTATCGGGACTACCACCACACACCCTTATACACACATACACACATACATACATACACACAATCAAACACACACACACACACCACGTACACACACACACTGCGTTCAAACACACTACGTACACACACACACACACACACACACACATACAACGGCCCTTTTGCTTGTAAGGTGAGACCTCTATCAACTGAGCTATCGTCCCACCACCATCCTTACACACACATACACACGCAAACAAACAAGCACACACACGCATACACGCACACACACACACACACACTACGTACACACACTACGTACACACACTACGTACACACACACACACACATTGGCCCTTTTGCTTGTAAGGCGAGTCCTCTATCAACTGAGCTATCGGGACCACCACCATCCTTACAAACACATACACACGCAAACAAACAAGCACAAACACACATACACACACATACATACATACACACACACACACACACACACACACACACACACACCTGCGAAGACTGCTTCCCGTCTTGTGCCATAAAGTTGAAGTAACTCTACTTTTATTGGGTTTCATTTTTGTTTGTTTATAGATAGTATGCAGATGACGTCAATCAGGCCTTTGTTATTGTTTTTGCCATCCGCGTTTGTGAGTTGTTCTCACTAAACTGTATTAACCAGACTATAAAAGTTCATGGTTACACAGAGTTTGTGTGTTGGTCCGTTATACTTCCGGATGGCAATGTTGTGAACTCCTTGGCCAAGCGCATTCTATTCTATCTATACCTAAATCTCGAGCTGCCTAAATGAGTCAATAGAATGTATAGTAAAATAAAGGGAGTATGTAGAAATGACTCTTATAAAAGATACAAAACAAAGTAAACGACGTTTCTTTTTTTATTTTATTCTTTATTGAGTTTTTATATAGCGCAACATCCACTTAACGTGCTCAAAACGCTTTACAAGGTGTCCCTGGCCAACAGCACCACGTAACATGTTGAACGAAATATGACGCCTGTTACTGTTAGGCGATATTATAAATTTTTTTTCTGACATAGACAACGCTGTTAACGACCAGGTACTCATTTTACACCTGAGTACATGACGCCTGTTAGGCGATATTACGATTTTTTCCGACAGAGACAATGTTGTTATGGCCAGGTACTCATTTTACACCTGAGTACGGTGAGAGAATGTGAGTAAAGAGCCTTTTCCAAGGACTCAACTATGCATCGAGCAAGGCTTGAACCCAGGACCTTCCGATCCGAAAGCGAGTGTCATACCACAAGACCACATAGCCGCATAAAGCCTTTAGCCTTCTTCGGGTAACCAAAAAAAAGAAATATGTTACTCACACACTCGCACACACACATTTTTACCGTCAATGTTTTGAATATATTATTATCTAATGCCAATGTAATATAACATATTTCCTTTCTTGTTTACCTGAAGAATGCTCCTTCTCAATATATCTTTTTCTCCAAAAAAGAGCACCTTTTTTTACCAAGCCCAAGACTACCTACCTCATTGGATGCTAGGTAGACGACAAGTTTAGCTATTTCCTCTGGCGAGGCAAAACGACCCAGCTTTTGTCTGGCCATGAATTGCTTGATCATCTAGAGTATGGACATAAAAAAAAACCAATGTGAAATTAAATGTAAGCTTCAATTTAATTACGAAAACAGATAAAATGGACGTTTCGGGATTACCCTTTATCAACAAAACAGGATGAATGAAACACTACAGATGAATAAGATAATGTGGTAGTGGCGTTGTTAACAATCTCATTCATCAATAATGTTTCATTCATCATGTTTTGAAACCCGAAACGTCCATTTTGTCTGTTTTCGTAATTAAATTGAAACTTGGGTTAGTCTTCCATTGGAATAGACCCTAGAGACAAATTTCCCCTAAGTGATGAATAAAGGAAATTTTATTTTTTTAAATTCATTTCCTCTTCTTCATCTTCTATAATACCACCGACCACTACCTACACCATCAACGCCACCACCATCATCATCATCATCATAAACAACGTTTCGATTAAACACGACA
>NC_088362.1:25810648-25830648 GCF_034508935.2 Berghia stephanieae
ATCTATATTTACTTTTAAATCCCCATGTGTTATCTGGTTTATCCAACGTGCACTTATTTGCAGGTCTGATAACCCAAATCCTTATGGGCTCATTGTTGTAATGGAAATCTTTAAAAAATGACGCAAAATATTGTTCATTACAACAATGTTAAACTAGGCCCATAAGTGGTTTTGGATATCAGACCTGCATATATGTACACGTCGGGTTTATCCCAACAAAACATCATCTTGACTCGATGTGCAACAAATGCATGGCATGTATCTATACTTTAAGCTCATTTTCACAATCTCTCATTGTTTGATGTGCTGATCATAATCAGGAGGTCTGAGGTTCGATCCCGAGTCGAGGCAGGATTATCTTTTGGGATATGTTTTTGTTTTTGTTTTGTCTTGCACTGTTTCATACACGCATTTTCAGATTTTTTTTCTTACACTTACACTAGTGCCAGCTCCCTACTTTGTCATTTTAGTAAAATACAAAAATATTCCGACACATTTCATAGCATAAGATGGAAAAACATAAACACAGTCATACATACCTTGGGGATAAAGTTTTTACACATTGTGTACATACTATTGACGTCAGTGACACATTTCATAGCATGATATGGAAACACATAAACACAGTATACACACCTTGGGGATAAAGTTTTTACACATTGTATGACACATTTCATAACATAAGATGAGAACACAAAAACACGGTCATACACACCTTGGGAATAAAGTTTTTACACATTGTATGACACATTTCATAACATAAGATGGGAACACAAAAACACGGTCATACACACCTTGGGAATAAAGTTTTTACACATTGTGTACATACTCTTGACGTTGACATCAAAGGACAAATCCCACGTTTTCTCGTCCGTTTCCAAGATGGTGCCGTTATGGACCATGCTGGGTGAGACGGATAAATCAAATAATTTTAACATTTATTATATAGCTTGTTATTTTCTTCATCTATAAATCCCCTCGTCTCCTCAGTTTCACCCTCACTCTCAACCTCCTCCTCCTCCTCCTTGTTCTTCTCCTGCCCCTTCTTCTTCTTCTTCTTCTTCTTCTTCTTCTCCTGCCCCTTCTTCTTCTTCCTCTTCTTCTTCTTCTTCTTCTTCTTCTTCTTCTTCTTCTTCTTCTTCTTCTTCTTCTTCTTCTTCTTCTTCTTCTTCTTCTTCTTCTTCTTCTTCTTCTTCTTCTTCTTCTTCTTCTTCTTCTTCTTCTTCTTCCTCTTCCCCCCTCCGGCTCCTCCTCCACCTCCTCCTTCTCCACTTCCTCCTTATCCCCCAACAAGACAAACACCACTCAATATCACCAAAACCACCTCCACCACCACCACAAACAACAACAATATCAACAACAACAGCAACAACAATATCAACAACAACATCAAAAACAACAATATCAACAACAACATCAAAAACAACAACACCCTTATCCCACAAATTTTGCTAAATAGTGTTATAGGCTTTATGATAACTGGCCCCATCAAAACACAAGGGCCTACTTTCAACTATTTTCATGTCTGATGGCCGAACGCAATAATTATTACAGACCTGTTTTAACTTTCTAGTAGTCCATCAGAGCCATGAGGCCTATGGAGCCGGGGTTTATCCCGGTTTCTAGGACGTGAAACAGACAACAGCAATTGCTTTCTACCCTTTGGATAGGGCGCTAGTCTATCGCAAAGTACTTTCCACCAGTTCTAACGGATCCAGCTACCCAATCACTGCTTGGTTGACAGGAGGGGGTGGTCAGAAGGGGAAGCTAGAATAATCCAGGCGTCAGCCGCAGTGTAGCGGCGCAAATTGAGCTAGGGCCAGGTGGTGACTTGCTCAAGGCTATACAGAGCAGCGGCGAGTGATCGAACTCGGTACCTTTCGGGTAGGAAGCAAAGACTGTATATAAATAAAATAAACCAAAATAAAGGACTAACCCTGCACAGTTGAAAAGAACGTCGATCTTCTCCACAGATTTAGCTAAGGCTTCGACGTCGTCTTTCTTGGTGACGTCGACAACGCGAGTCTCTATGCCTGGAAATGGAGGTTGGGATAAAGGGGGGAGGGGGGAGGGGAGGAAGGAGGGGGAGATGTCATGTTGTAATATTCGATGTGAAGAAGATGGCAATAATGTTATATCGTTTGTTGGTCTTTTTTTTTTATAATGAGGATGTCGATGATGGTGATGATGTTTATGACCTCGATGACAACGATGGTGGTAGTGGTGGTGGTGGTGGTGGTGGTGGTGATGATGATGATGATGATGATGATGATGATGATAATGGTGGTGGTGGTGATGATGATGATGATGATGATGATGATGATGATGATGATGATGATGATGATGATGATGCTGATGATGATGATGATGACGACGACGATGATGACGGTGATGATGATGATGATGATGATGACGACGATGACAACAATGATGATGATGATGATGATGATGATGATAATGATAATGACGACGACGACAAAGACGATGATGGTGTCGATATTTATATCCCAAACTGGATCCCAAACTGGATCCCAAACTGGAATTGATATTTCCTTTTCATCTATATCACCGAGCAGATTGAAGATATAGTATAGAAAAACAAAATGGATTCCCACGACCCACAAAGATTAGACCGTGACATTTTATATTTTACCTTCAATATCATTGAGGTCCTTCAAACCGTCTCCATTGATATCTGTGGCAATGACCTTTGCTCCCTCTTTAGCTGCTGCCTAATGGATTAAAGTCGGTCAAAATATCAAAGGTCATAACCTTGACATTTGATAAACATACATCTCTATCAATCAATTTAGATATCTTCATTCATTCCGATACACATTCCTTGAGGGGAAAAATTGTAAAAAAATATATATATAAACATTGATTAATTAAATAAATAAATACATGAATTAATTGATTAAATAAATAAATGAAATAAATAAATAAATAAATAAATTAATTAAATAAACACATGAAATAAGATTAAATAAATAAATGAAATTAATTGATGAATTAATTCATTGATTAAATAAACAAATGAAATAAATAAATAAATAAATAAATAAATAAATAAATAAATAAATAAATAAATTATTAAATATATATAATATATTCTAAACTTGTGGACAACAAATCGTGGCTTTTAAGCTGCTAGAAGCTGTGGACTCTAAAAATGATTGATCAAAAATGGATATTATATTATAACAGCTTCAAAAATAGAACAAATTATTAAACAAGAGACGTCCAAGGCTCAAAAACTCTTCTTCGGCCAACACCGAAAACAATTAAGACGGTAACCACACATTTTGCGGCTATGTGGTCTTGTGGTATGACACCAGCATTCGAATCGGAAAGTCCTGGGTTCGAGTCTCGCTCGGCGCATGGTTGAGTCCTTGGAAATGCTCTTTACTCACATTCTCTATCACCGTACTCAGGTGTAAAATGAGTACCCAGTGCCCGTTAACAGCGTTGTCTCGGTCGAAAAAAAATTGGAATATCGCCTAACAGGCGTCTTGTCTTGTTCTACATGTTACATGTTGCTGTTAGTCAGGGACCCTTTGTAAAGTTGCTTGGAACACGTGCAGTGGATATTTAATTCAGAAAAGTGAGTGGAGCAGGCACTTATGTTGACAATAACAAGAGATGAAGTTAGTAGGAAAGTGCCAGAAGACTATAGAGAATAATTTTTTTTCGCGGTGATGGGGGTTTGAAACCGCGACCTTACTGGTACGACAACTCCGCCTGGCCGTGAGGGCCGTATGAGCTATCCACGATCCGTGGATAGCTCATAAGGTTGAGTCACGCTCTCACCGGCGAAGCGGAGCTGTTCAAACCCCCATCACCGCGAAAAAAATGTTATTCTCTATTGTCTTCTGGCACTTTCCTACTCACTTCATCTCTTGTTGTTAGTGGATATTGCGTTATGTAAAAGCTCTTAATGGATTTGGGTTTTTTTCTTGTTGGTTTATAATAAAGCTTTAAACTCGAAGCGTTCCATGTCAAGTCAGTTGGTTTGTTGTTTTTTTTTTCAAATGAAAATGGACCAGTCCCAGGTTTTACCACGTTCAGCTCAATACGACTCTTAATACTACTACTACTACTACTACTACTACTACTACTACTACTACTACTACTACTACTACTGCTGCTAATAATAATAATATAATAATAATAATAATAATAATAATAATAATAAATAATACTAATACTAATACTAATACTAATACTAATACTAATAATAATAATAATAATAATAATAATAATAATAATAATAATAATAATAATAATAATAATATAATATGTAATAGTAATAATAATAATAATAATAATAATAAATAATAATAATAATAATAATAATAATAATAATACATATATAATAAACTAATAATATATATATAATATTATATATAATTATTATAATAATAATAATAATAATATAATATAATATAATTAATTAATAATAATAATATATAATAATAATATATAATAATATAATATAATATAATAATATATTATTATTATTATATTATTATTATTATTATTATTATTATTATTATTATTATTATTATTATTATTATTATTATTATTATTATTATTTTCATTATTATCATTATGTTCATTATTATTATCACCCTTATTATTATTATAATTATCATGATTTAACTCACGATAGCCGTAGCCCGACCGATTCCCTGGGCTGCAGCAGAGAGGACAACAACTTTTCCTGCCAATCTTGACATCTCGAATCGTTTTATAGTCTATAATATCGGCCTTGTGGTGCAATCTGAAGTTTAACTGAAAATGTAAAAAAAAAAGGGTCAGATATGAATAATCCACTTTATTGGAAACAAATACAGTTAAACATAGAAGAACGAAAATGGCGTCTCTCAGCTCTTTGTTATTCTTTTTTGACAGCCATTTTGGCGATAAGTTATCACTAAATTATTGATACATTGCATTTATCGAAAAAGCTCATAACATCCGCCAGCCGAATATAACCGTAGCCATCGTTATGTTATAGATAGAATGCGCTTGGCCAAGGAGTTCACAACATTGCCACCCGGAAGTATTACGGACCAACACACAAACTCTGTGTAACCATGAACTTTTATAGTCTGGTTAACACAGTTTAGTCTAGTGAGAACAACTCACAAACGCGGATGGCAAAAACAATAACAAAGGCCTGAGTGACGTCATCTTCGAACTATCTATAGTTAGTATGCAGATGACGTCACTCAGGCCTTTGTTATTGTTTTTTCCATCCGCGTTTGTGAGTTGTTCTCACTAAACTGTATTAACCAGACTATGAAAGTTCATGGTTCTACAGAGTGTGTGTGTTGGTCCGTTCTACTTCCGGATGGCAATGTTGTGAACTCCTTGGCCAAGCGCATTCTATCTATAGCCTGACACTGAAATCCAAAAGGACTGGCAGTTTGACGTCATTATTTGTTTTTTGTACCGCCTAGTGAGTTCTCAAATAAAACTCATGGAAACAAGTTATTTCATTGGTTGAACTATTGAATACAACTCACGATTTGTTTACTTTTGTGGCAGATGACTGGCATTTTGACGTCATTTTTTGGTCAGTGTCAGCGTGGCCTTCGTAAAGTTATGGCCTGATACTGACCAAAAAATTACGTCAAAATGCCAGTCTTTTACCACAAAAGAAAACAAATCGTGAGTTGTATTCAATAGTTCAACCAATGAAATAACTTGTTTCCATGAGCTCTTCTAACGACAACTCACTAGGCGGTGCAAAAACCAAATAATGACGTCAAACTGCCAGTCCTTTTGGATTTCAGTATCAGGCTATAGATAGAATGCTCTTGGCCAAGGAGTTCACAACATTGCCATCCGGAAGTATAACGGACCAACACACAAATTCTGTGTAACCATGAACTTTTATAGTCTGGTTAATACAGTTTAGTGAGAACAACTCACAAACACGGATGGCAAAAACAATAACAAAGGCCCGAGTGAAGTCATCTGCATACTATCTATAACATAAAGATGGCGACGGTGTCAGGCCATAACTTTACGAAGGCCACGATATAGATAAATGAAGTTGACGTCACTCTGGTCTTTGTTATTGCTTTTTGCCATCCACGATTATGAGTAATACTCACTAAACGGTATTAACCAGACTATAAAAGTTCATGATTACACATAATTTTATGTGTTGGTCCGTTATACTTCCGGATGGCAATGTTATGAGCTTCTTAGCCAAGCGTATACTATCTATAACGCAGCAACACACAAAACTGTGCGTAACCTTGAACGTTTATAGTGGCTAAGAATCTCATTACATTGCCATCCGGAAGTATAACGGACCAACACACAAAACTGTGTGTACTCATGAATGTTTATAGTCAGGTTAATACAGTTCAGTGAGCATTACTCATAAACGGGGATGGCAAAAAACAATAACAAAGACCGGAGTGACGTCAACTTCGTTCTAACTATATCAAACAGTCAAAGCGCAATATCCACTAAGTATGTCCACATGTGCTTTTAATACGCCAAAGTGAATACAAAGCTTTTGGGTAAGAATGAGTGTAAAAACTATTGAACAAAAATGATTAATAATAGAACGGCGATAGAAAGGACAATACACACGAAATGTTTCGAGCACAAAACTCCTCCTCAATATATTAGGCAGCAATTCACGTAAAATCCATTTACATTTGGAGAAAAGGTCTTTGCACACCAAGTCAGGATAAATTAAATGATTGCAGAAATGCTTTGGGGTTGTGTTTTTTTTTTCGTTGTTAACTGACGAAGGGTATTGAGACCGAAACGTTCCGTCTTCTGTATTTTGCTCTCTTTTCAAAAAAAAACAAAGCTGTTATATTCATTTTTATTCAACTCAATGTACCCAAATGTTTTAAGTTTATGAAGTATAATCCAGATTATGAGCCTTTCTCATACAGAGGAAGTTTGTCCCGTGCTGCAGGCAGTGTGTAGTGTGGAGTGTGTAGTTATTAATTTGAACATATTATATTATGCTCACATATGTTGCAAACTATAATATTATATCAAACAACCACATTAAAGTTTTAATGACCTAGATCTATAAATGTGCAAGTTTTTAAAGTGTTCATGCTTTGTTTTGTTTGTTTTTGTTTTTAAGGGTTTTACAGCGCTGGCAACAAATTAAGGTCATATCAGCACCAGTAAAAAGGAAGAAAATGAATGGGATAGTAAAAAGTTCTAGAATTACAATTAAAACACCCAAGATAAGGTGAGAAAAAGGTGACTTGATTCAAACTGGAAACAGATGTAGATTCATAGAGCACACAATCAAAGTACTTAGTTTGAGATCACCTAAAAGTCTCACCCAGACATCAGCACAAGATCCCACTAAGAGGAATACACTCAAATGTTTACAAATCATGTTTTAACAATTAAAAAAAAATACATGACAGACATGATTTACAAGGAAAAAATTATCATCTCCCAAAACTATAACAATATATTTGACTGTTTCCCTCCAAGCCAAGGACGACAACCAGGGTCAGGACAAAACCAAGTAATCTCATCCCAAGACAAAGATAGAAAGCAATTGGAAAACAGATACAGAAGGATAGAACACACAGCAAGTACCTCCCTGCCCACTATGAGAGGTCGGGAATTGATGCTTTGTGGTTTAACAAATCGTGTCAATAGATAGTATGCGCTTGGCTAAGAAGCTCACAACATTGCCATCCGGAAGTATAACGGACCAACACACAAAACTCTGTGTAACCTTGAACGTTTATAGTCTGGTTAATACAGTTTAGTGAGAATTACTCAGAAACGCGGTTTGCAAAAAGTAATAACAAAGACCTGAGTGACGGCAACTTCATTCTATCTATAGTGAGGGTTTGAAATGTTGCCGTACTCTGAAAAAACACATATTTAAAAAATATTGGCCAGAAAACTCGTCCTTCAAATATCGATCGATTTAAATCACCCTCATCTTGGCAAAAACTCTCAAACCTGGGACTACCTGGTGTAAAATGAGTACCTGACCGTTAACAGCGTTGTCTCTGTCCGAAAAAATTGTAATGTCGTCCAGCAGGCGTCATGTCCCGTCCTACATAATATGTGTTTCTGTTGTCCAAGGACCCCTTGTAAAACGCTTTGAGCACGTTTAGTGGAGATTGTCCTATATAAAGCTAAGTTTTTTGTTTGTTTTGTTTTTAATGTTGATGAATGATTTAAATGGATGATAATGATAATAATGATGATGATGATCATGATGATGATGATGATGAAGTAGAACAGAATATCGAGATTTCACATAGGATGTTGCTGTGACGGTCATAATGACCTCTTTACAGACCGAATTTTAATTACTCCTTTTCCTACGGTTAGAACTTAAACGACGATATAACATTGCAATCCGTAAGATAAAAAAATAATATATTATGGCCCATCACCCAAAACGATAGTTAGGCAATACGCTTCAACAGTCGTAACGTCACTTCCCTCGTGATGACGCATGGTAACTTAGTAACTGGCTCCAAACTATCGGAACAATGGCGGACGCCCTTATGAAATATTTCTGCGACGAGCATAAAAGCGCACCCAGAGGGAAAAAAACATTATAAATATGATCAAGTTTTGACTTTTACTTTTTACACATTCTGATCACAAGACATATAAAAAGTTCTAGCCAGCATGAAGAATAAAAAGTACAGATTTTCTTTGTTTAGAACCACGATGGCCGTCGTTGCTGGGCGACGTGACATTAGCCTATTGAATCCAATTACAATTGTTTTTTTTAAACGACGTGTACATATATGCAGGTCTGACATCCGAATCCACTTATGGGCCTAGTTTAACATTATTGTAATGGACAATTTTTTGCATCATTTTTTTTTTAGATTTCCATTACAACAATAAGGAATTGGGATATTAGACCTACAAATAAGTGGACGTCGGTTTTAAGGGTTTTACGGCGCTTGCGACACGTTAAGGTCATATCAGCTTCAGAAAAAAGGAAGAAAATGAAATTATAATTGAAGCTCTCATGAAAAAAAAGTAAGACAAAAGGGAATTGGTTCAAATAGGGAACTTATGTAGATTTCAAGTTCAAGAGCATATCATTAATGAACTTAGTTTGAGATCACCTATAAGTCTCACCCAGACACCAGCAGGACAGAGGGGTTCACTCAAATGTTCAAAATAAAATAAAAATGCAAAAAATCAGTACATAACCTCCAAACAAAATACATTTGACTGTTTCCCCCTCAGCCAAGGACTCCGACAGGGGCAAGGACAAAACCAAATGTTTTTAAGGGTTTTACGGCGCTTGTAGAACATTTAGGTCATATCAGCGCCAGTAAAAATGAAGAAAATTGGATAGTAAAAACATTCTAGATGTACATTTAAAAGGACTTGAGGAAAAAAGTAAGACAAAGGGGAAAAGGTTCAAATAGGAAACAGATTTAGATTCCAAAAGCACACCGTCAAAGTACTTAGTTTGAGATCACCTAAAAGTCTCACTCAGACACTAGCACAAGTCCCCATTAATAGGAACACACTCAAATGTTTACAAATCATATGTTAAGAATAAAACAAAATAACAGTACATAACAGAGAAATGATTTACAAGGAAATAAAATATCATCTCTCAAAACAATAGCTATGCATTTGACTGTTTCCCTCCCAGCCAGGGTACCCGGCCAAGGCCAGGACAAAACCAAGTAATCTCATTCCAAGACAAAGACAGAAAGAAAATTGGAAAACAGCTATAAAGGGATAGAAGAAACAGTAAGTGCCACCCTGCCCACTATGGGAGACCAGGAACCCCACCCATACAAAACCAAATAATAATCCTATTCAAAGACAAAAACAGGAAGCAACTCAGATGACAGATATAGTGGAATAGAAGACACAGCAAATGACCCCGCGAAGTTCCAGGTTTGAGAGTTTTTATTATTTTTTTTGCCAAGATGAGGGTCATTTAAATCGATCGATATTTGAAGGACGAGTTTTTTGGCCAAAGTTTTAAACATGGACTTGTCCAGAGTACGGCGGGTAACTTGTGATTGATTGTCAATGGCATTGTTTAAAAAACTTCAGCTTTTATATAGCGCAATATCCACTAAACGTGCTCAAAGCGCTTTACAAGGGATCCCTGGCCAACAGCAACACATAACATGTAGGACGAGACATGACGCCTGTCAGGCGATCTTACAGTTTTTTTGGGACAGAGACAACGCTGTTAACGGCCAGGTACTCATTTTACACCTGACTACGGTGAGAGAATGTGAGTAAAGCGCCTTCTCCAAGGACTCAACTATGCGCCGAGCGAGGCTCGAACCCAGGACCTTCCGATCCGAAAGCGAGTGTCATACCACTAGACCACATAGCCGAACATTGTTAGCATCTAAACCAACCCGACACAACATCGATATGAGATGACAAGTAACATATTTCACACAACACGTAGTATAGAAAGAACGACATTGACTTGACGTCACTGAGCTCTTTGTTACTGTTTTTAGACAGCCATTTTAATGATTAGTACTCACTAAACTGCATCAACCATACTGTAAATAATCAAGGTTACATCTAGTTTTGTCCCTGTAACTCAGTTGGTAGAGTACTCGCTTCACACGCAAAGGGACCGTGATCGATCCCGAATGCAGTCGAGATTTTTTCTGACCCTCTGTCTATCCAGCAGTTATTTGGTAGCTGGGTCTGTTAGATCCTGTGGAAAGTGTTTTGCAATGGTTCTATCCATAGGGTAGCAAGAAATTGCTATTGTCTGTTTCACCCTATAAAAACCGGGATAAGCTCCGGCTTCGTGGGCCTATTGGCTCTGACGGACTACTACACCTAGTTTTGTGAGTTGGCACCTTATATCCGGCTGGTGGGTGTTTGAGTATTTTAACTAAACGCACAGCATCAATAATATCCAATAAATTATTATACAGCCCCCTTTGCGGGCCTTCCGAAAGCTCCTACATCCCCAGCATTCTTGTTCTAGTAGGGGGTTTGGGAGGGGGAAACTTTTTTTATAATGTTGTACTAGGGGGTTTGGGAGGGGGGAAGACTTTTTTTAAAAAAAGTTTCCCCCCTCCCAAACCCCCTACTTGAACATTATAAAAAAAACAAGAATACTGGGGATGTAGGAGCTTTCGGAAGGCCTCCCCCCTTTGCCAATAGCTAATTGCTTGGACGTTTAGCTTCATTAGTACAAAACAATATGAAAGTTTGATTTTGTCAATTTTGAATGAATAAAATAAAAATGAATAGCACATTCATTAGGACTACCTTCTGATATGTGTCTGTCGCCTCTGCCGGTATCTGTATCGCTGTTAGTACGAGTGTGATATTTGACGTTAAACTTTCGTATCTGTGTCTTTCTTACACACACAAGACGGCAGGTTGCTTATGATATGACACAAGACAAGGTTACTATCACTAGTGTATGATAACTTGAAAATAACTCCTGGTCAGAAATAGGCTACACTTTCCGTCTTGTCATTCCAACTGACTACACGCCCCCTTCTAGTTTCCAATTGAAACGTGTTACACACACGATTGTATCAAATCAATGCGTGAAATAAATGTGTGGTTGGAGTATGAGCTGTGTTATGCTTTTATGATTGTTGTGGTTATAATAGTGGTTGGTTGTTACCAGAGTGTGAAGTATGAAGAGAGTGGGTTGATGATCAAGGTTATTTTGTGTGCCTGAATCATGTTTTTGTGGCGGGGGATGCTGTGATGGATTTGATACGGTGGTTATTGCAGTTAGTAAAACAAAAAAACAAAAAAAAAAAAAAAAAAAAAAAAAAAAAACAAAAACAAAAAAAAAAAAAAAAAAAAAAAACAAAAACAAAACAACAACAACAAAAAAACAAAAACAAACAAAAACAAAAACAAACAAACAAAAACAATTGAAACATTTTGTGATGGATTTGATCGTAGCCATCGTTATGTAACTTTACGAAGGCCACGATTTGATACGGTGGTTATTGCAGTAGTAACCCCCCCCCCCCCCCCCCCCCCCAAAAAAAAAAAAAAAATAATAAAAAAAATAAAAAGAAAAACAAAAAAGAAATAAAAATATTTTGTGATGGAGAATATTGTGATGGATTTGATACGGTGGTTATTGCAGGAGTAAATAAAAACAACAAAAAACAAACAAACAACAACTGGAGCTTTTATATAGCGCAATATCCAATAAATATGCTCACACCGCTTTACAAAGGGTCCTTGACCAACAGCAACACGTAATAGTTGTTGTTGTGGTGGTGGTGGTTATGATGGTGGCTATGATGTTGGTAGTGATTGTTGTTGGAGTGTCATTGCGCACATTTTTCACCTGATACTAATTATTCTAAGTCATCCCTTGCGCATCTTTTGATGATATTTCCATTTGCGCATCTTTTGGTATTTCCATTTGCAAAATTTATTATGTTTCCATCTGCGCATCTTTTGATATTTCTACTTGCGCATATTTTGATATTGTCACTTGCGCATCTTTTGATATTGTCACTTGCGCATATTTGGATATTGTCACTTGCGCATATTTTGATATTGTCACTTGCACATCTTTTGATATTTCCACTAGCGCATATTTTGGTATTTCCACGAAATATGGTTCAATTTTTCTGATGTGAAATTAAATGAAACATTGTGAATTACATTGATCGGAACAGGTGTGTATGAAAAGTGTCAGACAAAGCAAGAAAGAAAGAAAAAAAACAAAACAAGAAAAACAAAACAAACCCATCCCCAAAAATCAGTCTACCATGACTGGGGATCGATCCTCAGACCTTCTGATTACCGGTCAGACGTGCTGCCATTACACCATTTCAAAAATTTGAAGTACAATCATGAGTAGGGTGGAGCCATTGAAATGCAGCGGATACATTGTCATTTTTCGTAAAACGCTAGACAACAATTATTTCCAAATGACACCAAGCTGCTAGAAGCTGTGGACTGTAAAAAGTAATAAACAAAAAATCAATATAACAGCTTCAAAAAAAAAAAAAAAAGAACAACATGCCAAACATGGAACGTTTCGGGCTCAAAACCCTTCTTCAGCCAACAACAAAAAAAAAAGCAATAAAGACATAAATACATTACTAATTATTTTCTACCAATTATCTCTGTCGTCTATCTGGAATTTATTAATGTATTTATGTCTTTATTGTTTGTTTTTTAATGAGCCGATTTGATGACTGCAATGCGTTGTAGGTCCTCCAAGTTATATAATTGATAGAAAGCAAAATGTCCAAAATAGAGCGGCTAGACTCGTGTCCATCTCCAAGCCTGAAGCCCATCTCCAAACCTCAAGCCTATCTCCAAGCCTGAAGCCCATCTCCAAACCTCAAGCCCATCTCCAAACCTCAAGTCCATCTCCAAACCTCAAGCCCATCTCCAAGCCTCAAGCCTATCTCCAATTCTCAAGCCCATCTCCAAGCCTCAAGCCCATCTCCAAACCTCAAGCCCATCTCCAAACCTCAAGCCCATCCCCAAGCCTCAAGCCTATCTCCAAGCCTCAAGCCCATCTACAAACCTCAAGCCCATCTCCAAACCTCAAGCCCATCTACAAACCTCAAGAGCCCATCTCCAAACCTCAAGCCCATCTCCAAGCCTCAAGCCCATCTCCAAGCCTAAAGCCCATCTCCAAGCCTCACGCCCACAGAGCACACCAAGTCCATTGCAGAGCTGCCTACTTGATTTTTTTTTAATCGTAGTTTCCAAGGGGGAAAACAAAAAAGAAGAAAAATTCACTTTAAATAGCTTTACAAATTAACGTTTGCATGATCCAAAAATGCTCAAAAGTCCTGAATATAGGCTCTAAGAAGCTAAACTTTCCTTCTCAACATGATTTATTGAGTCAAAAAGACCCATGCAGATCTGTAGCTGGAGCCAAATATTCGTATTTCTATGTATTTTTCACAGTACTAGGCAGGTCTGTTACTGGCTTCCTAAATTGATATACTTAATCCTCTTCGGGCCTTGAGGCACATAGGGCATCCACCAGACATCTCCATTTTTTGCGATCGGCTGCTTTTGCGGTGGCTGTATTCCAGGACAGGCCTGCTTCCTTTAATTCTTTCTCCATCGTCCTTCGCCAGGTTTCTTTGGGTCTTCCCCGCTTTCTCTTCCCATCTGCTGTCCAGTACAAGGCTGTCTTGGGAAGTGACCCTTTTTCCATTCTGGCCACATGACCCAGCCAACGCCATCTTCTTCTTTTTATTTGGCTATCAATGCTAGTGAAGTCAGCTTTCTTTAATAGATCCACTGTTCTTATTTTTATAGGCCAAAATAAATTAAAAATTCTTTTTAAACACTTGTTCTGAAAGGCTTCTAGTTTCTGTATTAAGGAGGATGTCATTTTCCAGCTTTCACTTCCATAAAGCAGTACACCTAAATTGATATAGCGCCATTTTTATCTTTCATGGCTTCTTGATTTGTATTCATCTGCTATACTAATCTGATCCCAAAATGAATGACTGATTAATGAAATAAAGTTCCCATGAAATCATATGTATATCTCCACATGCAACCGATCTCCGGCTGGATTTTTTGTCTCTGTCGGAGCCTCAAACTGTATGGAGCAAAGAAATCAAAAACGCCCCGAACTCAGTCATTTTTGCAAATTTTTGTGAACATTCGTTTTCAGACAAGATTTTGAGGAGTATTGGTGGTGGTGGTGGTAGTAGTAGTAGTAGTAGTAGTAGTAGTAGTAGTAGTAGTAGTAGTAGTAGTAGTAGTAGTAGTTGTAGTAGTAGTAGCAGTAGTAGTAGTAGTTGTAGTAGTAGTAGTAGTAGTAGTAGTAGTAGTAGTAGTAGTAGTAGTAGTAGTAGTAGTAGTAGTAGTAGGAGTAGTAGTAGTAGTAGTAGTAGTAGTAGTAGTAGTAGTAGTAGTAGTAGTATAACATGCGTTTGTGTTGCATAGTCTTTGCATGCATTGTCCGTTAGATTTCTGTGGATTCTGCTCACGGCATAAATTTATCATTACAATTACAATTTAATTACAAATTACAATCCCCGTTCAGAAAAATAAACAACAAACGAACGACAGTTTTATGCTAAAAAATATCTATAGTGCCCCAATTATTCAACCCCCCCCCCCCCTTTTTTTTTTTTTTCAATTCCCCAAAACCTCAAAAGATAAATATGGAGATTAGGAGACATCTGCCATTATCTCTAAAAATCATATTTCCAATGGTTGAAAAGAACAAGATATTCTTCTCACATTCCACTCTTTTTTTCTTGCTTTCTTGTTTGGTTGTTTGGGTTTTTTAAATATTTTTTCTCGTTTTTCCTTTGGATCGTTGTTTTCTCTTTTTTCACTTTGTTTTAGTTTTGGATATTTACTTTTTTCCTCATATTACGCATGGCCTCTGTTTGCCGCCTCGCGATATTTTTTTTTTATTAATAGGAGACAACCAATTAAAGATTCATAAAAGTTTTATTTATATTTGTTGCTTCCCTTGCATTTTTATCGCACTGAATTAAAAAAAAAAAAAAAAAAACAACCGAAAAGACCATCGTGATTTTCCCGCTACCAACACACACAGCACTCGTTCACCTACAGCTAAGCTCTCTCCCACTCATTCGTCTGGCCGACCAGCGACAGCTTTTTTTATTTTTCTATGATAGGCTAACCATTTCCTCATTCCTTCTGAGGCGAGAATCGTGTTTCTGGCTTCACTGACACAGGAGGGGTGGGATTTTAACGGGTCGTTCCGCTCGTTCGTATGGTGGTGTTGATATTAAATATTTTGGGATTATTTAAAGACCTTCATTCATTCTGCCATTTAACGTTTCATGTGGAAAAGCCTTACAATAGGTGTGTGAAAGTCTGTGTGTGTTGATGAAGATCTCGCCTCATTCCATCGGATTTTGTTTACATTTTTGCTCACGGCCACGATACGATCACCGTTGGTTTGTGGGATCGGGAGGAGTGCGTAGCGTAAACACTAAACACAGCACCATTCATTCATTGATTGACTTGGGTCATCTGTTATTGACACTAATGACCGGGAATGTGATATTCTATGGAATAGATAACAGATTAACGTGTAAGTATAATATGTGTATTATTTACATTGTGGCGCTAAGGGGGGGGGGGGGGGGGGGGGGGGGGGGTTAAATTAAATTGTTAATGCTTTATGTAAGAAAAAGAACGTTGTTTACATTGTAAACACATTATTTCACTCATCTTGAGTCAAGTTGCCCCACCCATCGACAACTCCAACACGTTTTGGTCTAGTAATAATAATAATAATAATAATAATAATAATAATAATAATAATAATAATAATAATAATAATAATAATAAGAAGAAGAAGAAGAAGAAGAAGAAGAAGAAGAAGAAGAAGAAGAAGAAGAAGAACCCTAAAGCCAGCTCAATTCGTTTAGCATTTTGGTGCTAAAGCGTAGCCTTCGTAAACTTATTAATACAAGGTAACGATCATCAAAAGAACGTGAAAAGTAAGATATCCTTAGTATTGTTCAACGAAAGAAATGGAGAAAAAAAAAGATGCCAGTGGTTTTACTATTGAAAACAACTTGGTTTTCCCGTTCTTTTCGTCGCCGAGTGTTCTGTCGTAATCTTTAGACAGCATCAGGCTATGATTTTAAGAAGACTGTGGTAGAAGGGGTGAAGTGGCCGAGTGGTTAAGGCATTGCACTGTGACCAGGAAGGTCTCGGGTTCGATCCCCACTTCACACTGGCGGTCGGTCAATAGAGCGAAGTTGTTTTGTGCCGCCCTATATTTTCCGTAGATTAGCATGTCAACCAAACAAAAAACTTCAATTTTAAAATTTTGATAAAATTAAAAATTTAGCACATACTGCTTTTTGTTTTGAATTTAATATTTGATGACTCGTGCGTCGCTCCGCGAAGGAAGCGTCAAATCGGCACGTTTCATCTTTCCCCCGTTGCCTGCGCGGGGTGACAATGAGCGGAGGGTGTGGTGTGGTGGGGAAGTTTTTTTTTGTTTATATGAGCCAGTATTCGTTTGGCCGTCCTGTCCTTATCCTATACTCTGTTGTACCTTGAAGAAAGTTAGTTACCACTTCCCAATCTCCCTCCACCCTCCCTCCCCAACTAACTATTGTCTTTCACTGCTAAAATAATTAGGCCAAGACGGCCAATCTAGCGATGCACGCCCTGAGGTCCTACTTGGGATAAATTAAAACCATATCAGTTTTATCACTGAAAGCAGAGGCTTTGCTTCACTTAGATATACGGATGAAGAGAATGGCAATAAATATATATTTTATCATTGTTGGTTTTGCTTAAATATATATTAAATATCAAAAAGAACAGTAAACAAAGTATGCACGAGAAGAGCCCAATGGTACTCTAAATAAAAATCCCTGACCCCACGGAGTCTTTCATCCCCGCACACTCCCAACGATCCCTACTCAACTTGTATTGTGTGCATTGTCTAATAATAGTATAATTATAAAGATGTCGCTGATTGTGTGTGAAGTTAACAAGTGCTTTGCGTTTGGAATTAAATGTGGATTTTTAAATTCAATTATTCTAAAGTTGTGTGTCATACGTTAGTATTCAGAGAAAATGTATTATCGCTGTTGTCATTGTTTATGAAACCTACCTGTTTTTATCTTGAATCATTTTATTTTAAAAAGTTATTTCTGTAATTTGTAACCAATCATGAATCATGTTGATTTTTTAATTGAAAATAGATTCCGACACTTATCCCCTCAAGAGAAAATCGTAGTGAAAGATTTACGTCCACACAAACCAGTGAATTTTAACTTAGTTTCTAACACACCGAGGAGACAGCGCCGATTGAATAATGATTATTTTTAAAATGTTGAATGGCTTACTGCCAGTGAAAGCCGTAAAACGCTTCATTGTTTTTATTGCTTGATTTTTGGTGATGTATGCTATAACGGACAACAGGAGGATTCAGTGATATTGCGCACATCTCTCAGGCACTAAAGAAATATTCTGAATCAAATAGCCATGTCACAGATGCTGTTAAATATAAACTTTTCAACGTTGTAGATATATAAGAAATCAGTTGGAAACAGGACATGCTGCGTCTGTGAGTTGTTATAATGAACAGGTGAAAGTCAACAGACAAGTTTTGTCCAAGATAATTGATGCTCTTTTGTGAGTACGTCTCGTTAATATTCTAACACACACACACACACATACACGCACACACAAATACACGCACATATGCAAACAATTGCAATACCCCCCTCCACACACACACACATATATATATACACACACACACACACACACACACACAAAGTAGGTCAAATTAAGTTAAATTAACTAGACCAATAAAATTTGATTCTGTCTTCGGATTTGTGCCGCCTTAAATACAATGTGACCAACCGCCCCTGCCACTTCAGGCACTTTCGTTTTTCCTTGGCAAGATTATTAACCCCCAATTTGCTCACTTGAACAACATGGGTGATTCCTGTTGACATCAGTCAGACACCTTGTTTGATAAATTTTCTATTTTCCTTCTTGAAATGCCTTGGCGACGATATCTTATTCTTATGATGTCGTTGCGGAAGGGCATACTTTTTAAATATTTTTTTGGAAGACAGCTGGTGGATGACGATAGAAACAGTAAACAAACACACTCTTGGCATTTATCTGTTTATTTCATTTTATTTTCTAGCTATAGAGGCGGTCATTTCTTATCAATACCTTCTTATCTACACACTCTTGGCATTTATCTGTTTATTTCATTTTATTTTCTAGCTATAGAGGCGTCATTTCTTATCAATGTCTTCTTTTTTAACAGACTATAAGCCATTAAACCTGTGTGTTTCATACTTACACAGTGTGTTTTGCAAGCCAGGATTTGTGATCAAAATAAACATCTGAATGTGTATGAAACAGTGTCAGTGTCAGAGAAAGAAAAATACTTACAAGCAAAATAAACCATCCCAAAAATACCCGACTGGGGATCGAACCTCAGACCTACCGATCAGTCAGAAGGTCTGATGTTCTATCCCCAGTCGAGGAAAACTGATTTTTGGGATTTTTTTTCTTCTTGTATTTGCGTTTGTGTAAATGTTCAGTAAATTTTTGCCTGCTGAGTTAATAATAAATCTTTATTGTCCTAAAAAAGTGGCAATTTGTCATTTGGTTACACATTTATAACAATACAATATTGACATAGACACACTTACACAGATGCACTCTAGGAACCTCGTAGTCATCGTAAAACGGTTTCAACAACAACAACAACAACAACAACAACAAGCCTGTTTTACTATTGGATACAACTTTCTTTCTTGCTGACTTTGTCTGGCACTGTCGCGGTTTCATAGACATTTTTTCATATCGTTATCAATCTTACACCAGTGCCGGCTCCCTAATTTCTCAGTGTGACCAAAGCCTTACTGAATTTCATTCTTTCAATTATCTGATCGGTCACCGTCCGTCAGCTTCGATTTATCAGCCTGGAATTCATTTTGTAGATATCTAAATACATATAACCTTTTGCTTGTTATCAATATCATTATCATTATCGACCGTCTGTTCGTATCTGACTCGCGAGTTGTATGCTTGTAAGATCATTACACATCTGATCAATCGCATAGTCTTGGTCATTATAAGTGTGTAGTAGGCAAATAAGAAGATTGCGACCACAGACGTGTGTTGATTACTTTTTTGTGATAATAGCAGCAGCAGGGGTCGGCACACACTAACAGGTGTAGAGTGTAGCAGCACACACACACACACACACACACACACACACACACACATATCTACTACATCGTATTTTTTTGTAATCCGAGGCCTAGTTTTATCGTTAAATCTGATATCAAGACAGTGAGTCAAGTACTCACACTTAAATCAATTTCGTAACACAACGATGAAGTCACGTCGGCTTTCAACGGTTAACATTCCGACCACAGAAGTCTACGGCAACTGCTCTGTTGTTGTAAGCAATTGGACCTTAGAATATGGAATAATGTGGACACACATACTAGACAAACACGCACGAACATACAAACTCATGCACGCGCCCACACACA
>NC_088362.1:25835648-25841594 GCF_034508935.2 Berghia stephanieae
ATGCTCGTCGGAGAAGTATTTCATAACGGCGTCCGCCATTGTTCCGATAGTTTAGAAGCAGTTACTAAGTTTCTATGCGTCATTACGAAGGAAGTGACGTCACGACTGTTGAAGCCTATTATAGGCTTGATAAAAGTTAACCTGCGTCGACCGGGGATCGAACCTCAGACCTCCAAATTACCGGACAGACGTGCTACCATTACACCACAGAGGTTATTTACCCCATAGTTGGGAAGATTTAATGCCTATACTATAACTTTCAAACTAACCAAAGTTGTATCAATAATTTGTGCATGTGGATTTGTAACATTAAGTTGCTATAATGTATAGATGATTGGACGCGAAGTGACCGAGTGGTTAAGGCATTCCGTGGTGATCCGAAAGGTCCCAGGTTCGAGCTCCGCTTCATGCACATTCGTTTTTTTTTTTTCTCTAGCTAGATTATTAACCCCCAATTTGCTCACTTGGACAACATGGGTGATTCCTGTTGACATCAGACATTTTGTTTGATGAATTATCTATATTCCTTCGTGAAATGCCTAGGCGACGATATCTTATGATGCCGTGGCGGAAGGCCATAAATTACTTTTTTTTTTTATAGAGCAGTATAATTAGGTGCCCCAAACGTAAACAAAGGTCTAGAAGCACATGGCAAACCGCATGTTCCTGTCTTGACAGCTCAAGTTCCAATGTAAATTATAGAAAAAAATAACCGTTAAAATTTGGCTGTTAGGTGGCAAAAGAAGCACATATTCATAAATACTCGATCATGCATCAAATAATGTCTAGATATGGATATTTTATGGAACAAAAGGTAAAATTTATCAAAAGTTACAGTCTATCTATTTTTAGACCAGAGCAAATCATTGCGCTGGTGTGAACAAAACGAGAATTATTCGGAGCCTGATTTTCAGAATAATTTAGTCTTATATTATTATTTCTGCAACTGTTAGATTTTATGTAAACATATTTTCAATACTGAAAGTGTATTGCCTACAACTCAAACTACAAAATTGGGAGACCTATATTGTGCGTAAATTTTTCCGGTCCCTAACGAAAATCACTAGCAACTTGTTATTGTTTACGTTTGGGGCACCTAATTATACTGCTCTATATGGATGACTTCCTAGAAATTAAAAAAACAAAAACAAAAAAAACAAAAAACAAAGACAAAACAGACGAACGATAAGTTATTAGGATGATTCAACAGCAGTCATGTAGAATCGATAACACATAGTGTTGGTATCGGATAGACTTTGCGATGCTTTGATACTTATCATGGTCTCCTGCTAATGTCAGCATTCGATTACAGTCCGATAGATAGCAGCTACTGATGATGTTGATAGTGATAGTTTATGGAACACGTAGGCCTAGTTATAAAATAATGAAAGCCATAAATAATCAATTTCAATGACGTCAATATTATTATTATTACTATTATTATTATTATTATTATTATTATTATTATTATTATTATTATTATTATTATTATTATTATTATTATTATTATTATTATTATTATTATTATTATTATTATTATTATTATTATTATTATTATTATTATTTTTAGGCAATTACCTATATGACTCATACAAGAATATTATATTTCAAATCAACAAATCAAGTAAGTAAAATCAATAATGAAGCAAAGCAATAATAATAATAATAATAATAATAATAATAATAATAATAATAATAATAATAATAATAATAATAATAATAATAATGATAATAATAATAATAATAATAATAATAATAATAATAATAATAATAATAATAATAATAATGATAATGATAATGATAATAATAATAATAATAATAATAATAATAATAATAATAATAATAATAATAATAATAATAATAATAATAATAATAATAATAATAATAATATGATGATGATGATGATGATGATGATGATGATGATGATGATGATGATGATGATGATGATGATGATGACGATGATGATGCTGATGATGATGATTATAATGATGATAATGAAGATGATGATGTTGATGATGATGATGATGATGATGATGATGATGATGATGATGATGATGATGATGATGATGATGATGATGATGACGATGATGATGCTGCTGATGATGATTATAATGATGATAATGAAGATGATGATGATGATGATGATGATGATGATGATGATGATGATGATGATGATGATGATGATGATGATGATGATGATGAGTTAAATTCGGCCTGGGGCTGCCCCAGTCCCTGAAGTCAGCAGTACAAAGGACATGATACGTATCTGGGCAGCCCATCTACCCATAAATATCAACACTGATAGGTCGTCATTTTTTATGTGTGTGTGTTTGTGTATGTATGTGTGTGTGTGCATGTGTATGTGTGCGTGTTTATTTGTAATCTGATGGTGATGAGAAATTGATCGGTCATGAATTTTAAAAAACACACCTGTAGATCGTCTCCCTTTGTTGTAATTAATTATTTGATAAGTGGTTATCTTTCCCTATCAGCGACATGTAGCGGTGTCTTTTGAGGAATCGGATGTCCCTTTTTGATAAGTAACACATTTTCATTAATTTTGGATGTAATGAATTTTTACTATTATTATTATTTTTATTATTATTATTATTATTATTATTATTATTATTATTATTATTATTATTATTATTATTATTATTATTATTATTAATAATAATAATAATAATAATAATAATATAATAATAATAATAATAATAATAATAATAATTTTATTATTATTGATTTGTTTCATTATTGATTTTACTTACTTGATTTGTTGATTGGAAATACTATAATATTTTTGTACGTATGCTTTAATGTGCAGTTATATGGTCTCGTGGTATGACACTCCCTTTGGGAATAGGGTGTGGCGGGTTGTGTGTTAATTTTTGTGGGATCGAGTCCAACCGATAGCTCAATGGTCTGGATTCGAACTAGTATGCGCGCTATGGCTCTCGTTACCAGCTGCACCACACACAACCTATATCACAAACGGCTCAGGTTTAATCTAGGGGTGATTAAGAATTGCCTTAGGGTCCCTTATAACTTAATTGTAGTAATAACAAGTGAGTCAAGATAATAGTAACGCCCAAATGCAATAATAACAATTCTATACATAAAGTTTAATTAGATTGTTACAGGAAAAGATAGAAAGAATAAGTATTTATTTAATATCAGGAAGAATAGCTCTAATTGAGTGGATCTAATCTATTATATATTTATTTGTTACTTTGATATAATCATATGTGTCTGTGGGAAAATACATTTGAAAATGGTATAAGCCCGTTTGGCTTATCTTTATCCCGCCGGCTTGCTTGACTGAGGCAAATGTATCAGCTAGTTCCAGGGTTGGCGCCTGCTTTGCAGAGTTTTCTGGACATCACAACAGTGTGTTGTAGTTAGGCTGACATCAGGGGTTTACCGCTGTTCAAGGACTGGGATGCAGGGATTCGGCACAACTGGGTGCTCCAACGACACGGAAAAGGACCAGGAAAATGGCCAGGAATCAGGATCAGGACAAGGATCAGGACAAGGACCTTCAATTTAAGAGTTAAAACAACAAGGTCTTAGAGCCAATCGAGTTTGTCTTTCGCCACCGAATCGTCCTTGAGCGACACATCATAATAGCCTTTATTTGCCGACAAAGGCAAGGAGAAGCAGTAACTTCATGATAATGGGAGTTAGTATATGTTTTAATCATCAACTGACAGTCGAGCTATCTTACATGATGAGAATTTAACAGGGTTGTGTCCCTGGTATTTCTTTATTTATTTTTATTAATTATAATTGAGGTTATGATGTGTGGCCGGCGATTGGCGGTGGGGTACAGACATTCAAGCAATATGCATATTGAATATAAATGAAATAATAACATTGATCATAAACAACTGTTAACTATAGAATAAGATACATATAGATATAGTTTTGTACAGGTATTCCAACTTACGAACATCCATGGAATAGCACAATTAAAATATATACACAAACTATAATATTAATAATAGATAGATTAAATTGAATTCACAGTAATATCTCGTTCCACTTTGAATGTTAACCAATAATTCATTTTACCTCCAGCCGAGATAGACAAACTTTTACAAGTTTGAAATTGGAGAGATAGCTCTTTTCTTTTGGGCTTCTTAGCGTGTGTGTGATAAGATTCATAGATGAATTTGGTTTTATGAAATGGAAAAGAGCGTCTGAATTATGGGAATAGCCAATCAGAAGAATTTCCTGTTTTAGATAGCCAATGATATCCAGATGCGTTGGTAAGAAAGAATAACGGATAGATAATTACCGGAGAGCTAGACCTCAATTGTAATTTTAGCTACTCTTGAACGAGACAAGGCCTCAGGGCCTAGGGACGTTGGAGACTTGTTTGGGAAAGGTAATTAGCAGGTGGCATGAATACAATGGGCAGACAATTTGAACAGGTAAATAAGCCTTAAGCTGAAAGTGAGTGTTCCGTTATACAATGGAAATGTTTACCACCTAACGACCAGAATTTCCGTTAGAAAGATTTGGGGCTTTATTGGAGAAAGGCTGTCCGTGTTTGAGTATTTTTAATGGAGGTGTTGATCAAATATATGTCTCGTCCACTAGGTTTGAAGTGGTTTTGAACGAGACGATGACGAATGATAAAGAAATCACGCAGTGAGAGGAAATCGCTCGTCACATTCTCCCCCTCTTGAAAAATCTCCTTGTGAGATTAAAATTAAGTCTAGTTTAAAATCATCTGAGAAACGTGGACAATAAGATAGTACTGGAAGTACGGTTATGCTGTTGTGGCGTCATCGGATACCGGATGGCGACTTAAGAAGTCGGCTCCATGGTTATCAGTGCCTTTGATGAATTCCACATGGAACGAAAATTGCTGCAGTATTAGCGACCAACGCATGAGTTTAGCGTTTAATTGTTGAGCTGTGGCCAGAAATAGAAGTGGCTGATTGTCGCATTAAACAGTGAAGTGACGTCCATAAAGGTATATTTGGTATTTTTGTATGGCCCATACCAGGGCAAGACATTCCTGCTCCACTGTTGAGTATCTTTGTTCCGCAGGCGATAATTTTCTACTTGCGTAAGCAACAGGGTGTAGGACTGTGGGGTCATCGAGGTCAGGTTGAAGTAACGTAGCGTCTATTTCAATTTTTCCTGCTTCTGTCCTCAGAATGAAAGGTTGGTTGGTGTCAGGTAAGCGCAGCACGGGTAGTGACGTCAGGGTCCTTTTTATAGCGCAGAAAGCGTTCTCGCAGTGTGAAGCGTTCCTGGTTTGTCCAACATTTTTAAATTCAGGAGTTATTGTTCCTCCCTGATTTCGTTGCTTGGCAACATTATGATTCCTTATCTTGGCATCATTTTGATTTCTTTTCTTGGTATCATGTTGATTCCATATCTTTGATACATTTGGATTCCGTTTCTTGGCCTCATTTTGATCCAGATTGTGTGAAACATTTTTGCTGCGTTTCCTGGTATCATTCTGACTCCAATTCTGTGAAACCGTGTGAGTCCATTTACATGTATCATCTTGATTCCATCGCTTGAGATCATTTTTATTCCGTCTCTTTGTGCGTGAATAATGTCTCATGATGTTTACGCCCGTGCATTGAACGGGAGTGTTTACAGTCCTAATCGAACCTAAGGTTACTGGAGCTGTGTTTGTTTGATCTGGTTTCCATTGGCATTTTTGACATGACTTTATATGGCTCTTGATGTCACCCGAAATACCAGGCCAGAAATAGTGGGCTGAGATGCGCTCCGTTGTGGCAGCGATTCCCAAATGTCCTTTGAAAGGTATGTTGTGTCCCATGTCTAGAATCTGTCGGCGATGTGTAGAGGGGACGACGAGCTGATGGCGTTTTTTGCCAGAGACTCTGTATAACAACTCTTGTTGTATTATGAATTCTCCCTTTCTATTCTTGTCACTAGCTTCCGTCACTTTGGCGAAGT
>NC_088362.1:25841694-25850539 GCF_034508935.2 Berghia stephanieae
GTTAATCCATTTTTTTACTTATTATTTGGATGTAAAGCAGCCTTTGTTTGTCAAAAAATTTTTAGGGAAATATATAAATTTGTTTAAATCTTTTTTTCAATCCCCCCTAAGGTTCTATGTTTCCGACGTTTAAAAAAGAATTTATCATCGTGAAAAAGAAATTGTAATAAAAACAGTCATTTTCGCATCAGTCTGCTTATTTAAGAATCGTTGTTTTGACTTTCGGGTATTACATAATTTTTATTCAATATCCTCCATAATTTTTATACATTCTTGAATAATCTCACAAAACTTTATGTTCTTGTTTTTTTTTTGCTGGGGTTTTTGTTTTGTTTTTTTTGTTTTTTTTTTTGTTTTTGTTTTTTGGGGGGGGGCAGGCGGTGGTTACATTTTTTTTTTTTAATATGTTAAACATATGTGGGGACTAAATTTTTAAGTGCTGATTGGTCTTTATTCATTTTTAGTTCCTATGCTCTTTTAACTACACAGCAAATTTATTTTCATTTTAATTTATGTACATTATTTTTTTTTTCCAACACATATTGATAGATTAATATTCAATTGATTTGAGTATTTTTTTTTTTTTTTACCTTATCACAAATTATGGACCAAACTCTTAAATAGCGTTACCCTTTAATCCATATTAATAAATGTGAGATTAGAAAAGAACGAAATAAAAATGCTTGTTTGATGGAGAAACATTCCCGATTCTTAAAATCCAATAGTGCGTCATCATCATGAGTTGTGTGTATAGATTGTGTTTGTATAATTAGATGTTGATGAAAAACTGTAGCATGTAACGAATGCGAGAATTTTTACACAATAGTCGTTTGTATTTTCTTATTTTTTATACATAATAAAGGAAACCACATTCCAACTTTATTTCTTATGAGATTGACACGAATGGGTTGCATCGATGACTCATTTAAAACAGAGTTGTATAGGTAAGTACCTAAATGAAGCAGTTAGAAACCATAGTGTTCTCTTTGTGTTGATTGGAATTTTCTTCTCTCTATGAATTTGTTTTTTGGAGCAATCTTTGGATTGAATCAGTCTTTAGAAAAGGCAGAAAAGTTTTGCCAGACCATTCAGGAATACAAGTGTGTGGTAATTACTTACATTACAACAATATGGCGAATGCCCTGAATTATTATTTTCCTTTTAATTCTAAATCCATTAACAAACCACAATTTAATTGACTATCAACCTGTAAAAAATCTTCATGTTGTTAATTAGGTAACATTATCTCTCATGCTAAAAGCTGCATAGTATAGAGGTGTCTTAATTATAATATTATATAGATATTTAACAAAGACATGTTCTTCTGAAATAACTTTTCAATATGTTTTAAATCTTTGTGTTAAGTTTGTGTTCTCCGTTTTGTACCTTTTTAATCTTGGAATACTTTCTGTGCAATAAATCGTCATGGCCGTTGTGTATCTTTCTATTCTACTGTTTACCATGACAAACGTATTTCAATAACTATGTATATCACTCGTCCTAGATCTAAATTAATGATTAATGAAATCACGTTTTCATCCCACTTCTTCTTCATCCTCCATCAGTATTGTATTGATGTGATGCGAGTACAAACTAACAAATCTCATTACGAGGTGGTCTGTGGACGTCTGAGATCTTTGAAGCAGCTTCAAACTACAGCTAATAAATGTCTTGCTCAATTGTTTCCATACTACTAGTACTAGATGCCTTATTTATCCCCACTCCCAATTCCCGACTACTTCAATCATTTACTTCTCAACTATCATTTTATTCATCGCTTATTCTATTTTTTCTATGTGTGGAAGCAATGTCTATTGACTAAAGATTTTATTTCATTTAAAAACTTTCAACGTTTATCCAACCATTAGAAGTTAAGACATATTTAACATGTTTTTTTCTTAATTCATGTCATAATTTATTTATTTTTAATTTGGGTTGTTTTACTATACGATAATTTTCTAGAAAATGAAAGTGTAAGTTGTAAGTATATATGTTGATATGCTATGATTTTTATTCATTCAAAGTGTCTTAATAAATTTACAAATTTTGTATATTTGTATCAATAAAAAATAAATAGTTTTATCATCTTTTCCTAAATCTATTTTCATTTAACAAATCAACTTCGCTTAATTTTTTTATTTTTTTCTCTTGCGATGCAATCCATGTCATCATTCTGTCATGGTTCGGAATATGACCCTTGACCCTGTCTAGATTGGCATAATGACACAGGCCCTGGATTTAAAAGTTGAAGTCACTGATCACAATAAATGGTGGTGTGATGTAGCGTTTTGATGTGACTCGGATCAAAACATGTTCATGGATTTATCAACTGCTTTTCAAATTTTGATTTAAATCATTCCTAGGAAACACTTATATTTTTTAAATTTTAAGTAAACGTTGTTTTTTTCAACCTTCTCAGTGACTTTTGGCAGTTTTCACGGGTAATGAGATCCAGTTTGGGTCGTCGTAAGAAAAGCATCCTTTGAATTGAAGCATGGTGTCTTACCCAAGGTTTCAGATCATGATGGGTGTGTCATAATGAACACGCTACATGACAATGACACTCTTTGTTCAGAAAACTACACAGCCAAATCTAACAAACTGCATTTTCACATTTTGGCCATAAAACGTTTACTCATTTGACTAGGATGACCTTTGACCTGTCAACTATTCTTAAACAGAGATTTCTTCTGAAGTCTTAGGTTTAAGAATTGTAGACAAAGACGGAGGGGTTATTATTTTACATTGATCGGTATATGAAGTAACAAAAAAAATATGGCCAAAATTGAAAAGATGTTTCTTATAGCTTTTCCTCGTTCCTCCTCTATGATGTAACCATAACAAACTCTCAGTCTTCCCTGCTATGGCTGTGACGTCACCACCACGTGACATTCTATCCAGACTTGACCAATAATTATTCATACTGTAACTATGCCTTTATTTTTTTTTTTTTACCTCAGCTAATGTCTATTAAAATGCATATAGATAATACAAAACAGTCTACTGTTGTATCGTATTCCTATCATAGTATTTATATATACATCAATTGAATTCATTAATAAAACTATGTGAAAAACGACGCCACATTTTATTTATTTCCTATTGTTTTTTGGTGGTAGGGTACCTAGTTTCTGATCATAAGACCCATAAGTCAAGTCCTGCTGTAAGTTGTGGAAAGGTGTGTCCTTTTAAAAAGATTTTTACTCATAGTTTCCCACTATATGCGACTATGCAGTCTTGTGGTATGACACTCGCTCTCGATTGGAAGATCCTGGGTTTGAGCCTCGCTCTGCGCATAGTTTGAGTCATTGGAAAAGGCTCTTTACTCAGATTCTGTCAATGTACTCAAGAGTAAAAGAGTACCTGACCGTTAACAGCATTGTCTCTGTCCGAAAACATTATAATATCGCCTAACAGGTGTCAAGTCCCATCCTACATGTTAAATGTTGCTGTTGGCCATGGACCCTTTGTAAAGGCTTTGAGCTATTGCGCTATATAAAAGCTCAATTTTTTATATTTTTAAATATCCATAGTTTACCCGGCTTACTTTTACCCCATGCCTATTTATAACATTTTTCTGAGACAAATTATAGGCGTAGTATCAAAGTTAATGTTTTACGTTTTTGCATGTTAATGATAATTGAATAAAACTATCTGTGTACATGCTCATTTTCAATACATTTTTTTCCCATTTTTGAACAGTAGAAAAAAATCTCTGGGATTGAGTGAGTTAAAAGGCTTTTTACTCATATTTTCCCACTATGTACCTGTTTAAATAAGTAACTGACTGAGAACAGTGTGTTTTTTTTCTCAGTCCAAAAAAAAAATCAGCCGTCATTGCAATACCCCTTTTAAATATGCGTCATGTTTTAATTTTACCCTACCTGTTCAGTGTTGCTGTTCCCTTTGGGGACCTCTCATAAAACGGTTTGATCATTTAGAAGAGATATTATATAGAATGTATTATAATCCTTAGACAAAAATAAAAACAAATTTATCAGATTTTTCCCTTTAAATAAAGGACTCCAGGCAGACCCGGGGTGAAACCGTTGGTCTCATTTTACAACTAGGACATTTTTGTTTGTTTGTTGCTTTAGGTCTCTTCCAACACAATTGAGGTTATATGAGAGACCGCTGAAACAAAAAAACAAGCAATCTAACAAAAATAGTACAAATGTAAATCAAAATCAAACCTAAAGATATCATAAGCTAAATTATAAATAACCAAGAACAAACGGGCAGAAGATTTACAGAAAAAAAAATATCCCCTGTCAAAAATACATCACAAACCAAAGAAGCAGGATAGGCTAGTAAAGAGAAGAAGAAACGACATCACTATCGGATCGTACACCCATGCGAACATCATAGGTATATGATTCAAGGGTGATGCTCCCGTCCAACCACCGCCAACTAGGACATTGAGCTGCATTGAATGGACAAATAATATAATGGGACTCCAGGTAGAGGCGACAAGGCCGATAATCCCATTTCAGAACAAGGTCACATGATTGATAGGGAAATGTTTTTGTTTTTAAGGGTTCAACTCAACGCCGCTTGCGTCATATTTAGGTCATATCATGCCAGTAAAAAGGAAGAAGATTAATAGGGGATAACCAAAAAATTATAGAATTGCAACTAAAGCACCCAAGAAAAAGTAAGACAAGGGGGAATTGGTCAAAATAGAGTACAGATATAGATTCATACTTAGCTTGAAATCAGCCAAAAGTCTCATCCAGACACCATTTACAGGATTCCACAAGGACTATAATCGAATGTTTTACAAGAAAAAGATAAAACCAAAATTTTCTCTCTTGAGAAAAGACTCCAGTTAGAGCCACTAAGGCCATTATTATCTCATTTCAGAACAAAGCCACGTGATTAAAGGGCAGAGAAGAGATAGCAAGGTTGTTTTGTTTGTTTGTTTTTAAGGGTTTTTACGGCGCTTGAATACATTTAGGTCATATCAGTGCCAGTGAAAAGGAAGAAATGGATAATATAAAAATTCTAGAATTACAATTAAAGCACCCCAAAAAAAATTAAGACAAAGGGGAATTTGTTAAAATAGGGTATAGGTCGTGTAGATTCCAAGAGCATACCACAATAGTGTATTTAGTCTTAGATCACCTAAAAGTCTCATTCAGGCACGAGAACCGTTTAAGTTTTAAAAAGTTTTTAGGGGTTTTACGGCGCTTGCAACACATTAAGGTCATATCGCACCAGTAAAAAGGAAGAAAATGGGATAGTAAAATGTTCTAGAATTACAATTAAAGCATCCAAGAATAAGGCAGACAATGACAAAGGCTATTGGTTCAAATAGGAAACAGATATAGATTCCAAGAGCACACTATCAACGTACATAGTTTGAGATCACCTAAAAGTCTCATCCAGACACAAGCACAGATCCCCACTGACAGGAATACACTCAAATGTTTACAAATTATATATAATACGTAAACAAAACATAATACAGTTCATAACAGAGAGATGATTCACAAGGGAAAAAAATATCATCTCCCAAAACTATAACTATACATTCAACTGTTTCCCTGACCAGCCAAGGACTCCGACCTGGGTCAGGACAAACATTCCAAGACAAAGATAGAAAGCGATTGGAAAACAGTTACAGGGGGGATAGAAGACACAGCAAGTACCTCCCTGCCCACTATGAGAGGTCGGGTAGCAAGGCTGAGCACAGACGAAGGCCCTATCATTTAAACTCACTCAATCCTAGATAATTTTGCTACTTTTCATAATTGGAAAAATATATCTATAAAAAATGAGCATGTGCATAGAGAGAGATCCAGTTTTATTCAACTACCATTAACGTGTAAAAATTAAAAACATTAGCTTTGATACTACGCCTAAATTTGTCTCATAAAGATGTAATATAGGCATGGGGTAAAAGTAACCCGGGTAAACTACGGATATAGTCGGTGTTAGGGTTGAGTGAGTTAACTAGTTAACTAACGTACTCTGGAAAAAACAAGTATTTCAAAGTGTGGCCCGAAAACTCGTCTTTCAAATATCTACTGATTTAAATGAGACACAAAGTCCCAGGTTTAAGAGTTTTTTGCCAAGATGAAGGTCATTTAATTTAAATCGGTCGATTTTTGAAGGACGAGTCGAGGTTTCTGGTCAATTTTTTTAATACAGAATGTATTTCCAGGGTATGGCAGTTGACTGGTTATAACGGTGGTTGATCCAACGTTTCCCCGCCATAAGGGGAATCCCATCCAACACAGTTTAAGACTTGGATACAAGGCACAGGTGCTTGAGAAAAAAAGATAAAGAGGAATAACTACATGTAGATAGCACGAGCAATCTAACCTAGAATCCCCCGACCTCCATATCAGCTAAGCAAATAACTTGAGCTTGACCATTTATATAGGGCAGTATCAACAAAGCATGCTCAAAGCACTTTACAACAGGTCCCTAGCCAACAGCAACACATGTGTAGAATATGTTTGTTTTGTTTTTAAGGGGTTTTTACGGCGCTTGCAACACATTGGGTCATATCAGCACCAGTAAAAAGGAAGAAAATGGGATAGTAAAAAGTTCTAGAATTACAATTAAAGCACCCAAAGGGGAATTTGTTCAAATAGAAAACAGATGTAGATTCCAAGAGCACACTATCAAAGTACTTAGTTTGAGATCACCTAAAATCCAGACACAAGCCCAGGCCCCAACTAAGAGGGATACACTCAAATGTTTAAAAATCATATATAATATGTAAACAAAACAATACAGTGCATAACAGGGAGAGATTTACAAGGAAAAAAAATATCATCTCCAAAACTAACTATACATTTGACTGTTTCCCTCTCAGCTAGGGTCTCTAGCCATGGCCAGGACAAAAGCAAGAAATCTCATTCAAAGACAAGGACAGAAAGCATGTCGGAAAAGAGATATAGGGGGATAGAAATACAGCGTATCTCCCTGTCCACTATGGGAGGTCAAGAACCCCACCCAGTGTGTAGAACATGTAGAATGAGACATGACGCCTATTAATTAAATTGCATTTATTCATCCCATAGGGGTAATTTTTCTCCAGGGTCTATTCCAAGGGAAGACAGGAATAACCCAGGCATCAGCTGCAGTGCAAATTGAGCTAGGGCGAGGTGACTTGCTCAAGGCCACACAGTGCAGTAGTGGGTGATCGAACTCGGTACCTTTCGGGTAAGAAGCAAAGACTGTACCACTGAACCACACTGCCCCTGGCGACATTACAAATTTTTTTTTCGGACAGAGACAATGTTGTTTATGGCCAGGTACTCATTTTACACCTGAGTACGGTGAGAGAATGTGAGTAAAGAGTCTTTGCCAAGGACTCGACTATGCGCCGAGCGAGACTCAAACCCAGAACCTTCCAATCTGAAAGCGAGTGTCATACCACAAGACCATATAGCCGCACAAAAATAAATAAATTTCTTAATTAATTAATTAATTAAGCGAAATTGAAGTAGAATATGAGTAAGACAAATTATTTTTGTACGGATTCCAAAGAACCTGTTTTTATTCACACAATCTATCGATTCAGTTGTCATAGATAAACAAAATGTAGCACTGAGTACTGACACGTCAGCTCTGGCCTGCTCTGGAAAAACTTTTTTTTTTTCCCCCCATTTTGGCCAGAAAATTTTTACCTAAAACATTTCAGAATTTGAGGCTAAAGTTGTCTAGCCAAAATTTTAAAAAAATTAATCTAAATATGCGATCCACTGCATCAAACTGGTACGATGTCAAGAGAGAAAGAGATGTCAAAAATTGTTTGTTTTTTATTTATAAGGGTTTCACAGCGCTTGCAACATTTTATGTTTGTTTTTGTTTTTACTGGTTTTACACCGTTGGAACCCGTTGGAACCACATTAAGGTCAAATCAGCACCAGTAAAAAGGAAGACAACGGGATAGTAAAAAGTTCTAGAATTACAATTAAAGCACCCAAGAAAAGGTAAGACAAAGTGGAATTGGTTCAAATAGGAAACATGTAGATTCCAAGAGCACACTCTCAAAGTACTTTTGCAACATTTTAGGTCATTTCAACGCCAGTAAAAAGAATATAGTAGATAGTAAAAAGAAATAAATCTAGATTTATAATTAAAGCAAAAAGAGAAAAGGAAAGATTAAGGCGACAAGTTCCAAAGCAAACAAATCCCATTCCAAGAGCAAACTATCAATGTTCTTTGTTTGAGATCTCCTAAAAGTCCCAATCAGACAAAAGTACAGGATTTAATATAGAGCTACCCACTCAAATGTTTACAAAACGTTATGTTCAAAACAATTAACAAAAAACATTACACTTCATAACAGAGATGATTTAAAATGGGGGGGGGGGAAATCATCTCCCAAAATTAATACTACTATACATTTGACTGTTTCTCCCTGAGCCAAGGGTCAGGACAAAACCAAGTGATCCAATTCCACGACAAAGACAGAAAACAAGTTGGAAAACAGACTTTTTTAAATTTTTTTTTTTTGGGGGGGGGGGGGGGGGGGGCGGGGGGGGGGGGGGGGGGGGGGGGGGGGGGGTAATGAAAAAACTAAAAATTACATTAATGTAACTTCAAAATTTTAAAATACAAACAGATACGTACTTTCGAATTTTCCTTTATCAACAAAAAACTGAAAAAAACCACAACAATGAGATAAGTTATAAACCCGCGTTTACAAAAAAATCCCTTATCACTATTATCTCTTCGTCTTTGGGGTTTCTTTCATTCATCCTTTTTGTTGATGAAAAACCTAAAAGTCCACATTTTCCCTTTTTTTTTATTAAATGAACTTACATTCAATTTCACTTGTTAATTATTTATGTCAAAACATGGGTCCATAAAAAAATTTTTTTTG
>NC_088362.1:25850639-25855639 GCF_034508935.2 Berghia stephanieae
CTTTTCTTTTGGGCTTCTTAGCGTGTGTGTGATAAGATTCATAGATGAATTTGGTTTTATGAAATGGAAAAGAGCGTCTGAATTATGGGAATAGCCAATCAGAAGAATTTCCTGTTTTAGATAGCCAATGATATCCAGATGCGTTGGTAAGAAAGAATAACGGATAGATAATTACCGGAGAGCTAGACCTCAATTGTAATTTTAGCTACTCTTGAACGAGACAAGGCCTCAGGGCCTAGGGACGTTGGAGACTTGTTTGGGAAAGGTAATTAGCAGGTGGCATGAATACAATGGGCAGACAATTTGAACAGGTAAATAAGCCTTAAGCTGAAAGTGAGTGTTCCGTTATACAATGGAAATGTTTACCACCTAACGACCAGAATTTCCGTTAGAAAGATTTGGGGCTTTATTGGAGAAAGGCTGTCCGTGTTTGAGTATTTTTAATGGAGGTGTTGATCAAATATATGTCTCGTCCACTAGGTTTGAAGTGGTTTTGAACGAGACGATGACGAATGATAAAGAAATCACGCAGTGAGAGGAAATCGCTCGTCACATTCTCCCCCTCTTGAAAAATCTCCTTGTGAGATTAAAATTAAGTCTAGTTTAAAATCATCTGAGAAACGTGGACAATAAGATAGTACTGGAAGTACGGTTATGCTGTTGTGGCGTCATCGGATACCGGATGGCGACTTAAGAAGTCGGCTCCATGGTTATCAGTGCCTTTGATGAATTCCACATGGAACGAAAATTGCTGCAGTATTAGCGACCAACGCAGGAGTTTAGCGTTTAATTGTTGAGCTGTGGCCAGAAATAGAAGTGGCTGATTGTCGCATTAAACAGTGAAGTGACGTCCATAAAGGTATATTTGGTATTTTTGTATGGCCCATACCAGGGCAAGACATTCCTGCTCCACTGTTGAGTATCTTTGTTCCGCAGGCGATAATTTTCTACTTGCGTAAGCAACAGGGTGTAGGACTGTGGGGTCATCGAGGTCAGGTTGAAGTAACGTAGCGTCTATTTCAATTTTTCCTGCTTCTGTCCTCAGAATGAAAGGTTGGTTGGTGTCAGGTAAGCGCAGCACGGGTAGTGACGTCAGGGTCCTTTTTATAGCGCAGAAAGCGTTCTCGCAGTGTGAAGCGTTCCTGGTTTGTCCAACATTTTTAAATTCAGGAGTTATTGTTCCTCCCTGATTTCGTTGCTTGGCAACATTATGATTCCTTATCTTGGCATCATTTTGATTTCTTTTCTTGGTATCATGTTGATTCCATATCTTTGATACATTTGGATTCCGTTTCTTGGCCTCATTTTGATCCAGATTGTGTGAAACATTTTGCTGCGTTTCCTGGTATCATTCTGACTCCAATTCTGTGAAACCGTGTGAGTCCATTTACATGTATCATCTTGATTCCATCGCTTGAGATCATTTTTATTCCGTCTCTTTGTGCGTGAATAATGTCTCATGATGTTTACGCCCGTGCATTGAACGGGAGTGTTTACAGTCCTAATCGAACCTAAGGTTACTGGAGCTGTGTTTGTTTGATCTGGTTTCCATTGGCATTTTTGACATGACTTTATATGGCTCTTGATGTCACCCGAAATACCAGGCCAGAAATATTGGGCTGAGATGCGCTCCGTTGTGGCAGCGATTCCCAAATGTCCTTTGAAAGGTATGTTGTGTCCCATGTCTAGAATCTGTCGGCGATGTGTAGAGGGGACGACGAGCTGATGGCGTTTTTTTGCCAGAGACTCTGTATAACAACTCTTGTTGTATTATGAATTCTCCCTTTCTATTCTTGTCACTAGCTTCCGTCACTTTGGCGAAGTAGCGCGAGAGAGTCGTGTCCTCGGTCTGTGCCTTTCTCATTTCCTTTGGTCCAGGATTTGGTGATAACGGCGGCATATTCCGTTGATCCTGTGCTCTTGTCCTTATGTGACAGGCGTGAAATGGGTGTTTGGGCGTTCCGAGAAACACGTATTTGCATCCAAGGATGAGAGGGTGAGTAGGTGCGTCAAGTACTCCTGCAGGTATAGTTCCTACTACGTATGGAGAGTTTATTTCGATATTAGCTATCGGAAGTTGCAGAGATGGGCTGTCTGTAGTGGCGCATTGAATCTCGATCATCTCGCCTGTGAATTGGTCCGGCCGAACCAAGTCTCGTGCTACAACCGCGTGATAGTCTAATCCCGTGTCGTAGAGAACGGTCACATTCCGTCCATTTACTTTGACTGTGTCAATGACTGGAGGGTAATTCGAAGATTCTTTTGTTTTATGAAGTGGGTGGTTCCCAACTGTGCGACCTACATTTACACTGACAGGTTTTCCCTTTTGATGGCCGTTACGTTTGTTGTCGCGACGGCATTCCTCTGTCAAATGTCCCTTCATATTACAGTTCTTGCAGTATACGTGTTGTTTGTGTTGTGTTGTGTTACTTCTTTCGTATTGATTATTGTTATTCTTCTTTTCATATGGTGGTGGAGATGTAGCTCTATCTTCATGTGAGGTGGACGGGTTTTGAATCCGGTGTTGTCTCCTTTCTGTGAGGTGATTTTTCTTGCGCTGTTGCAAACCGGTCAGCACATGTTACTATATCGTCCAGTTTATGAGCGCCTTGCTCATCGACAAAACGACGGACATCCAGGGGCATTGCATCTCTCAGCTGTTCCACCATGATAAGCTGGTTTAATCCCTCATAGGTGTCTGGGTTGCCAGATAGTTTCAACCATTGTTGGAGGCTGAGTTGTAGATGATCTGCCAACTGGTGGTATGTTTCATGCCTGTCCTTCCTTAATGTTCGGAATCTTCTACGGTAGGATTCTGCGCTGACATCAAAATGTCTCAGTAGGGATGACTTTAACTCCTCAAAGTTATTTTTGTTGTCCTGTGTCAGGCGAGTATACACATAGGCTTTGCCCTTGAGATGCTGAGACGCTTTGAGTGCCCATTTGTCCTCCGGAAGATCATATGAGATCGCTAACTCCTGGAATCGCGTTAACCATTGATCAATCCCTTCAATGTGTGGGTTGAAAGTTTCTACCGGGAACGACATTACTTTATCAATGCTCCCATTACCCTGACTAGATGGAATGGGGCTATGGGTAGAGAGTCTGTTTTCTGCCATGTCTCTTGTTAAAGACATTTCAATTTCCTTTTGGCGTGTGCGCTGCATTTCTGCCTGAGCACGCTCTCTCTCCGCCTGAGCACGCTCTCTCTCCAGTTCCAGATCTTTGTCTTTCAAAGCCTGTTCATGTTTCCGCGTTTCCTCCGCTTCTTGTCTAACACGCTTCTCCTTTTCCTCCTCCTCTTTCCTAACACGCTTCTCTTCCTCTTCAAGTCTAGTAATCTCCCTTTCTGCGTTTTCATTGACATAGGCAGATAACTGTTCACCAGAAAGGCCCAATTCTTTTCCTAACTGGATAAACTCGCGTCTAATTGTAACACCAGTAGCCATGGCTGATTAATTACAGATTGAACAACTGCAGAAGGTGAATGAGAATGATGCGATAGATGGAATTGAACCAGAAAGAGTAGGGCAGAAAGCAAACAAATGGAACTTTGCTAGTAAGGGTTAAATATGAATGAAGAATTCTGCAGCACAGATACTGAATGATAGTGAAGTAAGTGACAACACACTGTTGAAAAGTGCTAGGTTTCGCTAAGCCAAATTTCAATATATGACACACACAGTCACACAATACTAAGAAAGAGTAGTTATTGCCTGGGGCTTAATTTGGCGTGCTCGTGTCAATACCGAGATAATACTATTTACCGTTACACGTGTAAACAACAACTTGCAAGATGACCTAACTTGAAGTTAGAGTGACTGTAATTTTTAATTAAGATTTGTTTAACTTAATTTTTGAAAAAGGGGGGGGGGGGTATTCTCGGAAGGGGGGGGGGGGTATTCTCGGCTGAAGGTCCAGAATTTATGTCAACAATGGCATAAAAAAAGTGGCAATGAAATAACAATTTATGTTTTGTAAACTGCTTTAAAATTACGTTGCCTAACTATGCATAATTAAATTAACATGGTTGTCATAATCATAATCATAAATCAGTGTTAGTAAACTAATTATAGATTAGTGAAAGTATAGAAAAATGGGCATGTTCCAATTTCAAATGTAACCACAGTGACTTTCAATAATAAATAAGATTTCTTCCCTATGATATTTGTAATTAATTAATCAAATGATTTATTGATTGGTTTGATTTAAGGTAGATATATTTTACGAGCCCCCAATGTAAAAGAATGCTATTGTTAAATTGAGATAGTAGCAGAAGAAAAGAATGGGTGTTTAAATACTATATCTAGATTAATGACTCGCATATTATATTATATTAAAGATTCATAATCCCGGACGAGCCTACCATTTTGTGGCGGGTTGTGTGTTAATTTTTGTGGGATCGAGTCTAACCGATAGCTCAATGGTCTGGATTCGAACTAGTATGCGCGCTATGGCTCTCGTTACCAGCTGCACCACACACAACCTATATCACAAACGGCTTAGGTTTAATCTAGGGGTGATTAAGAATTGCCTTAGGGTCCCTTATAACTTAATTGTAGTAATAACAAGTGAGTCAAGATAATAGTAACGCCCAAATGCAATAATAACAATTCTATACATAAAGTTTAATTAGATTGTTACAGGAAAAGATAGAAAGAATAAGTATTTATTTAATATCAGGAAGAATAGCTCTAATTGAGTGGATCTAATCTATTATATATTTATTTGTTACTTTGATATAATCATATGTGTCTGTGGGAAAATACATTTGAAAATGGTATAAGCCCGTTTGGCTTATCTTTATCCCGCCGGCTTGCTTGACTGAGGCAAATGTATCAGCTAGTTCCAGGGTTGGCGCCTGCTTTGCAGAGTTTTCTGGACATCACAACAGTGTGTTGTAGTTAGGCTGACATCAGGGGTTTACCGCTGTTCAAGGACTGGGATGCAGGGATTCGGCACAACTGGGTGCTCCAACGACACGGAAAAGGACCAGGAAA
>NC_088362.1:25865639-25903139 GCF_034508935.2 Berghia stephanieae
CAATGGAAAACTTCAATGTTGTAAGTTTCAACACAGAAGGAATCTCCCATACCAAATGCAAGATACTGACAGAGCTAAAAGCAGATATAATTTGCTTACAGGAAACCCACAAAGACTCAAAACCACCTTGCATACCTGGCATGCAACTAGTAATACAACACGAACACCCAAAATATGGAAGTGCCATGTACACTCGAGAAAAATCTACCATACTGAAAAGCGATGATCACTCAGAAAATGACATTGAGATTCTCAGAGTAGAAACAACACTGATTACCATCATATCTGTGTACAAACCTCCATTAACCCCATTCAAGTGGCCCCAAATGAATCTATCCGATAGAAAACCAACCCTGATCATTGGAGATTTTAACAGCCATAACACTATATGGGGATATGAGCAAAATAACCTTGACGGAGATGCTGTTGAGGAGTGGGCGGCCGGCAATGACCTCACAATCCTCCATAACCCCAAAGACAAGAAAACCTTTATGAGTGCCCGGTGGAAGAAAGGTTACAATCCGGACCTGGCATTCATATCCTCTCAACACTTCTCAAACTTTGAAAGGACTGTAGGTGAGCCTATACCGAAATCTCAACACAGGCCTATTACCATCAGCATCAAACCAGCTGTTAAAGCCCTCGAATCAAATGCGATACCACGATTCAATTTTAGAAAAGCAAATTGGGAAAACTTTACTAAAGATTTAGACAATGAGATCACCAATATAAAAAGTGACCCACAGAGATACGACGACTTTAGAACACTCATATGGAAAGTTGCAAAGAAAAACATCCCCAGAGGATGCCGAAAAAGTTATATTCCATGTCTCCAAGATGAAAGCAAGAAACTATATGAAAGATACATTGAATCATACAAGGTGGATCCTTTCAGTGAAGTAACCCTAGAACTGGGTGAAGAACTCACATCAATGATAGCCGATGAAAGATCAGAAAGATGGAAGGAATTAATAACCTCCACCAATATGACCCTAAACAGCAAAAAGGCCTGGACTACAATTTCAAAACTGAATAATGACAAAAATACCCAGACAAGAGTGGCTGCAGTAACACCTGACCAAGTAGCACATCAGCTTCTACTGAATGGGAAACCAGCCAAGAAAGCACGAGGCCAACTAAAAGCCCTGAAACGTGAAATGGACAAAGCCCTCAAGGATAGCGAAGATCATCTTGACTCTTTTACCCTGGAGGAGCTACTAGAGGCCTTGTCCCATCTGAAGGCAGGAAAAGCATCTGGACTGGATGGAATCACAACTGAGATGATTCAACACTTTGGCCCGAGAACCTATCCTGGCTATTGGACCTCTTCAATGTATGCGCAAGGACAAACAGGCTGCCAAGTGCATGGAGGAAAGCAAGAGTAGTCGCCCTACTGAAACCGGGGAAAGATCCAAAATCCAAGAAAAGCTATCGCCCGATCTCCCTCCTGTGCATCGCATACAAGTTATTTGAGCGAATGGTTATGTCCCGCATGTCACCCAGTCTAGACGAACAACTGTCTCCAGACCAGGCTGGATTCCGACCAGGACGGTCAACATGTGGTCAACTTCTTAACCTTACACAATTCATAGAAGATGGGTTTGAGACAAAACAGGTCACTGGCACAGTCTTCGTCGACCTCACTGCAGCCTATGACACAGTGAATCACAAGATCCTACTCCTCAAAGTGGCTAAAATGATAAAGAATAAGAAAATTGTAAATATTATCCAGTCACTTCTCGAAAACAGGCGCTTCTTTGTTGAAATGGATGGCCGGAAGAGCAGGTGGCGCACCCAGAAGAATGGTCTTCCCCAAGGATCAGTGCTGGCTCCAACACTTTTCAACATATATACAAATGATCAGCCTGAGTTCCCAAATATCCGCCGATTCATATATGCTGATGACCTATGCCTCGCAACACAGGATGTGTCCTTCCAACCAATCGAGAGCAGACTGACAAATGCCCTAGACACCCTTACAAAGTACTACACTAAAAACTCGCTGAACGCAACCAGGGAAAACACAAGTGTGTGCATTTCACCTCAACAACCACCAAGCCCACAAAAAACTTAACATCAAGTGGAATGGCCAGACATTAGAGTACAACTACCACCAGTGTACCTCGGAGTGACGCTTGATCGAACTCTGTCCTTCAGAGAACACGTGAGAAAGACCAAGGCAAAAGTGTCCACGCGTAATGCCCTCCTTGGAAAGCTGGCAAACATGAACTGGGGAACTGACCCTAAAACTCTAAGGACCACAGCATTGGCCCTCAGCTACTCAACTGCGGAGTACTGCTCAGCTGTATGGGCCCGATCATGCCATGCCTCCAAGCTAGACCCCGAGCTCAACAATGCCTGCGGATCATAACGGGCCAGCTGAGAGCAACACCATTACCACTGGTCTACCGTGCAGCAGGAATAGCCCCACCACACATCCGGAGGGAAACTCATGCCCAAATACAAAAATACAAACAGGAAATGGACCAGAGACACCCCCTTCATCACCACAATTGCCCCAAAAGCAGGCTCAAATCAAGAAAAAGCTTCCTCACAGTAGAGAGCCTTCACCCAGACCACTCAGCATTCTTCCGCCTGGACAAATGGGTAGAATGGGACAAGACAGCAAACGATGCCCTCCAGCCCCCAACAGAAAAGCTCCCAGCAGGCACAGACCTCAAGAGAAAAGAATGGGTGGTGTTGAACAGAGCTAGAGCAAAGGTGGGAAACACCGCCACCAACCTCTTTAAATGGAAAATCCCCACCGAGCACTGAATGCCCATGCGGTCACCCCAGACAGACCATGGACCACATCCTGTCCGAATGCTCGCTGGGACCTCACTGCACCAATGCTGACCTGAGGGAATGCAACCAGACTGCCCGGGACTGGCTGACTCACTGGCGCGACAAGATATGATGATATATATATATATATATATATATATATATATATATATATATATATATATATATATATATATATATATATAACATATAAATAGTACAAATTACCCTTTTTGATAGGACCTATACAAAGCTTAGCATCTTTTATTATCTGTTGAGCTCTACAAAAACCGGGATAAACTCCGACTTCACGTGCCTTATATTATCAGAGGTGCCTTATACTTTGCGTGTCCACATTCACAAAAACGAGCTTCGTTAAATAATTTGACTGATTGAATTTGTTGTAACGCGTGATTAATTAAAATCTGGAAGCCCGTTGAGGGTTGGATGTGTGTGTAAACGTATGAATAATAGATTTGATGCAGGTTGCTTTTCAATTAACGTACACTGGGAAAGTACTTGTCTCATTTTTATAATCAAACCTTTTCTTTATAAAGCTTTTTTAAATAGCGTAATATCTAAATGTGCTCAAAGCGCTTTACAAGGGGCCCCAAGTCAACAGCAACGTTTGACATTTAGTACGATAGGACGTGATGATGCCTGTACGACTTTTTAACAATTTTGTTATCGACAAGAACAAGGCTGTTTTCGGCCCGGTACTCGTTTTACACACGAATGCGATGAGAAAATGTGATTTAAGAGCCTTTCCCACGGACTCAAGTTTGCGTCGCCCGGAGAGGGACTCGAAGCAGGGACCAACCGATCCAAAGGCGAGTGTCATACCACTAGACCACAAAGCCACTCTCTTAAAAAGTGAGGCTATGTGGTCTTGTGATATGACACTCGCTTTCGGATCGAAAGGTCCTGGGTTCGAGCCTCGCTCGACGCATAGTTGAGTCCTTGGAAAAGGCTTTTTACTCACATTCTCTCATCGTACTCAGATGTAAAATGAGTACCAGGCCGTTAACAGTGTTGTCTCTGTCGGGAAAAAAATGTAATATCGCCTAACAGGCGTCATGTCTCGTTCTACAGGTTACATGTAGCTGTTGGTCAGGGACCCCTTGTAAAGCGCTTTGAACACGTTTAGTGGATATTGCGTTATAAAAAGCTCAAGTTTAAATAAAGGCATTTATTTTAACTCAAATTCAAACCGACATTGCACCGTTTACTGCTCTCACTCTCTTTTTCTCTCTCTCTCCCCCTCTCTATCTCTTTCTCTCTCTCTCTCTCTCTCTCTCTCTCTCGCTCTAACTCTCTTGCTCTCCCTCTCTCTGTATTTCTCGCTATTCTCTCTCTCTCTCTCTCTCTCTCTCTCTCTCTCTCTCTCGCTCGCTCGCTCTAATTCTTTCTCTCTCACTCCTCTCTGTATTTCTCGCTATCACTCTCTCTCTCTCTCTCTCTCTCTCTCTCTCTCTCTCTCTCTCTCTCTCGACCTCGCTCTCTCTGTGTATTTCTCGCTATCACTCTCTCTCTCTCTCTCTCTCTCACTCACTCTCTCTCCATCTGTCTATCTATCTCTCTCTCTCTATCCATCCACCTATCTATCTATCTATCTATCTATCTATCTATCTATCTATCTATCTATCTATCTATCTATCTATCTATCTATCTATCTATCTATCTATCTATCTATCTATCTATCTATCTATCTATCTATCTATCTATCTATCTAACTCTTTGTATGTGTATGCGTGTGTGTGTGTGTGTGTGTGTGTGTATGTGTATTTATGTATGTGTATGCACGTATCAATTGAAATGTAATTCTGTTCTCTCTGCTTACCGATATTATAATCCAATTATCAAATTATCAACACAATGAATTGTCTCTATCGATTTGCCTGTAGGTGCTCTGTCATTGTGCTGGTGCAGCCAGCATGAGTTTGGGTGTACTCCACACAACTAACTCTGTACTCCACACAACTAACTCTGTACTCCACACAACTAACTCTGTACTCCACACAACTAACTCTGTACTCCACACACTAACTCTGTACTCCACACAACTAACTCTGTACTCCACACAACTAACTCTGTACTCCACACAACCAACTCTGTACTCCACACAACTAACTCTGTACTCCACACACTAACTCTGTACTCCACACAACTAACTCTGTACTCCACACAACTAACTCTGTACTCCACACAACCAACTCTGTACTCCACACAACTAACTCTGTACTCCACACAACTAACACATACACCAATATTATTTTTCTTTTTGTATTTATTTGTATAGATTTTTTTTTCATCCTTGGTGTAATTGGCATTGATTGTGTATTAGGAAAAAAAAACCCCAAGAAAAACTTATAATAAACACCGAGATACGCCTTTGTCCTCTAGTCGATTGAGTTGTGAATAAGTACCTGGCTAAATTAAATGAATTTATACTAACTACATTATAAGGGTTCGATCATCCGCCGCTGCGCTGTGTAGCATTGAGCAAGTCACCTCGCCCTAGCTCATTTTGCGGCGCTGCACTACGGCTAACGCCTGGGTTATTCCAGTCTTCTCTTGGAATAGACCCTAGAGGCAAATTTCCCCTCTAGGATGAATAAAGGGAATATTATTTTATTTTTAAAAATACATTTCCATTTATTAATTATTTTGGCTTTTACCCACTAATTCAAATTTCTCCTCTTCAAGTTTTCATTTCGACATAATACTTTTGGTCACATAAATTAGCCCACAAAAACAACTTTGATGGCCTTCATTCAGTCATGAAATCAGAATCACATTTTATAGATAGTATGCAGATGACGTCACTCAGGCCTTTGTTATTGTTTTTGCCATCCGCGTTTGTGAGGTGTTCTCACTAAACTGTATTAACAAGACTATAAAAGTTCATGGTTACACAGAGTTTGTGTGTTTGTCCGTTATACTTCCGGATGGCAATGTTGTGAACTCCTTGGCCAAGCGCATTCTATCTATACCCATTTGACAGTGTAGTTAGGAGATACGTTTGAAATTATATTGTGTGTTTGTATATATGTTTGTGTGTGTGTGCGTGTGTGTGTGTGTATGTGAATGTGTATGTATGTATGTGTGTTTGTGTGTGTGCGTGTGTGTGTGTGTGTGTGTGAATGTCAAATGTGTAGGTGGACAGGACACAGTATGTTATGTTATCATTGTGGTCAGCAGGGATAGGGCAGAGCGGGTAAGTGTGTGAAGGCTGTGTGTGTGTGTATGTGTGTGTATGTATGTGTGTGTGTCACACACGCATTGAAGTCACTGACAATCCACTGTGTCACTGTCATGTCACGTCTCATGTCCTCCCACACCCTGACAATACCATTATGCATTCCAAACACACTCGTACTATTGACATTCACACACACACACACACACACACACACACGCGCGCGCATTCTCATAATATATTATACACACCCACAAGCATACGCTCATAGCATAAACACGCACGTAAAGAGCGAAAGCATCGTCTTAGCGAAAGAGATAGATAAATAGATGGATATATCATTATTACATACATGTATGTTTGACGGTAGAAAAAATACACATAGTAAGAAATATTATAAGGGAAAGAAAGGGGACGGGGGCGAATCTCAATTTGGGGGAGGGGGTAACGGATAGATAGACAGACGGACGGGCATTTAGAGAGAGAGAGAGAGAGAGAGAGAGAGAGAGAGAGAGAGAGAGAGAGAGAGGGGGGGGGGGTGAGGAATGACAGATAATTAGAACCTCGTGTCCAAGGCTAGCCAGTTGTCCATTTGTCACAAATACCACGTACATACTACACATACTACATACAACATTCAACTGGCCTCAAGCCGCCGTCTACAAATTTACTACAATCTATCCATCTCTAGAATTATGCCGTACTCTTGAAAAAACACATATTTAGAAATTTGGCCAGAAAACTCGTCCTTCAAATATCGATCGATTTAAATGACCCTCGTCTTAGCAAAAACTTTCAAAAACTGGGACTTCGCGAAGTCCCAGATTTGAAAGTTTTTGCTAAGACGTGGGTCATTTAAATCGATCGATATTTGAAGGACGAGTTTTCTGGCCAAATTTCTAAATATGTCATTTTTCAAAAGCACAACAGTGTAGTCCAGATGGTACTAAAACATAGTTAACCTTTTAAAATCGGTTCTAAATTTATATCACCTTTCATTTATCCGGTCATAAAAATGTCAATGGTATAAGCCTTTTTCACGTTTGTAGTGTAGTAGTATGTCATTCGGCTTTGGACTTGTAAGTCCCTGGTTCGAGTAGGTCCCGCCGCTGATGTCGGCGGTGCAAAGTTGAGTCCTTGGAAAAGACTCTTTATTCACATTTTCTCAACTCACTCAGGTGTAAAATGAGTACATGGTCGGTTACAGCGTTGCTATGTCTCGCCTACATGCGACAGAATTGGTGCTCTTGGCTTAGGATCCCCTGTAAAATGTATTGCGCTACATAAAAGCTTGGGGTTTAACGAGAGAAAAGGCTCTTTACTCACTTTCTCTCTCACCATTCTCAGATGTAAAATGAGTACCCGGCTGTATGCTACAGTGTTATCTTTGTTGGAAAAAAATTGTATTAATATTGCCTAACTACTTGTCAACTGTTAAGTGTTGCTGTTTTCTATCTAGGGCCCCCTCGTTAACCGCTTTGACCATGTTCAATGGGTATTGCGCTATATGAAATAGATAGAATGAAGTTGACGTCACTCGGGTCTTTGTTTTTGTTTTTTGCCATCCACGTTTATGAATAAGTTTCACTAAACTGTATTAACCAGACTATAAACGTTCAAGGTTACACATAGTTTTGTGTGTTGGTCCGTTATACTTCCGGATGGCAATGTTGTGAGTTTCTTAGCCAAGCGCATACTATCTATAAACAGGTGACGAACAAACAATTGATACTGTGTGCATACACAATTATAATATTATGGTCTATTTTTGGCAAACATGCGTTGAATGACTCATTGTATGTTTACATACACCCTTGTGATATTTAATGTGTAAATAAAGGCGATTAAGGACGAAACTGAAATGTACAGGATATTTTATATTACTATTATATTAATCATCTGTATAATATTAATGCTCAATGATAAAGCTAGCTAGGCATTCTATTTCGTGAGATTTTGATGTGCGCGAATCTATAGTGCGGCTATATGATCTGATGGTATAACTCTCATTTTCGGATTGGAAGGTCCATGGGTTTGAGCCTCACTCGGCGCATTGTTAAGTCCTTGGAAAATGCTCTTTACTCACATTCTCTCACCGTACTCAGGTGTAAAAGGAGTACCTGGCCGTCAACAGCGCTGCCTCTCTGTCGAAAAAAAAATTGTAATATCGCCTAACACGCGCCATGTCACGTCACGTTCTACATGCTACGTGTTGTTGGTCAGGGACCCTTTGTAACGCGCTTTGATCACGGTTTAGTGGTTTAGTGGATATTGCACTATATAAAAGCTCAATTTTACAAATTTATATCAATCATCTGTATAATATTACTGATCAATAAAAAAAAAGCGACCTAGGCATCTATTTCGTGAGATTTTGATAAAGACGGATAAAGACGTCGGGCACGGACAATATACTAAGAATAAAGAGAAGAGCCGCTAAACCTATCCATACCAAGCGCGAACAAACAAACAAACAAACGACAGAGGACGTTGGGTGCTTGGTATGGGTAGGTCTAGCGGCTCTTCTCTTTATTCTGTCCGTGCCCGACGTCTTTATCCAGAAGACGGCAGAGGACGGCAGTGCCGGGTAGTCGGAGTCAGTCTCCGGTGTGGGTTAGCCCTAAGAGTGCTCAACTATTTAAGGTGCTTGAATTATTACAATTTTCTCACCTCTTATTTTTTTGGGCCCACTAAGAGATGAGAATGCTGTAATAGATAACAGTTTAGCTAGTCTTAATACGCTTCAACAGTCGTATTGTCACTTCCCTCGTAATGACGCATGGTAACTTAGTAACTGGCTCTAAACTATCGGAAGAATGGCGGACGCCCTTATGAAATATTTCTCCGACGAGCATAAAAGCGAATCCAGAGTGAAAAAAACATAAATCTGATCATGTTTTGACTTTTACACATTCTGATCATAAGACGTATGAAAAGTTCTAGCCAGCATGAAGAATAAAAAGTACCGATTTTCTTTGTTTAGAACCACGATGGCCGCCGTTGCTGGGTGACGTGACATCAGACTATTGAATCCAGTTAATATATGCAGATGTTGCAGATTTTGGGCAAGCGTAATTATGAGCTTGTTTTAAAATCGTTGTAATTAAAAAATATTATACATATTTTGTTGTTGACATGAGGGTATTTTTATTGCAACAAGGGTGGGGGGGGGGGGGGGGACCTTAATTATAGGTTATCATAATTTACCAGACATGTAAAATAAGTACCACGCGTTGTATTTACAATTTTGAAATTTCTCTATTTTGAAATTAATTTTAATATTGATTTTCCAAGGGAGGGGGGGGGGGGGTGGAAGGAGGATTACATTATAATATGGGCATTGCAGTTCTATTTAGATAGTATGCACTTGTCTTAGAAGCTCACAACATTGCCATCCGGAAGTATAACGGACCAACACACTAAACTATATGTAATCTTGAACGTTTCAAGTCTGGTTACTACAATTTAGTGAGAATTACTCATAAACGCGGATGGCATAAAGCAATAACAAAGACCTGAGTGACGCAAACTTCATTCTGTCTATATATTTATTAGGATTATCCCCCTTTATCAGCTTGTTTTTGTCAGTCCGACAACAAATTAAATTCAAATTTCAGTAGAAAGGGAGGTAACTATTTAATTTAATAGAGTTTAAAAATCAATACAACAATTATGGCCCCTGGCCCTCAGATGAACGACGCCACAGACAATAATATATACGGGTTTACATTATTGAGTGATATCTTAAGCTTCAGCTTTTATATAGCGCAATATCCACTAAACGTGCGCAAAGCGCTTTACAAAGGGTCCCTGACAAACAGCAACACGTAACATGTAGAACGAGACATGACACCTGTTAGGCAATGTTACAATTTTTTTTTTCCAACAGGGACAACGCTGTTTTCGACCAGGTACTCATTTTACACCTGAGTATGGTGAGAAAATGTGACTAAAGAGCCTTTTCCAAGGACTCAATCTTGCGACGAGAGAGGCTCGAACCCACGACCTTTTGATCCGAAAACGAGTGTCATACCACTGGACCACATAGTAGCGGCCAGCCAAGTGATTTCGCATTTTACTTCTTGCTTCATGCTAATTAGATAGGCAGGTGTAAGCCTTCTACCAGCACTTACATGGATTAGATCTATCCAGTGTAATATATGGAAAAATGTGGGTTGTAATGGGTCTTAGTGCATGTCAATGGGTCATAGGTCAAATCAGTACATTCTTTCATCTGTTAAGGAATGATTTCAGTACTGATAACTTTGGGTTTGGTTGTTGAGTGCTTAGTCGTTTGGTGTTGTTGTTGTTGTTGTTTTTTGTTTTTTTTTGTTTTTTTTTGTTATTATTTCTGTTTATATTATTGTTGCTGTTGCTGAGATTTTAGGTATCGTCGTCGTCGTCATCATCATCATCATCATCGTCGTCGTCGTCGTCGTCGTCATCATCATTATCGTTGTCGTCGTCATCATTATTGTAAATATTACATTTATTATTATTATTAAAATAAAAATTATTATAATTATTATTATTATCATCATCATCATCATCATCATCATCATCATCATCATCATCATCATCATCATCATCATCATCATATTATATTATTATTATTATTATTATTATTATATTATTATTATTATTATTATTATTATTATTATTATTATTATTATTATTATTATTATTATTATTATTATTATTATTATTATTATTATATTATTATTATTATTATTATTATTATTATTATTATTATTATTATTATATATTATTATTATTGTTATCATTATTATTATTATTATTATTATTATTATTATTATTATTATTAATTATTATTATTATTATTATTAATATTATTATTATTGTCATTATCGGCGATTATTTAATTTGATTGCTTTTCCCCCCCTTCTTCCTTTTCTCTACCAGAGCAAACTACCTTGAATGGATGGTTCTAGAAACTGGCCTGTGTGACCGCCTTCTGTGACCACCACCTCGCCACGACCATAAAACACAAATCAACTTCATCAAAGTTGCTCATCTTTGCGAGGCGGCGTTAGACAGAAATCGAACGTGAACTACCCTATAATACTTAAAGAAAGATACAGTCACAGCAACAACAAACGGAGTCACAATGAAGATGCGGATAAAAAGACTATAGATAAGTCGATGGAAAATTAGTAAATTATTCAATATTAGAGATTACATTCGACGGATATTTTGAATAATTTGGATAAGCAAAAGAAAACAAATTAATTTCACTATTTTGTTGTGTGTATTCCAAAACTGTGAGCGTACTTCCTGGCTTTGGGACCTTTTTCCTCTATAAACAAATAAATAAGTAGATTAAATAAATAAATAAATAAACAAATCACAAGATACCCATAACATTGAGTATTGTCTCTGCCACCAAACAAATCCTTCACAAGCCCTCACACACCGATTCTCCACTCGTCTGACGCTAACCAAGTACTACCTACTGTGTGTGTATAATAAATTCGTCACGCATGGATCCGCACGGCCCGTACGAGGGGATGCCCCTCACTACCGTCGGCGGGGCGCAGACCGAGTCGTCCGTGGACGATTTTGGATCCCTGACAGACGGCAATCTAGCGACGGTCAAGGTAAGACCTCTCTAAAATGCTTGTTTTGTTTTTTTTCACCTTAGAATCGATTTGTTATGACAGATAGAAAGATAGGTCTTGATTTTTAGCACATTTTACCCCAATAATGCCGTATTTTGAAAAAAGAAAATGTTTATTTTACATTTTGGCTTCAAATATTGATGGATTGATATAACCCTCATCTTGTCAAAGACACTCAAACCTGAGACTTCCCCTTAGTCACGTGATCAAGAGTTTTGACAAGACGAAAGACATTTTAGTCCATCATTATTTGAGGGAAGAGTTTTATGGCCAAATTTAGAAAAACGTTTTATTTATTTATTTTTTTTCGAGTACGAGTTTCTTGTATTCCCTCCTCAGCTACTTACTAGATACAGAGTTATGATTTGCTCATTTCTAATATAACAAGTGTAATTACTGATTATAAGAATATAATGTATAATCAACGTGAATTTGACATTTAGTGACCTATCGTTTCAATCGGGTTCTATGTCGAGGTGAAAAAGACTCTGGATAGTTGTTTTATTAAAATCAACTGGAATAAACCTGTTTTTTGAACATGGTAAGTAATGTTAGTGAAACTGCTAAAACCACGTATTTCGTAAAACCCTATTACTGACTGTAACTTCTTGGCTATTAGATCGTCTTTACATGGTACACATTGAAATTGTTGGTCACATGTTATTACATTATTTTATAATGCAGCCTTAGAGCTCTTTTTTGTTTTGTTTTGGTTCCTGACATGTCAGTGATTATTTGAAACTTGCCAGGCGGGTATACGGGTATTATGCTGCATTCTGAATCTGAATAACACAATGTTGTATTCTAACTTATCCTTGACCCTGTATGCAATGTGGCTATTTATAGATTTCATAATAAAACAGAAAATAAACCAATAATCACGTGCATATAACTTATTACCAGTGCCGTAAATAAGTTAACTCAGGACTAGAATGAAAAAAAAAGCGTTTTATCAGTGGATGACTAACTGGTTTCATTATAAATTGGCGTGTTGAAATTCTGACATGGATGAATACCTAATGCCCCCCCCCCCCCCCCCCCCCCCAACACAAAACGTTTTGTGTTGCTTATCGGTTTTATCAGCGTAGATGAAAGTACCCGAGTCAGATCTATCGTCATTTACAGTAGAATTAATTGAATCTAATGTTTGATCAATTTTTTTTTTTTTTTGAAGTGACCCGCCATTTATTAGTTTATATTATTAAGTATTTAATTATGTGTCATCCAATCATGTATAGTGTTATAATGTGTGTTGTGTTGTGTGGGTGTGTATGTATGTTGTATGTGTTGTATGTATCTGTGTGTGGGTGTGTTTGTGTGTGTGTGTGTGTTGTGAATATAGCGTTTTTGTTGTGTTGTAAGTGGATTAAAATGATTAGATTGGAATTGAAATTGTTTTGATGTAGCGGCAATAGCACTGACGTATTGTTGATACCCTTGTAATTGTTAGATATAAAATAAATAATGACATATTATGTATGAAATGATTAATTAATTCATGGAAAAAGTGCATTTTAGGAATATAATGATTTATTGTCTTTGTTTCATTTGTACAATAAAATAGAGGGCCTACACATATTTAGCGCAATGCACGTTTTGGGTAGATTCTTCAAATCAAGTTTAAAAACAAAAACAAACATGCAATGATTCAATGTAGATACACAAAATGAAGACAAAAAAAAAAAAAAAAAAAAAAAAACAGACAGAGAATGAAACAAAATCAAACCAAAAAAAAACCAGCAATAACCACATTTAAACAACAAATTAAGAACAACAATAATAATAAAAATAAAAACAAAAAACAGTTAGCAACAACATCTGACAACAACAGCGATAAAGATAACAATAGCATCAAGATTATTATCATCATCATCGTCATCATCATTTTCATCATCGTAAAAAACAATAACAACATCAACAAAAACAACAACAACAACAACAACAACAACAACAACAACAACAACAACAACAACAACAACAACCCAACAAGTTCCATTCGTCTGGCTGGTTGAGCGCCAAGTCCAAATAATATTATACAATAAATTATTAAATGACTGAAGTACTTAATTAAGTAGTTAGATACAATCACAGCAGCTGTACAGCCCGTGCTGCCTTATTAATCAATTATTGCTTGAAATCATCTCAATTTAGAGTTATAATATTTATATGACGATGTGTCTAGGACATAGCCCTACACTTTTAGTACGCCATTGTCTAGGAATGTGATATTCTAGAAATGAACACCTTTTATTTCACCAAATATAGTTTTGTAGTATCAATACTCTTAAAGACAACTTCTGCTCGTGCTGCCATGCTATGTGCTCTTGTGGTGTGACACTCGCTATCCGATCGGAAGGGCCTGAGTTCGAGCGTTGATCGGCGCATACTTGAGTCCTTGGATAAGGCTCGTTACTCACTTTCTTTCACCGTATTCAGGTGTAAAATGAGTAATTGGCTGTTAACGCAATTATGGGCTTGATTGATTTAACATTGTCGTAATCGACGATATTTTGTTTCGGTTTGAAGAGTATTTCCACTACAACAATCAATGCTGATGGTTTTTCCTCGGATCCGCGGAAATCCGCGATTTTTGAGTCAGAGGAGGAATTTCCTCTTTTTTAAAAAGTTATATTTCCCTCATTCAAATGTACTGGCAGTGAGAGATTTGATGTGTGGTGGAACAAGCAGTTTCCCACTCTCTAGAAGTTAGCTAGAGTTAGTATCAATGATAGTTTATCATCTCAATTGCTATAAAAATGTGTGTGTGTAAGGGGGGAGGGGGGGTGAATCCTATATAAAATAAAGGGTTCTTAAAGGCAATCATTCGAAATGTTCCTCCCTTTTCAGTTTTTGGAACCATCAGCACTGAACAATGGGCCCATAACAATTTAGGTGATCAGACCTGAAAATATGTACACGTCGGTTCAAGTCTTACCGTATTCTTCTTGGGTCAGTTGCAAAACTCTTAGTTCCGTAATCGGGAGATTCGTAATTATCTACACGAACGCGAATTCCTTCCTTTTTTTTTTTCTTCTTTTCTTTCGTCTTGTTGTTTTTCTTCTCCACTTCGCGAAGTCCCCAAGTTTGAAAGTTTTTGCTAAGACGAGTGTCATTTAAATCAATCGATATTTGAAGGACGAGTTTTCTGGCCAAATTTCTAAATATTATGTGTTTTTCAAGAGTAGGGCAGTTTATTGTAGTGTGTAGCCCCATGTGTCATGAACAGATTGCCTAGATGTGTAGTAATTTGGGGTGAATGAATGGACGAATGGCTAACACGGGGTTGTATCTGGGATATACCTCGATACTTTCGTTTCGTACACACATGCGTACCATAATATTAATATTATGTACTTATACATATACATACTTATATATACATACTTATACTCTTGTGTATATAAATGTACTCTTTTAATGTTATGTACTTCATATATTATTACTACTAATATCACTACGAATGCATAATTATATCTTGATTCAAGTTACCCTTCGGCATGCAAATCTTAGTGGTCAGTCAATCTTATATCTAGGTTCAAATCCTGAGAGTGGATTTTAATTTTGCTTTTAAAAAATATGGATGACTTGAGTTTGTCTTTGTTTTTTGTTTTTTTCATAGCGTAATAATATTCAATAAATGTGCTGAAAGCGATTTACAGGGGTAACCAAGCCAACGGCAAAACTTAGCGCTTAAGACGAGACGCTTTTACAATTATTTTTTTCAACATAGGCTTCGCTGTTACCAGCCCTGTATTCATTTTATGCTTAAACATGATGAGAGAATATGAGTGAAAAGTATTTTCCAAGGATTCAATTTTGCGCCAGCCACAGCGGCGGCGGACTCGAACGTAAGACCTTCCAAAAGACCACAAAGCCCGCCACACTTCAAGGCTACCTCTGAAAATGGCATCACAAGATGAAGGGCGTTTATTAATCTCCACCAATAAATTATTGGCAATAAATAGCGTGTAAACCGTTTTACAATTAACTACTCTTAGTATAACTGCCGTACTCTGGAAAAACACATATTTAAAAATTTGGCCAGAAAACTCGTCCTTCAAATATCGATCGATTTAAATGACTCTCATCTTGGCAAAAACTCTCAAACCCGGGACTTCGGCGAAGTCCCTGGTTTGAGAGTTTTTGCCAAGATGAGAGTCATTTAAATCGATCGATATTTGAAGGACGAGTTTTCTGGCCAAATTTTTAAATACGTGTTTTTCCAGAGTACGGCAGTATAGTGTTGTGTGGAGTTGTTACCTCTAACTCTGTGATTTCAGTCGACCGTAAAGGCCAACACCCACCTGTGTTTCCTACATGACAATAATAAAATAGCTGAGCTGTATGTATAATATATTATTCCTTCATCATAGATGCACACAGCATGTTTCTCATTACATAACAATGAATGGAGCAACGCTAGAACATGTCATAAAATAAATTTAAAAAACGCTTTTTTTATATAAATTAAAAAATGGCTAGTCGTCATGGACAGTGATGAAGTTAGATATCTACTTTCAGAAAAATACGAGAAAAAAAATCGCATCAGCCATTCTTGAATTTGTAAAGCACGATATTATTGTGTGCATTCTTATGTTTAGATCGCGTTACAATGCCTTTGGACTCATTCTATTCACTAAGAACGCGTTATTGGATTAAATTCCCACTTCATAGTAAAGATAACAACGTGAAATTGAATGAAAGCTTCAATTTAATAATATACTAAAACAGATAAAATGGACGTTTCGAGTTTCCCCTTTATCAACAAAACAGGCAGGATGAATGAAACACTACAGACGAATGAGATAATGTGGTAGTGGCGTTATTAAGATGAATAAACAAAAAAAAAAACATAACCCACTTCATAGTGTAGTACTAGTGACCTCACCTGTAAGTATAAGACTCCTTTTTGTACTAGAGTCGTGTCCTACTGGAACACAACTGGTCCAGTAATCCATGACTCATGCGCTCATAAAATACCCATCATTGTTTTACCCCAGGTACTCATTCACACCTGAGTATGATTGATTAATGTGTGCAGACTACCCAAGGACAGAGTTTTGCGATCATTGTCACTCAAACGATCATTGAACTCGCTTAATATTGCTTGAGTTTGTTACATGACGAGACACTCTAATGTTGAGCCCCGTGAAACACGCCACACACGTTTAGATGTTTGTTGAACTGTTCGTCTGATTGTTGTTTGTGGTTGCGGTGGTCGTGGTGCCGATGGTAGTGTATGGATGTGCAACATCGACAGCAATTCTTAGTCTTGAGTCAATTGTTAAATTAAAGCAAGAAGGAGGTGGTGGATGAGGAGGAGGAGGAAGAGATGGTAGTGGTTGTGGTGGTGTGGAGGAGAAGGAGGAGGAAAGAGGTGATGATGATGGTGGTGGTGGATAAGGAGGAGGAGGAGGTGGCGATGGTGGTGATGGTGGTGGTGGAGAAGGAGGAGGAGATGGATGAAGAGGAGGAGGTGGAGAAAGTGTTGAATTGTCGGTGGTGGTGGTCTAACTCATTATAAGTCATGTTGTCTATGATGTAATTCATGACCTATCTACTAATAATTTGATTGGTGTTGTTAGAATGCAAGGAGAATTATTAATGCCTTCATAATGCCATACTGTGTGTGTGTGGGGGGGAGGGGGGGGTGGGGGGGGGGGCGGGAGGAGAAAAAAAGAAAAGCAGAAAAGCTTATTTTAAAAATTTTGGCCAGATAATTCGTCCTTCGTAATATTAATATATCGATCGATTAACATGATGTCATCTTCGCGGAAGTCCCAGGTTCGATTAAAAAAAAATTTTTTTTTTTAACAATACGAGGGTAATTTTAATCGATCATTATTATTTGAAGTGTGAGTTTTCTGGCCAAAATTTCTTTTAATGTGTTGGGGTTTTTTTTTCGTCCAGACTCTGGCAGTGTTGTAGTCAATGCCAATCTCATTATCCCTCGACTAGCGGTAATTGTCGTGGATTTGGCGGTCGGTCTTGCAATGATAATGATGGTATTATTTATTATTCTGTGGCGACGGTAGTTTAAATGGTAACTGTAATATTGGTAGTGCTTGTCGATTGTGGGTGGTATTGACGAGATGGTGGAATGTGATGTTATTCTATTATGTAACTCAGAAAAGTGAGTGGAGCAAGTACTTATGTTGATAACAACAAGAGATGAAGTGAGTAGGAAAGTGCCAGAAGACAATAGAGAATTAAAAAATTTTCGCGGCGGTGATGGGGTTTTGAACCCGCGACCTTACTGGTACGACAACTCCGCCTGGCCGGTGAGTCACGGATTATCGCATTCATCTGTAGTGTTTCATTCATCCTGTTTGTTGATAAAGGGAAAACCCGACACGTCCATTTATCTGTTTTTGTAATTAAATTGAAGCTTACATTCAATTCCACATTGTTTTTTATTTCTTCGAGTTTCGAGCAGCAACATTTTGGTCTACATTACATAGTTTGAAGAATGTTGAAGCGTTTAATAATTCTTGTACGAGTAAATTGTTGATTTTTAAAGTTAACTATAGGCACTGCAATTTTCTATCTCCTAAAAAAATACGAATTTTATAAATTTTCGAGTAGGCAGTTACATATCTAGCTCATCTTAAAAGTGTTTTTAAAAATCATTTTGCGCGTCAGTGCAGAAGGCACAATGTCTTCGGTTCGATCCTTAACTGATCCCTTGCTGATTATTCACAATATTCCATCTTAACTGTTTTTGTTTTGTTTTGTTTTCCTCCTCCTCCTTAACCTTGTCGTGTGCTGCTGTGTTTACACAGTTTATCACACTAAAGTTATGCCACTCATTGTCTGTACACAATTTATTTATTTCTGTAAAAATTGATAACGCGTCTCCTTTCTTTGCTTGATGTGATAAATTCACGATTGAATAAATTAATTTTTACGTTGTATTTCCAATACAGGTTTATACCTGTTTGTCTATTTTTTAAAAAAATATTTTTATTTGATTTTACTATCAGATTTAGAACTCAGAAGTTTTTTTTTTATTGCTGATTGTAAATAAAAGTGCTGATGTTGGCTAAATATCGTATTCCTAATGTCAATGGTCTTGGATTGTATTGACTCCCTGCCGGTACTTTTTCTCACTCTAAATCAGAGCTGCTAACTCGAAATGTCAAAAATTCGTAGTTTCCAAGGGGAAAAAAAAAGATAAAGTCACTTTAAATAATAATAATAATAATAATAATAATAATAATAATAATAATAATAATAATAATAATAATAAATGGCATTTATATAGCGCTTTACCCCGTTGTCACAGGCTCTAAGCGCTTTACATTACAGTGAGACAAGTGTGAAGGAAACGTGATACGAATTCAATTTAACAACAACAAAATATGAAAATAATATTGCAACATTATGACGTAAAAAGATAAAACTTTAAGCGAGATTTGAACGTTGTCAACGAATCCGAGCATCTCACGTGTGATGGGAGAGAGTTCCAAAAATGGGGGGCCGAAAATTGAAAAGACTGTTCACCTATTTTACGCAATGGCTTAGGTTTGACAAGGATTTATTGGTCATTGCTTGACCTCTTGGGGACATATATTTTTAGAAGGTCTTTAATATAGGAGGGACTGTTCGTGCTCGGGGATTTGTAGACAACAGTACAAATCTTATAGGCAACTCTTTTTTCCACAGGAAGCCAATTTAACTCACGGAGAAGAAGAGTTGCTGACGGGTATTTTTTGTTATTGCGTACAATGAGCCTGGTTGCGTTATTTTGAGCAACCTGAAGTTTGCTAATTTTGTCTTTAGCTAAATAGCTTTAGAAATAAATAATTTGCCTTCTGTAAGATCCGAAAATGCTCTAAAGTCCGAAATACAGTTTCTAAACATCAAACTTTCCTTTTCAACAAGATTTATTGAGTCAATCTAGTTAGAGCCGGAAATTCGTATTTCTACGGATTTATCGTAGTCCTAGGCAGCTCTGCTCCAGATAACTATTCGACCTGAACGCACGTTATACAACACAACACACACAGTTCTATCGCACGCCGAAGATCGAAAACACATTTTTAAAAATTTTGTCCAGAAAACCCGTCCTTCAAATTTTCGATCAATTAAATTAAAATGACCCTCATTTTGTCAAACACTCTTAAACACGTCTGGGACTTTGATAAACTTAAATGATCTCCCAGGTTTGAGAGTTTTTTGACAAGATGAGGAGGGTTATTTCGATCGATGAATATAATTAGAAGGATGTGTTCTCTGGCCAAATTATTTTAAAATCCGAAGTGTGATATAGCCTGTGTCAGTTATGTTGTGTCCCCTGTCTTTTTGAAATGTAAATTATCATGCAGATGTCTCTTCACTGATTTGGGTATGTGTAGGTATATTTGTAGATTATATATAAGTATATGTACAGTGTGTGAGGGTGTGGGTGTGGAGTGGGGGGGGGGGGGGAGTCGTATGTAAGTACATATCGATCCTTCGACCATCGATATGTATATATTATTATGTTGGTGCTTACATGTGCGATTGAGTCTTGGCGAGATATTCATGTGAAAAGGAATTGGAAATATGGCCTGTACTGTCTAAAATATCAAAGCCCTGACTCTATACCTCTGTACAACTTTTGTCAACACATTCAATCCGTTCACTGACGTACTCTGGAAAGACATGAGTTAAAATTGTGGGCAGAAGACTCGTCCTAAATATCGATCGATTTAAATGACCCTCATCTTGGCAAAAACTCTCAAACCTGGGACCGCGAATTATTATTATTATTATTATTATTATTATTATTATTATTATTATTATTATTATTATTATTATTATTATTATTATTATATATTATTATTATTATTATTATTATTATTATTATTATTATTATTATTATTATTATTATTATTATTATTATTATTATTATTATTATTATTATTATTATTACTACCACTACTTCTTCTTCTTCTACTACTACTACTACTACTACTACTACTATACTACTACTCTATACTATAATAATATAATAATGTATAATGATAATAATAATAATAATAATAATATAATAATAATAATAATAATAATAATAATAATAATAATATATAATAATAATAATAATAATAATATAATAATAATAATAATAATAATAATAATAATAATAATAATAATATAATAATAAAATAATAATAATAATAATAATAATAATAATAATAATAATAAAAATAATAATAATAATATATAATAATAATAATAATAATAATAATAATAATATAAATAATAATAATAATAATAATAATAATAATATAATAATAATAATAATAATAATAATATAATAGTATAATAGTAATATAATAATAATATAATATAATAAAAATAGTATATATAACGTAAATATTGAAATACCATTTGGATATAAATAATAATGGATGAAGAATGTGTATAAAATGTCGATATGGTCAAATTGTGTATATAGTAATTGTGTTAATGTAAGTGATTGTGTGGGTATTTGTGCGTATGTCAATGTGTATGTTTGTGTGGAGGTCTGTGTGTGTGTGTGTGTGTGTGTGTGTGCTTGTTTGTGTATTATTGGGGGGGGGGGGGGGGGGGGGGGGAATGTAGCCGTTGGGAGAGGGTGGAGGTGGGGTTGGGCTGGATTGTCGTGCCTCGTGTATTACCAAGATTTAATGAATGTAATGAATGTGTGGGTATTTGTGGGTATGTCATTGTGTATGTTTGTGTGTGTGGGGGGGGGGGGGGGTCATTGTACCTCGTTTGTACCAATACTGAAGGAAACAATGGCAGTTGACCTACTATTAGGTAGGCGAACGCAGGGAAGGAAAATTGGTGAGGCGCTTTTGTTTACATTTATTGTGTAATTATGAATAAATGAATGATATTATTTAAATGTGCAGTCAGCAGAACTTGTCGGGTACCCCTGATGAATATTGATTTGGTTTTACTCAATTCCTGCTACTGAAAAGAAAAATAATAGTCTTTCATAGCCGGAAGATTCATGGAGCCAGAGTTTATCTCGGTTTCTATAGCCTTAAACGAATTAATCTCATCAATTGCTTTGCTATCATGTGGATAGGATTCTTGTCTATCGCAATGTTCTTTCTGTCATATATATGAGACCCAGATAACCAATCACTGCTTTGTGAAAAGCGTGCTTCGCGAAGTCCCAGGTTTGAGAGTTTTTGCCAAGATGAGGGTCATTTAAATCGATCGATATTTGAAGGACGAGTTTTCTGGCCAAATTTTCAAATATGGGTTTTTACAGAGTACCTACAGCAGAATAGGTGATACGATACGATATGATATCCCAATGATAATGATATACAATGATGAATCAGTATAATCCTGTCTGACAAAAGAATAGATTAACATTTTATGCATCGAATTGTGCAATGAATTCTGTTTTGTTTTTTTTTGTTTTTTGTTGTTTTTTTTTGTTTTGTTTTTTTTTTGTTTTTTTTTTCTGGGTTTTGTTTTGTTTTCTCTATTAAAGTCTTTTTGTATTAAAACGTAATAAATATACTGGTTCCTTCTGTACGGGTATCATAATTAATTGGGTAACTGGGTGTTCTTTATATTATTTGTTTGCATTTTGCTTGTAGTACGTATGGAGAGAAAGATAAAGTGAGTAAATGTGACTCATAAATAAGAGAAGAACACAAAAACAAAAACAAAGGACGTTTCGGCCTTTGGCCTTCTTCAAGTGTTGTTCCCTTATATATGTGTTACACTTTCTCAATGTGTCTTTCTCTCCGTCTTAATGGCTCATTTAGGCACCTCTAGTTATTGTAGTCGTGCGCTATGTGGTCTAGTGGTATGACACTCGCTTTCGTATCTGAAGGTCCTGGGTTCGAACCTCGCTCGGCGCATTGTTGAATTATTGGAAAATGTTCTTTACTCACATTCTCTCATCGTATTCAGGTGTAAAATGAGTAACCTAACCGTTAACAGCATTGTCTCGGTCGGAAAAAAATATGTAATATCGCCTTGCAGGCGTCATGTCTCGTTCTACATGTTAGATGTTGCTGTTGGTCAGGGACCCCTTGTAAAGCGCTTTGCGCACCTTTAGTGGATATTGCGCTATATATAAAAAAGCTCAAGTACATGCTTGCCAAAAGAGTTGGTCTCTGATTTGTGATAAGTTATTGCAATGTTTTGATTCAGCAATGTGTGAAATCTACACACTCAAACTTTCTACAGCATTATCTATTTATTTTCAAAATGTCTGTGTCAAAAACTTGTCGTCCTGTTTGTAATCATGTATTCATTTATGGGGCAGCGTGGCTCAGCGGTACGGTCTTTGCTTCGTACTCAAAAGGTACCGAGTTCCACTACCTGCCTCGTTGTGCGGCCTTGAGCAAGTCACTTCGCCCGAGCTCACTTTGCGGTGCTGCTCTGCGGCTGACGCCTTGGTTATTTCAGTCATATTTTGGAATAGACCCTACAGACAATTTCACCTTTGGGATGAATAAAGGAAATGAATTAATTTTGTTTTTTATTACAACATTTTGTTAGAATGGAGTTGTCAATGTCAAGCATCAATATTTTCATGTTACAATATTATTTTGATACAAGCAATGCCTGGATATTACAGTGAAGCTTTGCACATTTTAAAAGGATTTTGCCACATCTCGATGTCCAGTTTGTGATCATTCATTTCAATGCTGCGACCTTGTACTTCATTCTTTTATTCAGCATCCAACAACGCTTCAAGTAGTATACCCATTCACACCTGAGTCAACTTGGGTCTTATGTATATAGAGTGCGTTATTTCACAACTATACGTCGAATGTACATATTTACGACCATTGTCACCATTACGGTCACTAACCGCGCTTACCATCGCTTGACATTTGTCTCCCAACGAAGCACCCGCACCGCTCAGGCTGTCAACGTAACAATCACATACATACCTACCTACCCATCTATAAAATCTAAAATAAACGTGTCACCCGTCACAGTTCTTGCCTTCATCGGCTGACTCAACACAATTTTATCCCTGACACATACACTGACACAACACGGCACACTATATTTTTCGGGATTTGTTTATTTTCGATTTTGGCCAGAAAACTTTTACTTCATAATTATTAATAAATTATACGTTCGTATACAAATGGTCAAGAAGTCTCAGGTTTAAAAATTATTTTCCCCTTCGGTGTCAATCTGATCCATCAACTCGTTCAGAATTATTTAAATCTATCAATTAATTTATTAAGTAGAATCTTTCATTTTAGATATTTATATTTTGGTCAGAAAACTTTTATTTCACAATAATTACTCTGCCGTACTCTGGAAAATCCCATATTTAAAAATTTGGCCAGGAAACTCGTCCTTCAAATATCGATCGATTTAAATGACCCTCATCTTGGTAAAAAAAAAAAACCAACTCTCAAACCTGTCTCTTCGCGAAGTCCCAGGTTTGAGAGTTTTTGCCAAGATTAGGGTCATTTAAATCGATCGAGTTTTCTGGCCAAATTTTTAAATATGGTATTTTCCAGAGTACGACTGTACTATGGGTCAAGATGACCTACAATTTGTATACAAATATCTAAGAAGTCTTGGGTTTAAAGACAATTTGTCTTTTCGGGGTTTATTCAATCCATCAACACGTTCATGGTAATTTAGAATAATCAATTTATTCACTAGAAGTTTTCTGGCCAAAGGAGAGGGGGGAAAATGTGGTTGTTTGTACGACAGAACAGAACGTGGTAAATGATAGAAGCACGTACACAATTGACGATCCGCATACAGTCAACTCCCGTAATATTACTTTTATTACACACAGCCAGTGTCAATTATAATAAAATGTGACCACTACGTCAATCTGGCAATTAGTCGGAAAGAACAGAAGCAGACCTGCCTACTACTACGAAAATTTCGTAATATTACGATTTTTTTGTTTCTAACGAAAAAAATTAGATAATGGTTTTTTATTCAATATGACATATAATTAATAAGTACTGTTGCCGGAGCTAGTCATATTAAGGAATTTAAAGCATTGTTTGAACGTATTGAGGACACATTTTAAAGATCGTTATAATGTCTGTTATGTTTTCCTCCCCTCAAACTACACATTTTTCCAATTTTTAGTAGGCAGGCCTGCTAGAAGAAGAAACATGAGTTTGAAAAGTCAAAATAGTCTAATCAAAATTGGGAAATTTGAGTTGAATTCATTTTAAGAAAAAAAAAACGTACTCTCTTTTCAATCAAGGCATTTATGTCGACTTAACGATTGTACATAAAGCTTAAAATTCTATTTTCAGCAAGCTGCTGAATTCACCCTGATCTAATACCGTTGTGAGAGGATTCAGTCACATATAGATAGTATGCGCTTGGTTAAGAAGCTCACAATTTGTAATCCGGAAGTATAACAGTCCAACACACAAAACTGTGTGTAGTCATGATCGTTTATAGTCTGGTTAATACAGTTTAGTGAGAATTAATCATAAACGCGGATGGCAAAAAAATAAAAAATAAAAAAAAACAATAACAAAGACCCGAGTGACGTTAACTTCGAACTATCTATACTACAATACAAGCTTGACTGGCATGGCGTGTCTGTCTATTACTGATACTGTGCTGTAGAATTATTATCAAACTGGTGGATAATTAAGCACAGTATTCCGACATTAGACCTAGCACCATCATAAATTATATAGGGCTTCTCGTCCGTGTGCTTATTTATATAGTCAGTGCTATAGTATTCCAAAATTATGGGGCAGTGTGGCTCAGCGGAACGGTCTGTGCTTCGTACTCGAAAGGTACCGAGTTCGATCACCCGCCGCTGCGCTGTGTGGCCTTGAGCAAGTCATCTGCGGTAACGCCTGGGCCATTCCAGTCTTCCCTTGGTATTGACCTGAGAGACAAACTTCCCCTATGGGATGAATAAAGGGAATTTTATTTATGTATTTTATTATAGATTTTTAGATGACAATGTGAAATTGAATGTAAGCTTCAATTTAATATACGAAAGCAGATAAAATGGACGTTTCAGGTTTCCCTTTTATCAACAAAACATGATGGATGAAACATTAGAGACGAATGAGATAATGTGATAGTAGCTTTGTTAAGACGAATAAACAAAAACATTGATGGGCATCAATGTTTTAAAAAAATTTATTCGATATTTGAAGGATGAGCTGTAAGGCCAACCACAGCTTTCACAGGATCCTAGTAGTCTGTGAGGCCAACCTTGTTATCATGCGTTGGTCTTTTGTTTTTTTTTGTTTTTTTTTTTTTTATTAAACCAGAACATGGCGGTATTCTGATCCGGATCATGTAAAATTCGACGTTTAATATTAAATCAATAGAGTAACTGATGCAAAGAGATTTAAATTAAATTTTAAAACATCTTTATTCAGACACTCCCTTGTGTAGATCGTAATATTAGTCCCCAGTCATCGCCATATTTGATTTTGCCTTTTACTTTTCCTGTTAACGCAGCGTTTTACAGTACAGTCAGTTATGTAAACAAACAATTCAAAGGAATTTATTTGTTTGATCACTGATAAGAGATTTTCCTTTTCCTTCTATTTGATATCTTGGATTTTCCGTCTCCTTCTTTGGTCTATATAAGGTGTATGTAGATTCCCCCCAACCCCCTCCCCCTCCCCTACACAGCACTAATATTATCGAAATCATTTTGGGTACAGAGCTGCCAACTTGAAGTGTCAAAAATTCGTAGTTTCTAAGGGGAAAAAATGAAAAGATCACAATAATTATCATTACTAATCAACTATTTGCCCCCAGAATGATCACAAGTGCTCCAAATATTCCTCAATACAGTTTCTAAGCTACCAAACTTTCCTTTTCAACAAGATTTATTGAATCAAAAACGTCTATGACGTTCTGTAGATGGGGCCAAAAATTCGTAATTCTACGAATTTTTCATAGCAGTAGGCAGGTCTGGATAATATTATGTGCTGACTTTACATTATCAATTTTGTTTTTCACTCCCACTGAAAACGATGTTTGAGTAGGTTTAATGTTTGTGAATGTCTATCGAATGTATTTTTACATTAGAAAATCAGAAACTCAGCATGTGGATATCTTTTTTTTGGCGGTGGTTGGTCGTGGTGGTTGGTGGTCAAAGCATAACACTGCCCTAAATATAAATTTCCCCTAAGGGAAGAATAAAGGGAATTTATTATTATATTTCTTCTTCTTCTTCTTCTTCTTCTTCTTCTTCTTCTTCTTCTTCTTCTTCTTCTTCTTCTTCTTCTTCTTCTTCTTCTTCTTCTTCTTCTTCTTTTATTATTATTATTATTATTATTATTATTATTATTATTATTATTATTATTATTATTATTATTATTATTATTATTATTATTATTATTATTATATCATCTTTCATCATCTATCATCATCATCATCATCATCATCATCATCATCATCATCATCATCATCATCATCATCATCATCATCATCATCATCTTCATCATCATCATCATCATCATTATTATATTATTATTATTATTATTATTATTATTATTATTATTATTATTATTATTATTATTATTATTATTATTATTATTTATTATTATTATCATTATTATTATTATTATTATTATTATTATTATTATTATTATTATTATTATTATTATATTATTATTATTATTATTTTATGCCCAATAAGAGAGATACCCATTTAAGTCTTCTAGTTTTGATACTACAGTATTGTTACGCCCCCTATAATTTTTCACACAAGAATAAAGAACGTAATACATTTCAGATTAAAAACATGTTTAAAAATTTGCCTATTCGTACGTCCCAGTTCGTCATTCATACATCGATTGAAGAAGATTGAAACAGTAATGTTTAGTTAACCACACATCAGTCAGTGAATGTGCTGAATGTCGTACAAAAGAGTGACCCCTTTTATCCATTGGAAAGATTTCGTTGTCACAATAGACTGATGTCACGTCCGCCCAGCAATGAGCAGCTTGGTTCTAAACAAAGAAAATCGGTACTTTTTATTCTTCATTCTAGCGAGAACGTTTTCACATGTCATGTAATCAGAATGTATAAAAGTAAAACACATGATCAGATTTATAATGTTTTTCACCTCTGGATACACGTTTACGCTCGTCGGAGAGGTATTTCATAAGGGCATCCGCCATTGTCCCGATAGTTTAGAACCAGTTACTAAGTTACTATGCGTCACTAAGAGGGAAGTGACGTCACGACTGTTGAAGCCTATTAAGGGTTCCACATTATTTTGGGCAAATTTTCAGTCAATCGAAAGTTACAAATACCAAAAACTTTTTTCCCCGGAAAAATATCAGTCATTTTACGACATTCGGCACATTTACTGATGTTAATTAACCAAACCTAACTTTCTATCTCAAGTAGGCCACCTACAGTTAGGGGACACGTTTATCGTTTATCATCCCATATTTTCCTTCAAAACATACTTACACATTCCCAAGATTCCACAAGGACAGTGGATGGTAGAGGATAATAATAGATTCTGAATTTCGACAGAGGTGGCATGTCGCCATAGTGGTGTACTGAGTGACGCGGCCAACTGGTACTTGTAATAGGCTTCAATAGTCGTGACGTCACTTCCCTCTTAATGACGCATAGTAAATTAGTGACTGGTTCTAAACTATCGGAACAATGGCGGACGCCCTTATGAAATACTTCTCCGACGAGCATAAAAGTGTATCCAGAAGAGAAAAACATTATAAATCTGGTCCTGTTTCGACTTTTATACATTCTGATCACATGACATGTGAAAAAGTTCTAGCCAGAATGAAGAATAAAAAGTAGCCTACCGATTAGTGTATTGTTTAGAACCAAGCTGCTGGTTGTTGGGGGACGTGACATCAGACTATTGAATCCTATTGAGAGGCAAAAGTGGTGACGTCACACCTTCCTCTCTTCCGGTTCCAAACTCATTGGAAATGTGTAACTAGCCCTCGGAGGCCTAACAATAAATAGGTTACTCATTGAATCACAATATGAAATAACTGATTTAGTAGCAGGATGTATAGGCAGATTCTTACGATTACGGATCGTAAAAGAGCGAGGATGGATGATGTTTATTGACGACCAACGTTTATTTAGGCTAGAAAATAAGATGTCATGACTTTGAAACCACAAGATCATTTGCACAACGTATTCAATCCTTCGGAGGACTAATTTCACACTTCCAATGAAATTGGAACCAGTATTGTGACGTCACAAAATTGTTTCCTATTGAGGAATTGGCCATTTTAGCCATTATTTTTTTTTTAATGTATGTCATTCTGTTACGCACTCATAATAACTTATTGGTCGTTTTAACCCTCCCCTTACCAACTAAAGGAAAATCGTCACATTCGTTACGATACAATCAACATTTTTCTTATTCAAATTTCTTTTGCACATAGAATTTAAAGAAAATGAACAATGTGTTGTAGAGCATGTTTTGTTAAAGAAATTATGTATGGCAAGAACTTACTGCTATTGTGTTTGAGTGATAAAAAATCTATTTTTGTGTTAGTTGGGTGTGAAATTTTGGGTAAAATTCTGAAAAAGGATGGTAAGGAGAGAGTTAATTGCATTCGTAAATCTTATTTTGATTTTAAAACCCTCTAGCTCTTACACAGTGACAAGCAGGCGATGCTTTTTAAAATCACGATTTTTCACCGCTCTAATGTTAAGTTAGCTCTAAAATTCCGTCAATTCGTTATAGATATCATTATCCCGTTATACCAAAATCGCCTTATACATACAGTCGATTATGCACTGGTCCCAGACATGGACAACGCTATAACTATAACGGGATTTCACTAGAACAGAGCAGCTGCCTAGTTGACATTTCAAAAATTCGTAGTTTCCAAGGGGAAAAAAAGAATAAAAAATCACTTTCAATAATTTTAGAAATTCATAGATTGTCCTCAGCATGGTCCAAAAATGCTCCAAAGTCCTGAATATATGTTCTAAGAAGCTAGATTTTCCTTCTCAACAAGATTTATTGAGTCAAAGAGACCAATGCAGATCTGTAGCTGTAGCCAAAAATTCGTATTTCTACGAATGTTTCGTAGTACTAGGCAGGTCTGCTAGAATGAAAAGTGTTATTTTTGGCTTGGATGAGATGTTCAAGGTTGGGGGGGGGGGGGGGGGGGGGGGGGGGGGGGGGGCGTGATGGCATTAATATCCCCAGTCCAAATTGTTATCAGATTTGAAGTCAAGAGACCTTGGAGATGGAGGCAGGTGCCAGTACAAGTAGCCAGTGGGCAGTGGTCTGTTTAAACCACGGAGGGAATAAACTAAATTATGGTTTAAACACGTACACGCGCTCGCACATGCGCCTTTTTCACACATAGGAAAAATAGAACGTGTAGAGAGCTTGTGTCTGAGATAGATGCACGAAATATCCACATACACATATTATACGCAAGCGCCCAGAAGGAAGATAGATTGGTAGATAGATCGGTAGTTAGATCGTTGGATGGAATAAATAAATAGATGGATAGATAGAATAAATAAATAGATAGATAGAATAAACAAATAAATAAATAAATAATTTTATAGACCCAATGAATATTCATATGGCCTTGCCCGAGAGAGAAAGCGTCCCTGCACATGCGCAACCACTTAAAAAGTGAACCTTGCAAAGCAATCATTGTGTTTTTAATTCTCTTGGATTTAAAATTAATTACCTACTTATATTGATGCAATAGTTATTGAAAATATATTATTTTGTGCTTAAATTATCATGTGATGATTCGTGGATTATGATTTTGTCCTTCAATTATTAAGATATTAAGTGGATTGTCATCGATTTCATTTTATCGTGCGTGATTTCGCGCTTGCACTTATTAATTAAGACAATGGCGTCGGACGCCCCAGTGACCCAATTCCTTAACAGGACGGCGTGTAACAATAACAATGAAACTAGTGCCGCGCTGAAGACCGGTCTAGACCGCGGTCCGACGGTCTTTTAGCTGTGAACCGAAGACCGGTCCCATAGGGGAAGATCGGCGGCGGTCCTCACTTCTTATCACCTTTCAACTAGTGCGGGGCGGTCCTTGCAAGGACCACGGTCCTACGGTCTCGCGCCATAGCCTACTACTTCCCCAGCGCAGGGTTGCCAGATTATTTTTCAACAAAATGCCAGGGGAAGACTCAAAAAATGCCAAAACACTCAAAAAGATGCCAAAGTCTGTTGACTCCCACCCCCACTAAGAAAACTACTCACTTTTGATAGACAATTTACTATCATATCCTGGTGGCTTGCGTGTTTTCTTTTCTTTTTCTTTTATTATTTTTTTTTGTTTTTTTTTTTGTTTTTTTGAATTATACTAAATTTCCTGTTGGGGTAATTATTTACCTACTGACTACTAAGTGGAGTGTTAAACCACTACACCACGGTTGGATTTTAAGAATGAAAAAGAAATGTGAAGATGTTTGTTTTTACGCGTTTAGAAATAATTAAGAAAAGGTGTCATTTGAAGTATAATATACAAGAAAAGAAAATGCCAAATGAAAATGCCAAATGCCAAATGATTTTTCTAATGCCAAACGGTTTTCAAAAATGCCAGATTTTTGGAATCTGGCATTTAAAATGCCAAACTGGCAACCCGGCCCAGCGATTCGTTGCTTCGGTTGCCTATCTTCCACCAATCACCACCCATCCCACTTAATTAATCGCACCCACCCCCCTTTGCCATACACTAAACGACACAGACGACCATACAGGCAGACGACCACCAACCTCCACTCCGCAAACCGCCCTTTCGTGTGTGAGATGGGGGGAACAGGAGGCGCACGCCTTGGACGATTCCATTATACGGGGTAAATTTCAAAATTTACTACACCATAATGATCGCAATGACAATGATCTATGGTGAAGGCATGACCCCTCTTCTCTAATGGGTTATTGTTTGAAATTTATGTGACTACTAAAGATGTGTGTGTGTTTGTGTGTGTGTGTGTGTGTGTGTGTGTGTGTGTGTGTGTCGAACCTAGCAAGTAGCAAATCCGATTTTTTGTTTTCTTTTGTCCATCTCTTGTCACCACTCCTTTCTATCGCAGTGTTGTCATTTAAAATAATACAATAATATTAAAATTTCGTTGGTGTTTTTACTAATCAAATAATATGAGTTTCATTAGTTTCTTCCTTCCAAAAAACCCAGTTATAACGTCTGAATTTTAAAAAAGTCCAATAGAATATTTGGGGACCCCGATAGCTCAGTTGATAGAGCACTCTCTTTATACGCAAAGGGCCAGAGATCGATCCCGGGTGCAGTCGATTTTTTTCTGAATCCCTGTCTACTCAGCAACGAATGGGTAGCTGAGTTTGTTAGATCTGGCGAAAAGTCACCATCGACCCCTCTTATTACCTCATCCACCCCTCTTATTATAACTTCACGTCTCTCTCTTACTCTTCAATGCTCGCTGCCCTCTAATGTGTGTGTGTGGGGGGGGGGGGGGGTAGGAGTTGCGTGTGTGTATCAACGCCACGAACAACTCGATCAACGCCTTGGGCGATGCCATTATCTCCGTTAATGGGGATAAATTTCAAATTTTATTAAATTATCGAAGTAACAATGAAGTACGGTGAGCAAATAAAGAAGGCATCACCCCTCTTCTCTAATTAGGTTACAATTTGAAATGAGTGTGACTACTCCGTGTGTTTTACTCCTGTAGACCACGGTTTTCATCGTGTAGCGGTCTTTAACGGTTCAAGAATGAACGATCCCATGGTCTCAAAGGTCAAACCGGTTCGAATTTCCAATAGTCTCTCAGGAATGTTCAATGTCGAAAAGGACCGGTCCTAGGACCGGTCCTTGCGGTCTTCATTTCCCAAGGACCGTAGGACCGTGGTACTTAAGCTTGCCAAGGACCGCCCCGCACTAAATGAAACCAAAAATAACAGTGATGACGGTGAAAATAGGAGTGATGTGTCGAGTAAGACTGAAGGTAGGAAGAAGGGCGAGCCTTCCAAAGTAAAGAGAAGTAAAAAATCAGATAATGGTGGCGACGGCGAACTTTCAGAAATTAAACAACAACTGAATAAACTCATGGCGATCATTCCGGTTGTCACTGAGTTAAAAAATGCATACGATAAGGAGATGACAGAATGTGACACGCTGAATGATTACCAAATAATTAACAATGTTAATGATGGACAAGAAGACGAAGTGTCAGAAACACAAACGTCTTCATCGATCTCCTATTTTAAAGACGTATCAGGTACAAAGGAAATTGAAGGGCCTCTAATTAACGAGGACCTAGCAAAGGGAATTAATAATATCCTGTGCAACGGAATGCAAATATCGGATAGGGACCAACTATTTCAAAAATATATAAAACCGACAAATTGTGGCAGAATGGAGACTCTTACTTGTAATCCAGAAATTTTTAAGATGGTTCAAAAAGAGACGAGACAAACTGACTCGAGTATTCAAAAAATACAAACAACACTCATGAAAAGTTTATGCGCCATGACGATGTGTTTCGAAAAACTGACCAAAATAAATATAGAGTCAGTTTGTCAACAGGATATAGACTCCATCACTAATTCCTGTGCAGATTCCGTGGCGTTGTTAGCAGACGGGTCACACAGCCTGGATTTACATAGACGACAGAATTTTAAATCTGAAGTAAAATTGGAATTCTCGTCATTGTGTTCTGAGCAGTACCCGTGCGAGGACTCTCTTTTTTGGAAAACAATTGACAGAAAAAGTCAAAGATGTCTCGGAAACCCTGAAGGTTTCTCAAAGAGTCAATCGTGTCAAACCATACCAAAGACATCAAAACAAGCCGTTCTTTTTAAAGAAAAGGTTATCTTTTTTAGACGGGAAAAACCCTGTGTACAACAACAGGGGAAAACATTACAAAAACAACAACAACAAATACCAGAACTTCAGCAACAAAACTCGACAACAGGGTCGTCGCTACAAACCATATTAAATGTAAGTGAAGGAAACGATTTAGCTTTAGGTGGTCGAACAAGGCATTTTATTCATAATTGGGAAAAAATCACAGAAGACAAAATAATTTTACAATGTGTCAAAGGCTGTAAAATCCAATTCATTTCTCCACCAATTCAAAATAAAATTCCCCATCAATTGAAATTTAATGCACAGGAAACCATAGCATTAAGGGCTATAATTGGAGAATTATTGAAACAAGAAGTAATTGAGGAAAGCACTGTTGAAGAGGGAGATTACATGAATAATATTTTCTTAAGAGAGAAAAGATCGAATAACAACAAATACAGACCCATTCTTAATCTCAAATGCTTGAATAAAAATTTTGTTAAATTTACTCACTTCAAGATGGAGGGACTAACTACGTGCCTTAATCTCATGCAACAAAATTGCTACATGGCATGTATTGATATATCCAATGCTTTTCATAGCATTCCAATGCACCCCGATTTTACAAAATACTTAAAATTTATGTTTGATGGTCAAGTTTATAAATATATGGTTTTGCCTCAGGGGTTTCGAGATAGCCCAAGACTGTTTACCAAAATTTTAAAACCAGTGTTAGGTTTTTTGAGACAAAGAGGTTTTTTGTCTAGTGTGTACATTGATGATTTCTATCTACAAGGCTCTAATCATAAAGCATGTAAATAAATAAATAAATATATAGGAAGATAGATAGATAGATAGATAGATAGATAGATAGATAGGTAGATGGATAGATAGAGAGATAAATAGATGGATAGTTAGATGGGAGGACGGGTGAATGGATGTATGGGTGGATGGATAGATTGAAGAAGTGAACGAAAGAAGGATTGTTGCGTAGATGGAGGGATGGATGGACGAGTGATGTCACGGTCAAGTTGATTAAATTGATTATAATTAGGTATAGAAATCTGAACTCTGATGGAGATTTCAAAATTATCAAGTCATGTAGCTCTGCTCTACGTAATCTTATCACAAACAATCTTTTGAATAATAGTAAAATCATTAAGTGAAATAAGTGCTAGGAACTTTTACCAGCATTACAGTGTAAGATTATTCCTTGAGTCAGCGGTAAACTGCACCAGAGAAAGAAATATTAATATCTTAGAAAATCCACCCCTTTCCCCCCTTAGTTTAACTGTTTCTTAGTCTACTTTGTAAATAAATCTTAAATGACAACATAAATATGGTGTAGTGGTAAATACTGACGCCCTGAATTTAATTCAACATTGAATATTTACTTCAGAAAACAAAATATTTGAATGCGGATAAGGCTAATATTACATTTTACTTCACTACGATCCGATCTCATTCCTCTTTGTTCTCACCACCAGCCCTTCCCCCACCGCCCCCACAATACCTTTTTAATGTTGTTTTCATTGTGCCTAACGAACAAAGGAGTTTAGGTGTTAAAAAGGTTCATGCGATTTTGCTGATTTGTAGTTTTCTTTGAAGTCGATGCAAACATGATCGATGTCATTGATTATAAAATAAAAGTTTACATCAGAACTAATACACTCGCGGGTTCAAATCCAAACCAGGGAAGAGATTAGAGCTAGGCTGCTTTTATAATTGTCTCTGTGTTTCATGCTAAAGCTACCGTATGGCTGGCAAATTATTGAGTTTAAATACGTTCACTTTCATAGTCAAATCTTCCCGAGATGTTTTTTTTTTTCTTCGTTTGTTTGTTTGTTGTTTGTTGGGGTTTGTTTTTTTAAAACCAAAATAAGGGTCATTTTAATCGATCGATTTTTGAAGGAGTTTTTCTACCAAAATTTAAAGTACGTGTTATCCGGAATAGGGGGTCCCGATAGCTCAGTTGGTTGAGCAATCGCTTCACACGTAAAAGGACCGAGATCGATCCGGGTGCAGTCGATTTTTTTTTTGGTCTAATCCCCCTGTCCACCCAGCTGTGAATGGGTAGCTGGGTCTGTTAGATCTGGCGGAAAGTAATTTGCGATAGACTAGCGGCTTATCTAAAGGATAGTAAGCAATTCCTATTGTTTCATGCTATAGAAACCGGGATAAACTCCGGCTCCATGGGCCTAATGGCTATGAAGGACTACGTGTTTTTCCAGACCAAGGCAGTATCGACTCCGTATTCCAGATGACGTCATAAGAGAGCATTGTTTTCCTTCAAATTCTAACATTGCTTGGTTCAGTGAACTTGGATTTCAAACTAGATTTACCTCTGTTGACACAATCAAAACCGTTATCAAAACCCTGCGGCACAAACTTTTCTTTGTGTTTTATTTTATTTCACTTTTCTAAAAAAAAAAAAAAGAAAATATTTTTAAGAATATTTATGAAATCTGATTATTTAGATATTAGAACTTCAGTATTATATTTTTATTTCTCATTTTCTAGGGGTTATAAAAACCAGTTTCTCATTCAATCAATCAATGAGAGAGTAAGAAAGTTATTCAAATCTGTTCCTACAACTGCCTTACTCTGAATTAAAAAACAAAAAACAAAACAAAAACAAACCAAAAAAAAACATACTTTTTTTTTCTTTTTTTTTTTGCTAGAAAACTCGTTCTTCAAATATTCGGTCGATTAGTCGATGAGAACGATTCTTATTTTGCCATAAAAAAACCCCAACAAAACTCTCAAACCTGGGACTTCCTAGAATCTGTCTTGAATAATTCCTTGAAATCCTAGGTTCAAGATTATTTCCCCTAAAATTTCTCATTTGGTTTGCTATTTTATCATCTTTAAACTTCTAATTAACACAAATCTAGGGGAAATGTTTGTGCCATTTGATACTTAAAATAAAGTTTACGTTTCAATTAATCCCATGGATAGAAAATCTCAAAAAGTAGAAAAATTGACTTGACGAGTTTTGGAAAACCAGCCTTCAATTATACTCGTAGAATTATTGGTCCTGTTAGCCTAATGCTCCAGTAAATGGTCCTGATCGCTTGAGTTGTCCAGTCAGCAGGTCCCAGGGGGCCACCTGGTTGTCTTCATGGTCAAGCTGTAACTAATTAATTCATATTCAGCTGGTAGATGCAGCGTATACCGATCACTTAATCAACCCTTCACTTTATTCACACTGCTCCATTTCATAACTGATAACTATACTAAATATACATTGAAAAGAAATAAAATGCAAATTATTGATCTAATATACGGCTAAATGCCTTTAAATTCTAGAGGCGTTCCGTTCAATTCATAGAGACCTTAAGAAGTATGTCTGAAACAGTACCAGACAAAGCATAAAAGAAAATGCAAAAAAATAGGGCTGCCCCATTCAATTCAATTTTTTTTTTAATGCCCTCCCGCCCCGACACCATATGATATCGTCGCCTAGGCACGAAGGAATATAGATAATTCATCAAACGAAGTAAGCAAAAAGGGGGTTAATAATCTTGCCCAAGAAAAAATACGAAAGTGCTTGAAGCGGCGCTCGAATCCGGAATTTTCCGGGCCACAATGCAATGCCGTAACCACTCGGCCAAAAAAGAAAATGCACAAAAGTAGGCCTGCCCCATTCAATTCAATTTTCTTTTAAATGCTCTTCCGCCACGACACCATAAGATATCGTCGCCTAGGCATTCCACGAAGGAATATAGATAATTCATCAAACGAAGTAAGCAAAATGGGGGTTAATAATCTTGCCCAAGAAAAAATACGAAAGTGCTTGAAGCGGCGATCGAATCCGGAATTTTCTGGGCCACAATGCAAAGCCGTAACCACTCGGCCACTTCGCCGCCGCCCCCCCCCCCCCCCCCCCCCCCCCCCCCCCCCCCCCCCCGCCCATTCAATAGGTTTGATGAAAATAGAGACTTCGCAATTTTACACTTTGTGATAATGCATCACACAAAGAGATATTTAGGCATATATAAATATATATATATATATATAAATATATATATATATATATATATATATATATATATATATATATATATATATATATATATATATATATATATAGTAACCCCAAATAGTGTACACACATAATGAATATTGTAATATGTTA